>NC_088366.1:26350705-26390705 GCF_034508935.2 Berghia stephanieae
AATTTCAGAAACAGTGATTCATTCAGAGTACGACAGTACGGCTGTTATTGAATCAAGTTTTATATATATCAAAGTCCAATGTGCCTGTTAGACGCTTAAAAATGTTTCAGTACTCTTAAATCACCATTCTTTGTCTCTTTACTCGGTCGTTAGTCACTTGTTCACCTAGTATTGTTTTGTTTTAAGAAATATATTATAATTAGTGGTAAACTGAAATACACACTATCGTATATAAGAAAAAAAAATATCTGAAAATGACATGTTCGTTCACGCAATACCACCAACCTCATCATCATCATCATCATCATCATCATCATCATCATCATCATCATCATCATCATCATCATCATCATCATCATCATCTTCATCATCGTCATCATCATCATGTCCATCACCACCACCACCACCACCACTACCACTACCACTACCACTCCCATCACCACCTTAACTAAATTGAATTATT
Source organism: Berghia stephanieae (assembly GCF_034508935.2). Taxonomy (NCBI): domain Eukaryota; kingdom Metazoa; phylum Mollusca; class Gastropoda; order Nudibranchia; family Aeolidiidae; genus Berghia; species Berghia stephanieae. The sequence continues at coordinate 26,351,169 of NC_088366.1, forward strand.
AACCTAATGAAAACTGAAACATCAACTCCGGAAGAGCTTGAATCAACCAAATTATTTAGATAACAAGCTCAGTCTGGCCCCGGAAGATGGAGACAAAGATTTAATTATTATTAAAAACGCCGAATAAAAGAAATGCAATACGATCAGGTATATCAGGATAAATCACTCGTAAATTAAAGATTTCCGCCAATTAGCGACTTTTTTCATAAATCAAAAGATTGATTCACATTTTACATCCTAGCTACAATTTTTTTCTCTAACAATACGTGATACTCCACCGTTTTCATTTATTGGACAGAAAGTGGAGTCGCCAGATTAGATTTGCAAACCATGCCAGACAGGTCGTATAAAAAAATGCAAATGGTCTTTTAAAAAATGCCAAATATATGCTAAAATCCTCATTAAAAATAGAAATCAATTTTCATATTCGTCTCCTGCTGCCATGACTGTCTTGATTTAATACAGTTTGTTAGAGTTTCGGGTCAAAATTCAGAAGTGAGAATTGGTATATTTGTATAATTAGTGTTGTTTTGTCTGTCATAAAAGTAAAATTAGGTGATTCTAAAAAGAAATTGGCAAACTCACTTTTTTGAATTGCATACAAAATGCCAACCTGACAAGGCTGTTATTAATTGCGAATGCGAATCAGGCCTCAAATGCAACTGCTCTTTTTATGAAAACAACGTTTTGTGATCATGAGTAAAAATATAATTGGTCGCCGCTTTTAAAGGATTAAGGTGGAGCTAAACGTCTGTTTCTACGTCTGTGTTCTCAAAATATACCAGTTGTATTGTTGAATCAGTTTGGTAAATGAATGTTTGAATGATATGTGAAAGTGTAAAGCGCCGCTGAGCACTTCTGTGGATTTTGGGCGCTTTATTATAAATAAATTATCTTCATTATCATAATTTGTCATTTAGAAAAAACAAAAGTTGGTTGTTCTCCAACGTTAACGAACTTCTTAAAACATCCATAATGTATTTAATAAAAATAGCATATGAAGCTAATTTTTTTTGTCGACTGTATTGTAATACGATCAACTCTTATCATGTTGTTAGTTCGTTAACCATTAAATCTAAACTTAAACTATGTTTAAAGAGCGCGTTTTTGTAGCTCTTATTAAACAAAACAATAACAAAAAAAAAAAAAAAAAAAAAAAAAAATAAAATAACACCATGTTAAAAGCGATTTACAGTTTTTTGAAATGTAGATAAAGACCATATCTATGTTTTTGTCCCAATACAATGAGATATTTATCGATACCGATGCGATGAATGTTTTTATTTATCCTCACGAAACATAGCTTGTTGTGAAAACAAACAGTTTATGGGACTTTAGATCGGAGGACCTAGATGTTTGTGATGTATTCATTTATCATTCTGTCTATCCATCCATCCATCCATCCATCCATCCATCCATCCATCCATCCATCCATCCGTCCATCCATCCATCCATCCATCCATCCATCCATCCATCCATCCGTCTATCTATCTATCTATCTATCTATCATCCATCTATCTATCTATCATCATCTATCTATCTACTATCTATCTATCTTCTATCTATCTATCTATCTATCTATCTATCTATCTATCTATCTATCTATCTATCTGTGTACTGTCTGTGTCTGTCTGTCTGTCTATCTATCTATCTATCTATCTATCTATCTATCTATCTATCTATCTATCTATCTATCTATCTATCTATCTATCTATCTATCTATCTATCTATCTATCTATCTAACCATCTATTTATCCATTTATTTATGTATCGATCTCTCTCTCTCTCTCTCTCTCTCTCTCTCTCTCTCTCTCTCTATATATATATATATATATATATATATATATATATATATATATATATATATAGACGGTCTATTTACTTTCCCCCTTCTTTGTATAGGATTTTCTTATTTTTCATTTTCTGTTTTCTTTTGCGTGTGTGCCTGTGTGTGTAGAGTTGGAATAGACTTATGAAAATATCCGGAGGCAAAATGGGGCCATCCATTTGGTAAAAAGGATATGATCTTTTCACCTCGGAACTGTTTCATTCATTCATTGATTGTTTAGTTCTGAAACCAGCTGTGCTTAACACACATGGACCAAAACAGTGTTCTATACGAATGTATTCGACCCTGAACAGTGAATTCAAAACTAAAATGATAAGAAATCGACTACAAACTTTCAGTTGTTCTTTTTTTTTTCTTGTTGCAATGTAACAAAATATATTTATTTATTCTCCAACACAACAAATATATATGAAGTATTTACCCTGAGTTTTCGTATATTTGCGGCGTGTATATAGAGGGAGGTCTGACATCCGAACCCAATTATTGGCCTAGTTGTTGTATTTTGCGTCATTTTTGGAATTTTCCACTACAACAACGGGCCCATAATGAATTGAATTACCAGACCTGCAAATGAGTGCACGTCGATTTTTGGCTTTGAGTTTCATTTCCAACACCCAGTTCATTTGGATTAAAAACCGCTGTGAGACGGTGGTCACATTATAAGAGCGATGAAGACATAATATGTACATAGTTAAAACGGTTGAGTACAGAGCTCAATGTAAAGTTTAGTTGTGCAGGAAGAGTTGAAAGAGTTTGTCAAATGACCAAAGAGAATCACGGTGTTTGGTGCCATTTTATATCAAGGGGGTATCCAAAGATTAAAAGTATGCTTAAACAAATTAGAGACGGTCATTTGAAATAATCGATATTATTATCTTTGCAATTATTATTTAAAATGAACTTCAAGATTGAAGATTGCACGCATAGTAACAGAGTTGAATCTGAAAGTAGAGGGTATCTCCATGAAAATAGGATACCATTAGCGACTTATTGATCTCAGTGATCAGCAAATGACATTGGAATGGTAGCTTCCGGTAGATCTGTGTCACATGAGAGCTATTTATAGCCAGAACTATTTCCGTGTGGGATATGATGTTATCCGGAAGATAGTTTTCTTATTGGTTTGTCACTGCTGGGGGAGGGAGAAGGGGTGGAGATAGTTTTCTCATTTCTGTCACTGAGGGGTAGTCGGGGGAGGGGTGGGGGTCGTGGACAAATTACTTTGCCCCCCCCCCCGCTCCTCCATCCCCATCACACCCAGAATAAGTGGCTTCATCACATGCTGGTAGGTAATTCAACACGTTGAGCTCTATTTTGGAGTGAATCTTAACCGTCCGGATGTTAACGAAACATACTAGGACGCACCACAAACAATTAACCGGAATCTCCACTAATCGCGAAATTAAAAATAATTGGGTCAAATTATCCAGAGAGTCAGTTAATTATTCGTGACTTGTGAATCGATAAAATTAATGACTCATCATAATGAATCGGTGTTCACTGTTAAATTGTTGGCTGCATTAGGCAGACGCGGTGTTGAATGTGAGCTCTGATTATGGGAAGTAGATTCAAACATTAAAAGTGACCTATTACCTATTTTATATAACTCTCATAGCTACATTCAGTAAATGCCTGACCGACCAGCCGGGTCGGGGTCGCAAGGTAGCTTTCGAAAACGGACAGACTAGAAAATTACGTAAGAAATCAAAGCCAGACTACCAAAAGAAAGCAAATTGTGGGTTGTATTTAACAGTTCAACCATTAGGATCATAATATCTACAGTGGCGGTTCTAGCCTATTTACAGTGGTTGGGCAAAGATGATCCGGTCATATATATATATATATATATATATATATATATATATATATATATATATATATATATATATATATTATTTATTTTTTTTTTTTAATTATAATTTTTTTTTTCATCTTTAAAAAAATATTTCAACCACAAATAATCACATTCACAATGAAATGACAATACCAGTAGATTTTAATTATTCCAAACGTAATCAAAAAATAATCACGAAAGAGAATACAACTAAAAACTAAAGCGACGAGACATAATGCGACAACACCTTGACAATAGAAGTCCATTTCGTTCACTCGAAAAATTAAAGAGATGCTTTAATCCCTCAACGGCGAGATTAATATTTCTGTTACATTACTGGTTTTCAGTAGTATGTAGTAACCTTAAAGTTTTCATCGAGAAGCAACAACAGCGATATGACTCGAGTTTCATTCAGAGCTGAAATTGCATCATTTTTACTGCTGTCTTGGTGGTTAGAATGATTGTGCCGGTGGTGGTAGTGGTTGGAATAGTGGTAGCGGTGGTGGTGGTGGTGGAGGAGGAGGAGGAAGACGAGGCGGTGAGGGAGGATGTAATTATGATAGTGGTTTTGGTGGTGCTGTTGGTTAGAATGATAGTTGTGGAGACGATTGTTGTACTTGTTGTTAATATTGTTGTTGTTGTTGTTGTTGTTGTTGTTAATGATGATGATGATGATGATGATGATGATGATGATGATGATGATGATGATGATGATGACAACCACGATGTCGTCGACAATGATGGTTACCACCATACGATATTACAAAGTTTATTTAATCTTAGGCTTTCGCCAATAATTCACACAATACAATTAAGACAAAAGAATGTTATCAATCTCTCCTCATGCATTCGTTATACTATCACAATAACGACCGTGTTATCTTTACTCCTTCCAATGCTATCTATACAAGAGTGCTATGCTCCTTCCCCAACCAACCCCTAGCTTCCCGCCTCTTCGTCGCGAACTATCTTATGTATGTATTAGCTTCAGGACGGGCAAGTACGGAATCTGCCCACCCTTCCTTTAAACGTCTTTATTTCCTCTATAACTTAGAATTCAACTCTCTCCTTACTCAGAAGAGTATTTCTCGTATACTAATTCAATTGTTGAGAAAACCAAAATGGTGGTTGTATTAATATTTATTTAGTCGTGACTTTTGAATAAAATGTTTTGTTTTATTAGAGGAAATAAAATAGAAAATTACATTGTTTTGCAAAATTATTTAGTCTGGAAATAAAAATACAGCGGTAATTACTTTAAGAATAATAAAAAAAAAGAACTAACAAATTAATTTGTTAAAAAACAAAAACAAAAAAACAACAAAAAACAAATAAGAAAACAATTTAAATAAATGAGTTTTGAGAAGTACTTAAAGAAAACGAGAAAAAAAAAAAGAAATAATTTAAATGGATAAACAAATATATAAAAACAACATAAATTAATACTAAATTGATATAATATTAGTAAGTTAATAAATTTAATTCAATACTGGAACCTTCCCAAAGTCATTACATCAATGGTACCAGCACAAGTAAGGCAATAAATAAGAAAAAGTTCGTTTGCCAAAAGCTCTATTCAGTGTTCACTGTTCACTGGTTATTAAGGTGGGCTCATTTGAATTAGCCCGACCTAGTACAAGAGAGGCCAGACAGCAAAAATCGGAGTTAGTTCACCGTCAGGCGACGTGACGATGAGATGACGATGTGGGCGGAGTGGAGTGGTTGGGGAGGGGAGGTGGGGGGGGGGGGGTTGATAAAAAGAACAGGAGCGTATCCTGGTTTATGCATTACGGGGTGCATGGTCATTCGCAATCTATGAAAAATACACACAAATTGATTTCAGTACGAAGTATCAAGTTTAAGTAGTAACTTTTGAAATTATCTAATTTAGATTAGATTATTTCGGACCTGGTAATACAGCTTATAACTTGAAAAAAACAGGCTGGTATTTGCCCACCCTGCCCATTATTACCAGCCGTCCCTGAATATCTATATTGTTTTGTATATTGTATTGAGCTCTACAACTCACAAGTAGATGCGCTAACATATAAATGACGTCAAAAGATAAGTCCTAGTGCCAGGCTTTTGACATGATGCTTTGCGCTTTGCCAAAATGCTCACAATATTCGCCAGCCGGAAATAACGTACCGACACACAAAACTGTGCGTAACCTTGAACGTTTAGTCTGATTAATATAGTTTAGTGTGAACTGCCTATAATAATGGCTGGCTAAAACAATAACAAAGACCTGGGTGACGTCAACTTCCTTCTAACTACGTGGATCATACGCTACGGTCGTATAGCCTTCGTTCCCCCTCGTGGATCTTTACCTTGCAGTTGGTGAGGGGGCTTGAGGCACACGGGAGGGCAAAGGTGTAAATCCCGGTCGACCGTCACGAGACCATCCCGGGTATCGAGCCAACGAGCCACATGAGCTGCTCGCCCCGGTGTGTGACTAAATTTGATCCAAACCCGGTGCCCGAATAGCAGCCCTATCCCGGGCGCCACACTATTGTCCTTATGTCGAGTCCCAAACAGTCCCGTCAATGGCGAAGCGGTCTGCCGCCTAGCCAAATAATACCGCGTTCGTGTCGCCCGGGTCGTCGGCACGTCCGAGAAAAAAGCAAACGTCCCATGCATCAATCGATCCGCGGCCTGCCGATTGGAAAATGCGACGGCGGGGATGGCGAACTGACGCGTATATTGCCCCTGAACGTCGAGAGCCAGAGTATGGCAAAAAAATGAGCTTTTATCAAAGCTACTGGCCGTTCATTGCGTTGATATCCTCCTTTTACAGGAGACCCACCTTTATTCAGGCGCGCAATCTTCCCGATTCCAGATCCCAGGCTATACGGTGGTCCAACGCGAGGACACTTCGAGGCTCAAAGGAGGGGTTAGCGTTTACGCTAAAGATCCATCGAAGGTAAGGGTCATTGAGAGCGTAACGGACAGCAATGGGGTGAACCGAATTTCCGCGGAAGTAGGTGGACTGTGTTTGCATAATATCTACAAACCACCTAGAGCGACTTGGACTACACCACCGGTACCGGTGGTCAGCCATCCTTCCATCTGTCTGGGAGACTTTAATAGCCACCATCACGAATGGGGCTACCGAGACTGCAACGAGGCAGGAAGACAACTCCGCTCATGGATGGACTGTAATGATCTACACCTAGTGTACGATCCTACAGCCAAGGGTACCTTCCGGGGTACCCGCCATAAGAAGGAGTATACTCCAGACCTCACCCTCGTAACGAAAGGCGCGAACGGTGAACCGTTGCAGGTGAAGCGGACAGTCCTCGGGACTTTCCGCATAGCCAGCACAGGCCGGTTCTTGTCACAGCTGGGGTGACAATACCGAGGGTGCAGTCTCTCCCCACTTTGCAGATGGAATTTCAGGAAGGCTGACTGGGAGGAATTCAGTTCCTATATCGAGCAGGTCTGCCCTGCCATTCCTCCCAAGTCCAAGAATATAACCAGATTTAGTAGGCTACTGGTTAAGAGCGCTCAACGCTCTATTCCACGGGGCAAACGGAAATTCTACACCCCTTGCTGGACAGCAGAGTCGGAAGAGCTGTACCGAGAGTACCAGCAGACCCAGTCCCAGGACACAGCCGATAGACTACTCCAGTCTCTGGCAGAGGGAAGGAAGCAACGGTGGCAGGAGACCGTGGAAAGTCTCGACTTTACACACTCCAGCCGCCACGCTTGGCGTTTGATAAAGAAATTGGACCCAGATCGGAATTTCGCGAAGGCTGCACCGGAATGCGAGGCAGACACAATTGCCAAGAATATTAAGAACCGTAGCAAGCGGGTCCCTAATCAGGCTTTTGAGCGCGGTGTCCGCAAGGCGTACCGTACGATTTTGGACTCGCTACCTGCGGAGGAGTCGGACTGGACGGCCCCGTTCAGTCCCCGAGAAGTGGGTGCAGCCATTAGCGAAGTGAAGAACGGCAAAGCAGCTGGGATAGATGGTGTATATCCCGATATGGTGACGCATCTGGGCCCCAGGGCACGGGCCTGGCTAGCAGAGGCAATGTCTGACATCCTTGCAAACGGAAAGCTTCCACAAGTGTGGAAGCATGCGAAGATAGTTGCCATCCTGAAGCCAGGGAAGCCGGCGAAGGAGGCAGACAGTTACAGACCCATATCGCTGCTGAGCTGTCTTTACAAACTGTTGGAGCGTGTTCTATTAAACCGATGGGGGCCGGTCCTAGACGCTGCCCTGCCACCTGAGCAGGCAGGCTTCAGGGAAGGGAGGTGCACCACGGAGCAGGTCATTGCCCTTACAGAGCATATTGAGCACGGGTTCGAGAGAAAACAGCAAACAGGTGCTGTGTTTATAGACCTATCAGCGGCGTACGATACGGTCTGGTGCGATGGGCTAATGCTCAAACTTGCAAAAATCATAAGGTGCAAAAAGACCTTGAAGTTGTTCTCTTCGATCTTAGGGGAAAGGCAATTCCACGTCGCGCTGGGAGACGCCACGAGCAAAGTTAGGAAATTGAAGAATGGGGTCCCTCAGGGGTCGGTACTTGCGCCAATGTTGTTTAACGTTTACATTAGCGATATGCCGAACACTTCCTCCCTGAGGCTGGGATACGCAGACGACTGGGCACTCGTTACTCAGAGTAAAGTGTGGACCCGTCTCGAGAGCGTACTCAGCGAGGACGTCACCAGACTCAAATCCTACTTTGACAAGTGGTACCTGAAGATGAACACTTCAAAAACCGTGGCCACTGCATTTCACTTATGCAGTGGTTGGCACACCCGTAAACTGAATGTCCTAGTCGGGGACCAGCCACTCCCATATGAGCCGCGTCCAAAATACCTAGGGGTGACGCTGGATCGCAGCCTTACCTATCGGGTTCATCTCGAAGGGGTTGCCCGGAAGATAGAGAAGCGGAATAGTCTTCTGAGGAAGCTGGCGGGATCGACTTGGGGCGCTAGCCAAGCGCTCCTGAGAACATCCGCCCTGGCACTATGCTATTCCACCGCGGAGTATTGCGCTCCAGTGTGGGGTAGAAGCAGAAACGTTGAGCAGGTGGATGTAAAACTTCGCAAGTCGATGCACATAGTGTCGGGAACGCTAGCAACAACCCCTAGAGAATGGGGCCCGGTGATGGCAGCGATCCAGCCCCCCGATGTCCGGAGGGAGACCATTACGGGAAACTGGCTGAGTAAGATCAAAGAGAGAGGGAATGGGGATACCCCTCTCATGCGCATAATGAACGGTGCCCCCGTTTCGAGCCGAAATAAGTCCCGGCAACCCTTGTACGCAGAATCCCTGACTACGGACAGAGCTGCACATACGAGATGGAAGTCGGTTTGGACGAATTCAATCCCTCGTGGGGGCGGGGACCTACACTCCTCTAAGCTTGGTGAGAAGTTGCCAGGCTTTGATACCAGTAAGAGGAGACACTGGGTAGCTGCGAATCGGCTTCGGTCGAGGAGCTGCCTAACGGCCGGTGCGTTACATCAGTGGGGTCTAACTTCCTGTCCTTTATGTCCACGCTGTGGGCAAGAACCCGAAACGGCAGAGCATTTAGTCGAAAGGTGTGTTGTGACGATGCTACCGGGCGGGTTCGCGACGGTGCACGAATGCGGACCGGACTTTGCTGATTGGGTCGATCGTCATAACATAATAGTGTGAACCATAAGAAGCAGCAGCCATCGTTAACTTTGCCTTTCACCCGATACTAAGACTTGTATTTTGACGCCATTTATTGGTTATTGCACCGCGAAATGAATTGTCGTTTTCAGTGCCCAAGGAAACAAATTGATGTCCCATTGCTTGTACTATTGAATGCAACTCACATTTCGCTTTTTTAACGTATTTTTCTTCTTCTTTTTTACCCCCTGTTCTTTTTTTTCTTCTTCTTTCTCTTCTACTTCTACTTCTTTTTCTCCTCCTCTCCCTCCTCCTCCTCCTCCTCCTCCTCCTCCTCCTCCTCCTCCTCCTCCTCCTCCTCCTCCTCCTCCTTCTTCCTTCTTCTTCTTCTTCTTCTTCTTCTTCTTCTTCTTCTTCTTCTTCTTCTTCTTCTTCTTCTTCTTCTTCTTCTTCTTCTTCTTCTTCTTCTTCCTCTTCTTCTTCTTCTATTTCTTCTTTCTTTCTTTCTTTCTTTCTTTTTTTCTTTCTTTCTTTCTTTCTTTCTATCTTTCTTTCTTTCTTCTTCTTTTAATCATCATCATCATCGTCATCGTCGTCGTCTTCGTCATTATTATTATTATTATTATTTTATTATTATTATTATATTATTATTATTATTATTATTATTATTATTATTATTATTATTATTATTATTATTATTATTATTATCGTCATCATTAATAGTATTGATATTATCATCATCATTATTTCTTAACCGGACAACAAATTAACCAATAGCAGGCATACTACAGACTTACTCCATAGCGAAATATCCGCACGGCTCGTAATCATAAATGTCTGAATTGTTCATGTCGGCCTCCAAGTAGGCTGCCGACTCCCCTGTCTCACTTCCGGTCTCACCCTCCATCATGGATGGCGATTTGATGACAAGAGCTGTGGAAGACATATGAATGAAGAATATGAATATTATTATGGTAAATGAATGATATTGTTTTTGTCAACCGTGAACTCCGTTCTGAAAGTTAAATCTTAATTTTAAGTTAACGAACTTGAGCTCAATTGATTGGTTGTATTGATGCGAAGTAATTTCTAAAAGCGAGAATATTGATCGTAGTGATTTTTTGATAACGATGATGATGATGATGATGATGATGATGATGATGATGATGAGGATGATGATGGCGAGGATACTGCTGCTGCTGATGCTGCTGATGTTGCTGCTGCTGCTGATGATGATGATGGTGGTGATGATGGTATCCCAACGATAGTTTCCTAATTGGTGTCACTGCAGTGGAGGGAGGCCATCATCCTCCTCCTCCTCCTCCTCCTCACCCCCTCCCCCTCCTCCTCCTCCTCATCATCATCATCATCTTCATCATCATCATCAGCATCATTGTCGTCGTCGTCGTCGTCGTCATCATCATGCACTTTATTGACGTAATATCTCCCCACCAAGGCTAGCACACCGTGCCCTGCTCGCCACACATTTCAAATGTTTAGTTGATAAGGAACTCCTTTTTAAAGAGCTTTGACTTTGATCTCATTGAGTGAATATCGCTCTGTATTAAAAGCTTACTAATTTGTTAATATACTTTATGCGCCTGAAAAGGCCATGAATTTATCACCAGTTTGATGTGGGAAATTATCTAAATATATTTTATTTTATACATCGCTCCTATAAATTCGCCATTAACACATTTCCTCGCGTCATGTGCTTTTATGATCCGTTTCTCTGCAGACATTTTTATATCACGTAATTTATTCACCAGACATGGGAGAAGTCGTTACACCGTATCGCTAGACTGATCACATTTGGTAGGGAGAAATTGGAAATGTCGCGATTTAAATGGCACAGGTCATAGGGCTACCGACTCATTTGGGAGAGATTTATTGTCATATTCTGTTTCCTCAGTTTCGACACGTTTCTCTGTCTGGATTTTGTTTATTTTTTTTTTACTTTGGACTTACTTTTACTATTAACTTACTTCATCCCTACCTATCTACTTATCCAACTACCCACCGATCTACTTACCTACCTGACCACCCGCTACTCAGCCACCTATCCATCCACCCATCCATCCGTGCTTCCATCGATCCATGCTTGCATCAATCCATCCTTCCATCCATCCATCCATCCATCCATCCATCCATCCATCCACCCATTCTATCTATCTATCTATCTATCTATCTATCTATCTATCTATCTATCTATCTATCCATCCATCCATCCATCCATCCATCTATCTATCTATCTATCTATCTATCTATCTATCTATCTATCTATCTATCTATCTATCTATCTATCTATCTATCTATCTATCTATCTATCTATCTATCTATCTATCTGTGTATTTTTTGTTCTTCTCTCATCCTGTTCATCCCTCATCCGCTCCTCCTTTTCATCCTTTACATAACCCTCAATTTTCTTCGTGCTCCCACCCTTTCTTTTCCCTTCCCCTCGCCTCAATCACTCCCTCTCCCTCCATCTCTCTCCCTCACCCCTCTCTCTCCCTCTTCCCGCCCCCCCCCCTCTCTCTCTCTTCTTACGTAAATATCATGACTGTTTCATTTAGACAGATTTGTTTTGATTGTTTTGTGGGGAAAAAAAACCCAAAACGAAATAAAACAAATCTAATTGCCAAACCTTTAGCAATGCCTGCCAGATTAGCTTTGAAAACCAATCTACATATCTCACGTAACCTTTTGCTATCCTTAACTCTTTCCAGACGTGGTTCGACTTTGTTTTAACTTGTTATTTATATCGTAACGCTTCCGTCAAGACAGTACTGTTGCGACTAGCGGTTCGTAGAAAGCAGATTGAACCCAACATGAAAAGTATTTATAATCTGATTTGGACGGCTTTCCCTTGATTGGTGACAAATCAATAATAGGATTCAATAGTCTGATGTCACGTCCGTCCAGCAACGAGCAGCTTGGTTCTAAACAAAGAAAATCGGTACTTTTTATTCTTCATGATAACTAGAACTTTTTCACGTGCCATGTTGTGATATGAATGTATAAAAGCCAAAACATGATCAGATTTATAATGTTCTTCTCCTCTGGATGCATTTTTATGCTCGTTGGAGAAGTATTTCATAAGGGCGTCCGCCATTGTTCCGATAGTTTAAAACCAGGTACTAAGTTACTATGCGTCATAACGAGGAAGTGACGTCACGACTGTTGAAGCCTATTATATTATAAAGACGGAACCACACGGGACTTATATCCAAACGTTGTGGTTTGTGCCCCTCAGTTGGTGTGATTTATCATTTTCATTCACCCGGAGAAACATTCGAAGCCTTGAGAAATGTTTTTTTCGTCTTGGTATCCTTGTATCCTTCGTTTGTAAACACAATGCCAAATACCATTCCAACTCCTTTTTCTTGTGTGCGGAAATTCCTCTTTCGGCATTGAAATTCCTACGAGTGATGTCTGAAACTCCTGTGAGCCAAATTTAAAGTTGCTGTCTCTGGTTAAGTTTCATGCAGCCTGATACTAGGAATTGTATTTTGACGTCATTTATAGGCCGTGTACACCCGTAGCCATCGTAAACTAATAGACTGACACAAACCATAAAATGACGTCAAAAGACATGTCTTTGGCCACAAAAGAAAACAACCCGTGAGTTATATTCAATAGATCAACCAATAGAATCACTTGTTTCCTTGACCACTACTAGCGACAACTCACTAGGCGCTGCCCAATCCTAAAATAATGACGTCAAAAGATAAGTCCTAGTGGGTTCTGGTGTCAGTCTATAAGTTAACGATGACTACTGTGCACCGCCTAGTGAGTTGTCTGTCGTTAGTATAGTAGTGCTGAAAAAAACTGATGATCCCATTGGATGACACGTTGAATCCGACTCATGTTTTTTCTTTTATGATCATGGACATGTATTTTGACGTATTATTTTGCTCAGGGTCAGGCTTTGAGTTTATGAAGGCTCCGGTTTGACACAACTCAGTGGCAAAATCAGCGACAAACGGATTCCCTTAATCTGTACGGGAAGACAAGAAGATTGCCCCTTATTTATTTTTACATAACGCATTTGTTCACTTTCTAGCGTTATTGATATAAAGTAAATGACAAGTTTCGTGGGCAATGTTTTGTGTCTCATATTAAACCTTACAACTGTTAAAAAAAAGGAATGAACTTGAAATAGAAAACATAGATATAGAATCAATGAAGATGACGTCACTCGGTTCTTTGCTATTGTATTTCGCTCGCCAGCACCTCTAACAGATTATAGACATTAAAGGTTACACATAATTTGTGTTCTGGTATGAGTGATCTGGCGGGTGGAACATGTGATTATTTTACTCACCGCGTAGCATTAGTAATGAAAACCAGCGTCCAACAAGTAGCGTTGACAAAAGCTTCTAATAACTCGGGATATCCCACTTATAATTAAAATTCGACCATTTAAATAAAGAGAGAAATTATTTTAACAAATAATAATTCAATGTCGCTGTTGAAGGGTTAATTTTCCTCAGGTCAATGAGTGTAAATCGGGATTCACGCGGGCAGCACTCATTAGCACATCCTCATCGCATAAAATTTAGGATTTTCTCGTCACGACAAATTTTTCGAGAGGAGTTATTCAACAACGAACAAAAACAACAACATAAAAAAACAAGCAAAGAAAAAAATTAAAGATCAATACAGGTAGAATAGATTAGTTGGTGTAGAATGATTGACGATGACGTCACTCTCCTCATTGATATTTACGTGACAAGTTTTTTCTCAATAAATTCTATGCATTTTAAAGGCTACCCATAGTTCTGTGCATTGGTTACGTTTGTTTTGACGGATAGAAAGGGAAGCAGAGGTTTTGACGTCACACCTTCCTCTCTTCCTGTTCAAATTCCTTTGGAAGTATGTAACCAGTCCTCCGGATAATGTGGAAGTAATGAATATGTTTCTTATTGAATCATATCTATAGACAGAATTAAGTTGACGTCACTCAGGTCTTTGTTATTGTTTTTTTTTTCCCATCCGCGTTTATGAGTAATTCTCACTAAACTGTATTAACCTGACTATAAACGTTTAAGGTAACACAGAGTTTTGTATGTTGGTCCGTTATACTTCCGGATGACAATGTTGTGAGCTTCTTAGCCAAGCGCACACTATCTATAGAAAGAATGAAGTTGACGTACTCACTTGTTTAAAAATGTTTTTAGACCTCCAATTGGGTGATTAGTTCTCATTTAAATGTATCAGAGTATAAACGTTACAAAAGTTAGACATATTTTTGTTTGTTGGAACCTTTCATCTTGCGGGCAGGTGTTGTAAGTATTTTAGAGACAGAATGGTGAACAAATCACTTAAACTCAACTTTGAAAACAACTAAGGCAACAACCACTAAATACGCAAACAATGACAGCAACATCAGCAACAACAACAACAACAACAACAACAGCAACAACAAATACTTTTTAAAAAAATACTAGCAACAATAAACAAGACTTTACACAAACCAAACGAAAAGTGGAAAAGCACACATAATCTTATGGCTGACATCTGGAGAAATGATCGCTTCAGAATCGATCAATTATATTTTAAACACTCGGCTGTCAAGTCCTTATTTTAACAACAATAAACAGAAGTATCATCAACAACCCCGAAAACGAATATTGTCAACCGACAAACACATAATTTACATTTTTTTTGCTGCACACTGACAAAACACATTTTCTGCATTTTGGCCAGGGAATTTTTTTTTTCATAATATCGATGGTACACGTTTAAGTAAAATACTCACCTTTCTATCCACTATATCAATCGCATCAATACACAAAATTGTGTTTAACCGTATAAAAATGTATAGTCTGATTGATACGATTTTGTAAGAACTAATCACTTAACTGGCGATTTAAAACAATAAAAAGCTGACTGACATAATATTTATTACTTCTATATCGATAGATTGAGACGATCCTCAATTTGTCATAAATCTTTGAACCCGAGACCTCGTAGCAGTAAGACGTTTTAGTTGAAGACGTTTCGATACGTTAGGGGTCGTTTTAATATCTATTAATATCGACAGTTAACTTTTTTTTTTTAATGACCAAAATGAAAACATGAAAGAAGAAAATGTGTTTTGTTAGTGTTTGGCAGTTTTTGTTTTCGCGACCTATTAAATATCTGGTATAGGCAGGACATCATAATTAACGAAAGCAAAAGAATACGTCTCTACGAAGCCCTTGTGTTACCAATACTGATCTACAACTGTGGTACATGGAGATTACCGAAAATGAATTTAGACAGTCTGGACTCCATACACAGAAAACAACTCCGTCGAGTCTGTGATATGGCCAGACAAGATTAGTAACCTAGATCTCTACGACCATTGCAGAGTACGCCCTGTCAGTGATAGAATAAAACAATAAAGATGGAAACTTCTTGGCCTCATTTCTCCGAAGAGACCGTGACATACCGGCTTAGACAGCAATGAAGGAATACTTCAATGCCGGGAAGAAATACCGCGGACGAACTCCAACGTCTCTACCAACAAAACTAAATGCCGTCCTGAAGACATACCATCGTCTGCTCCAATCAGCACCAGGAAAATTTGTATCTTCTTTACAGCTACAAAAAACTATTCCATCAAAACTAAAGACGGAACATGATCTGCTCGCTCTTAAAACGTTGACACAAGACAGGATATATTAAAAAAATATAACAAAAGAATCCAACAAGCAGAGGGCATGCTGACAGCCACGCAATTCACTGCAAGTGTCCTAGAGCCTGCGTAGCCAAGATCACCATCAGCAGTATTCTCAGAAGAATACCGGCAGTTCTCTGGAAAGATACACGTTTAAAAAAAATTTGGCCAGAAAACTCGTCCTTCAAATCAAGTATCGATCTACTTTTTAAAAACGACTCTCAGGGCCATTTTAATCGATCGATATTTGAAGTGCGATTTTTCTCGCCAAAATTGTTTAAAAATTGTTCTTGTTTTATTCAGAGTTCGACAGAAGCGATATTCTACATTATACCCGCCCGTAAGATTAGATGGTAAAACACAGCGCTTCTCACACTTTGTAAACGTTAATTATCTCGGATAGAGCCATTCATCATTTCTCGTTAACACTAATTATACACATCTCGTTGAGAGAAATATATATTGCAAACAAATCATAAACACCCCTACTTTTTCTCGTCTTTCTCCCAATCACCTTCCTCCCGTAAACTTTATTCGGGTTGTAATAAACGGTTCCTGTATTATGCATTATATTCTCAAACTTCTCTGAAAATTTCAACAAGGAATCCGCTATAAAATATGAAATTTAGACCCGTCTTGCGGTCTCTAACTTAAAATTTGATAGACCAATGGGTATGGTGTGCATAGTCCACTGATTTTCATTTTCAGAAAATGCCATTCAAAAGCGGTCACTTTATGTGAATTGTTTGGTTTTTGACTTTAAAGAAATCACTGGAAATTACTTTTTATCATGCATCTTATAATACTTTATCAATAACAGTAAACTCTATCTCGTATACCAATTCCGAATTGGGAACAATTGAATAGAATCACATGACTCGACAGTTCATGTTTGACTTTTAACAGACCAGACGTGTTTTGCGTTTTAAAAAAAAATCAACATGTATTATTCCTTTAAAAAAAATTATTATTAATAAACTCCCCCCCCCCAAACAAAATAAAAGAAAAGAAAAAAAAGGGAAAAGGCTTCATGGTCCTAAAAGGGACCATGGACCTCAGTTTGAATACCACTTCATGAGCTAGAGATATTGACACACGATCCAAGTTAACCCCAAGGTCGAGTCTGGATACTTATTCTTCGATTTTATTAAAGTTTGATATTAATGCGAGAAATAAAAGAACGGATAAAGGGGAGGGGAGAGGGTGGGTTTTTTCTATCAAGACTTAATGTTCTATCTCAACCCGAGCTTATTGTAACTGAATGGTCATTTGTAGAAGGGAAATAAAAGCCAAATCAAAAAAATAGATTTAAAAATTAGCAAATACCCCCCCCCCCCCAAAAAAAAAAAAAAAGAAGAGAAAAGCAGATGTGACAGGATAAACCACCTGGTCTTTGTAAGATCATAATATTGTAGTTGATAAGACAAGAAATTCCGGAGTTTTATTCATGACTTATTAAAGACAGGTGCCCCCTTACCCTTCTCATAGGTTATACACACTATTCATATCTACCATTTCATTTTGATCATTCTCAGTAGTAGTATCTTTTTATAAACCTGCAAGCGGTATGATATCAAGAAAGCATATATAAAAAAAAAAGACATACTCATTTTTAAAAGAATCGGAAAATCTTTAAAATTCATTTATTGATTTATTACGCAGGGTAAATATTTTATGCACAAATAACAGCCCGCAGGTATTTACGGTCGATCAACAATATTGTCATTTATGGAGTAAAGTTTGGCAGAGAATTCCAATCAATACCTGTGCTACGAGATTTCTCTCTCCATCCTTTAGTTGGAATTCAATATTTATTAAAAAGAAAATAATAATCGCCCACGTTATAATATTTTCACTCTAAACGTTTCTAAATTAACTTGGGTATTCTGTGTATTTATAGATCAGGTGTTTGTTTTGTTTGTTTTAAGGGTTTTACGGCGCTTGCAACAAGATCATGTGTGGCATGCATTTTGAGAGTATTGGGAAAACCTCCCCACCGTTTTTTCATGACCAGAAAAAGATGCGTGATCATAATAATAACACAAGTCAAAGTCAAAGTGATGCTAAGCTGCTAGAAGCTGCAGTCTGTAAAAAGTAATAAACAAAAAGAATGAATATAACAGCTTAAAAAAAAACATCAAAGAACAAAATATCAAACACGGAACGTTTCGGTTTCAAAACCATTCTTCAGACAACAAAAAACCCCCCAAAAACATTGAAAACATAAATACGTTACTAAAATATCGTCCTGTCCTCTCTGTATACAAATCTTGGAATGTAAACAACTGTAAAAAAGTAATAAACAAAAATGACTATAACATCTTCAAAACACAACAAAATACCAATCATTGTAGATTAAGATGACGCCCGACTTGTATGAATCAGACCATGAACGTGTAAGGTTACACATAGTTTTGGGAGTTGGTACGTTATATATATTCTGCAGACGGATGTTGTGCGTTAAAAAAAAACAACAAAAAACGCATAGGATCAATTAATTTTTTTAGAGCCATTAGCTCCATGGAGCAGGAGTTTATTCCGGTTTCTATAGCGTGAAACGGACAGTAGTAACTGCTTTGGGGGGATGGGTTAGAAAAAAATTCTCGAATGCACCTGGGATCGATCTCGGTCCTTTTGATTTTAAGGGCGAGTGTTCTATCAACTGAGCTGTCGGGAGCCCCTCCCCCCTACCCATAGTAGTGCGGGGCGGTCCTTGGCAAGCTTAAGGACCACGGTCCTACGGTCCTTGGGAAATGAAGACCGCAAGGACCGGTCCTAGGACCGGTCCTTTTCGACATTGAACATTCCTGAGAGACTGTTGGAAATTCGAACCGGTTTGACCTTTGAGACCATGGGATCGTTCATTCTTGAACCGTTAAAGACCGCTACACGATGAAAACCGTGGTCTACAGGAGTAAAACACACGGAGTAGTCACACTCATTTCAAATTGTAACCTAATTAGAGAAGAGGGGTGATGCCTTCTTTATTTGCTCACCGTACTTCATTGTTACTTCGATAATTTAATAAAATTTGAAATTTATCCCCATTAACGGAGATAATGGCATCGCCCAAGGCGTTGATCGAGTTGTTCGTGGCGTTGATACACACACGCAACTCCTAACCCCCCCCCCCCCCCCCCCCACACACACACACATTAGAGGGCAGCGAGCATTGAAGAGTAAGAGAGAGACGTGAAGTTATAATAAGAGGGGGTGGATGAGGTAATAAGAGGGGTAGATGGTGACTTTTCGCCAGATCTAACAAACTCAGCTACCCATTCATTGCTGAGTAGACAGGGATTCAGAAAAAAATCGACTGCACCCGGGATCGATCTCTGGCCCTTTGCGTATAAAGAGAGTGCTCTATCAACTGAGCTGTCGGGGTCCCCAAATATTCTATTGGACTTTTTTAAAATTCAGACGTTATAACTGGGTTTTTTGGAAGGAAGAAACTAATGAAACTCATATTATTTGATTAGTAAAAACACCAACGAAATTTTAATATTATTGTATTATTTTAAATGACAACACTGCGATAGAAAGGAGTGGTGACAAGAGATGGACAAAAGAAAACAAAAAATCGGATTTGCTACTTGCTAGGTTCGACACACACACACACACACACACACACACACACAAACACACACATCTTTAGTAGTCACATACATTTCAAACAATAACCCATTAGAGAAAGAGGGTCATGCCTTCACCATAGATCATTGTCATTGCGATCATTATGGTGTAGTAAATTTTGAAATTTACCCCGTATAATGGAATCGTCCAAGGCGTGTGCCTCCTGTTCCCCCCATCTCACACACGAAAGGGCGGTTTGCGGAGTGGAGGTTGGTGGTCGTCTGCCTGTATGGTCGTCTGTGTCGTTTAGTGTATGGCAAAGGGGGTGGGTGCGATTAATTAAGTGGGATGGGTGGTGATTGGTGGAAGATAGGCAACCGAAGCAACGAATCGCTGGGGCAGGGTTGCCAGTTTGGCATTTTAAATGCCAGATTCCAAAAATCTGGCATTTTTGAAAACCGTTTGGCATTAGAAAAATCATTTGGCATTTGGCATTTTCATTTGGCATTTTCTTTTCTTGTATATTATACTTCAAATGACACCTTTTCTTAATTATTTCTAAACGCGTAAAAACAAACATCTTCACATTTCTTTTTCATTCTTAAAATCCAACCGTGGTGTAGTGGTTTAGCACTCCACTTAGTAGTCAGTAGGTAAATAATTACCCCAACAGGAAATTTTGTATAATTCAAAAAAAAAAAAAAAAAAAACAAAAACAAAAAAAAAAAAATAAAAGAAAAAGAAAAGAAAACACGCAAGCCACCAGGATATGATAGTAAATTGTCTATCAAAATAAAGTAGTTTTCTTAGTGGGGGTGGGAGTCAACAGACTTTGGCATCTTTTTGAGTGTTTTGGCATTTTTTGAGTCTTCCCCTGGCATTTTGTTGAAAAATAATCTGGCAACCCTGCGCTGGGGAAGTAGTAGGCTATGGCGCGAGACCGTAGGACCGTGGTCCTTGCAAGGACCGCCCCGCACTAGTTGAAAGGTGATAAGAAGTGAGGACCGCCGCCGATCTTCCCCTAAGGGACCGGTCTTCGGTTCACAGCTAAAAGACCGTCGGACCGCGGTCTAGACCGGTCTTCAGCGCGGCACTACCCCATAGTATAGCATCAATAGTTGTGGATATTAGACCAGGCGTAGAATGCGATGACTGTGATGAGAAATAAAATCATATTGTTTTCATTTTGGCCAGAAAAAAAAAATATTACTTCATATTGGTAGGTATTGATACCCCATCCCCTTTACTCGCAGAAAAGTAACAAGGACAAACTATATAGATAAAATCAGAACCAAAAAAAAAATGTTTTTAGGGCTATTTTCTAAAAAGGATTACAATGATATTATGTCATTTTTGGAGTGGAGTTTGGAAGGGAATTTATATTCAATATTGATGCTATATCTCTCCATCCTCTTGATGAAATCCAATCATTTTTTAAACCAAAAAGAAGGCTGCCTTTGTTACATTCTCTCGCGTACGTTTTAGAATTGACATAGAAGGAACGAAATTGACGTCATTCAGCTCTTTGTTATTGTTTTTAGCCAGCCATATTTTTTATGAGTAGTCCTCACTAAATGTTTAAATCAGACTCTAAACGTTTAGTTTAAGGTGTCACATGGTTTTGTGTGCTGATACGTTATATCCGGCTGGTGAATCTTGTGAATTTTTTTGCCTGAACGCACAGCGTCAATAGGTTTCCTGCTTTCAAATATCTACTAGATGTGCTGTATAAACGATGATTTTGACCTGAAGGTTTCTACTTTATATATCAACAGATTAAGATGAACACCAACTTGTCAATAAGTCTTAAAACCTGAGACTTCTTTATAGGCTTTTAATAGGTGGGGGAACTTGGGTGGTGGTGAAGGTGGTGGGGGGGGGGGGGGGGGGGGGGGGGCGTTAGCTATCTTCCAGCCCATCTGCACCTTTACGCTTTCTGTCTTGAATAACATACCTGCTCCTGGGATCACGCTATTGAGTAAAGATGTGACATCAAGCTTTCATCGGCAGATAAGTAGATATCAATAATAACATTCAATGGAAGCTTCTAATTTAATTTACGGAGACAGATGATGTACACGCTTTGTATTTCCCCTTTGTCAATAAAAGACGATGGTTAGATAAATGGGAGATGATAGCATCGCCAAATATAGCACCACTTATTATTTATTTTTAATGTGCATTATCGAGAGCAATATTAAAAGATACACTGATGTCTTTGATCCAGTGGTGAAGAGCTATGATGATATCATATATATATATATAATTTTTTATTTTTTTTGGTGGAAATCCAATTTGAGTAATTCTTGGAAGATGGGGGGAACCCATGAAACATTAATGC
Organism: Berghia stephanieae; assembly: GCF_034508935.2. NCBI lineage: Eukaryota > Metazoa > Mollusca > Gastropoda > Nudibranchia > Aeolidiidae > Berghia > Berghia stephanieae. The sequence continues at coordinate 26,373,041 of NC_088366.1, forward strand.
GTTTTTCCCCAAGCCAAAGCTATCCTATATCAGTTTTATTATATCTTTGTCTGAACCATATTGAAAAGGCACAATATCATACATTAACAAGAAATGAAGTGAGTTGGAAAGAAGACAATAGATAGTATGCGCTTGGCTAAGAAGCTCACAACATTGCCGTCCGGATGTAAAACAGACCAACACACAAAACTATGTGTAACCTTAAACGTTTATAGTCTGGTTAATACAGTTTAATGAGAATTATTCCAAAAACATGGATGGCAAAAAAAAATAAATAAAAAAAATAACAAAGGCTTAAGTGACGTCAACTTCTTTCTATCAATAGAGAATAAAATTTCGCGGCAATGGGAGCTCGAACCCGCCACCTTCTGGTATGACAACTCCACCTGGCCGGGGAGAGCGTGGCTCTACTGTCTGAGCAACTCAGATTTATCCTGCGTTTAATATTTCTAACTCGTTCCCATTGTATGCTCCCAGGGGGTAATAAAAAATCTCGACTTTCTCCGGGAACGATCCAGGTCCCTTGAGTTCGAAGCGACTGCTCTTCTGAGTTATTTGGACCCCCATTCATTAACCGTAGCAAATGGTTCACAAATTGTGAACGTTTCAGACGCGAATCCTTCATCAGCAAGAAAGCTAGGGAAACGAAGATTCTAAATGGTGGTATTATTAAAACCGACTTCAACTTGTCAAATCAATCGGGATGGCTTCAAGTGACACAATGCAAGAAACGAAAAAGGACAAAACAAGCCGACGAATTGAGATTCGAGGACACGCACGATCTTTGGATTACTAGATCGATCCTGATTCGAGTTCCGGTTTTTGCGGCGCAAAACTGATTACTTAGAAAAATGCTCTTTAATCACATTTTTAAAAAGCCGCACTCAGGAATGAAATGGCTACCTGGTCGCTTTTTATTAAAGGCGTGATTAAATTATTATTCGACAAAGACACCTTAAACTATGGGTCTTTTCCAAGAACTTAATTTGACTTGCCGATAGCGGGTCTCGAACTGGAGATCTACAGATCCAAAGTCCATTGACATACCACAATGCTGCAGTGCGTGTATGTGGTCTGGTGGTATGAGCTCAGATCAAAAGATCCTGGATTCGAGTCCTGCTCGGAGCGGCGCATAGTCGAGTCCTTGGAAAAGGCTCTTTCCTTTAATTCTCTCACCGTACTCAGGTGTAAAATAAGTACCTGGCTATAAACAGCGTTGTCTCTGTCGTAAAAAAAAATGTAATATTGCCTAACAACCGTGTCATGACTCGTACTACATTGTAAGTTTTGCTGTTGGCCAGGGATCCTTTGTAAAGCGCTTTGGGCTCATGTAGTGGGTATTGTGCTGTATCAAATACTAAATCTCAAGCCATACATAGCTGCACAATAGTGAAATAATTATCTCTAATACTGCTTCTCGAATTTTTATTTTCAAAGGAAATTTTTAATCATTTATTTTAAACGTGACCTTGTCATTATAAGCGGATTTGTCTGTTTGTTCTTTATACGAGTATATTGCGATTTGTCCGTATTTTCTGTACACATTGCAATTTGTATGTTTGTTCTTTACATATTGCGTTGTTTGTTTGTTCTTTACACTTTTCGATTTGTCAGTTCTTTACATATTGCGGAATTTATTTTGACTTTATTTTATTTCTATGTTCTTGTCTAAAATGCGTAGATACTCGTAAAATGTAGATTAGTTCTGTAAACGTTACTCTTTTTTACTTCACATTTGGTTTAGTGAGTGTTTATGGTTTAGCCTGCCCGCCAAATGTTTTTAATGGCGTGAAAATTGGACCTTACGCGGAAGAGAAATTTGCATATAGATAATAGGATTCAATAGTCGTAACGTCACTTCCTTCCTAATGACGCATGGTAACTTAGCAACACTGGCTCTAAACTATCGGAACAATGGGGACCGTTGAATATTCCCGGTGAGCATAAAAGCGTATCCATAGGAAAAAACCCCCATAAATTTGATCATGTTTTGACTTTTACACATTCTGATCACAAGGCATATGAAAAGTTCTAGCCAGCATGAAGAATAAAAAGTAATGATTTTCTTTGTTTAGAACCAAGATGGCCGCCGTTGCCAGGTGGCGTGACATCAGACTACTGAATCCAATTGTAAAGATGCATGCAAATTACCTGAACTCTGTTATTTGTTTGAATATGAATAATCCGTAAGACTGTTTAAAAAATAAAAATAAACACTGGGTATTTTCCCTTCCGCTTAAAATGAGGAGCCAGTTGTAATGAAAAGACAATAAGGAAAGTTAACAAATTTGCTATGGGAAAACTAGAGGTAATGGGTGAAGATATATTTTTTCCTTTTCTTTTAATAGCAGACTTTAAAAAGTATTGAATAAAAATTCCGATATCATCTTTTAAAAAAGAACAAAGCTCTTAATATGTAACGTTTCGGACCCACATTTATCCTCAGCCAACAACAAAACCAGTAAAACGTTTTAACTTTATCATTTTTTCCCTTAATTTTTTTTGATTTTATGACATTATGTTGTTCTTTGTATTATGGGTTGCATATATTTTATTTTACTTTTCTTTGTCGCTCTTCTCGTTGTAGTTCTTGATTAGTATTAAGATGATATATATAATGATGCTTGAGTATAAGATGAGATAATGTAGATATTGATGATATGGTAGTGGTGAATGAGATGATGATGATGATGATGATGGTGTATGATGATGTGAGATGATGATGATGATGATGATGATGAAGATGAATGATGAGATGCTGCTGAGAGATGTTAGATGTAAGATGAGAGATGATATGAAGATGAGATGATGAGATGATAGAAGAAGGAGAAAAGAAGAAGAAGAGAAGAAGAAGGAGAAAAAGAAGAAGAAGAAAGAAGAAGAGAAGAAGAAGAAGAAGAAGAAGAAGAAGAAGAAGAAGAAGAAGAAGAAGAAGAAGAGAAGAAGAAGAAGAGAAGAGAGAGAAAGAGAGAGAAGAGAGAGGAGAGAGGAGGAGGAGGAGGAGGAGGGAGAGTAGTATTATGAGATGAAGATTTTATTGCAAATGGGGGATGAAAGCAACGGCGTATTCGCACACGTCAACGAATATTATAACGCACGAGTATATCATTCAAGAATCGATACAAAACAGATGCAACTATTTCACACGTAATTAAATTTTCCTTAGTAAAATGGCCTGGGAAAAATGCCAAAGGGTTCCAAAGACGACGAGTTGAATAAATGAATGAGTGAATAATTTTTAAAAAGGAAAGAACGATAATAAAGGCATGTGTGTGCACAGCAAGGCGACGTGGTGTTCGTCTTGGCTCATTGGATATTTATTACAGCCCTTGGTATCGTTATCATCATCAAGTATCGTGTACACCATTGTATTGCATCGCCAATTTTCCTGAGAGGTTATCGAAAATAGGTTAGCGAGCCAACCACCGCAGTTAACATTAATAATGTTCCGATTGCCTTCAATCCGTTGCTTTCGTAGCTTGTTCTTCGTATCGATGATATGCATTTATCTAAAAAAGAATTGACATCCGCCTGCCGGATTTAACGTATCATCACAAAAACAAAAAAAAACCCAAAAAAAAAACCAAAAAAAAAAAACAAAAACCAAACAAAACAAACAAAAACCCAAAAAACCCAAAAACCCAACAACACCAAAAACCACCCACAAAAAAAAAAAACAAAAAAACAAAAACAAAACAAACAAACAAAAAAAAAAAAAACAACAACCCAAAACGATTTATTACTTTAAACGGTTATAGTCTGATTGATATCAATCATATATTGAGAACTAATAATTAAATAGCTGTCTAAAAAAAACAATATCAAAGAGCTGAGTCACGTCCGTTTATTCCATTTATTGATGCTTTGCGTTTGGATAAAAAGCTTCACAATATCCGCCAGCCGGATATAATGAACCAACAAAACAAATCCATGCGTCACACGTTTGAACGTATATCACTTTATTGTCCTTGACTATGAAAAAGAAACTTAGTTTGTGGAAAGATTAATCCTTAAAATTAATGTCTGACGAAAACAAATATTTAAGCAAACATGTGAGTGCCAACTTTAAAGTTCCAAATTAAAATCATCACATGATTTTCTTTCACGTTTTCTTTTGTGTTTATTTGTATTTGCTTTTCGTTTTGTTTTCAATTATTAGATATTATTATTATTATTATTATTATTATTATTATTATTATTGTTATATTATTATTATTATTATTATTATTATTATTATTATTATTATTATTATTATTATTATTATTATTATTATTATTGTGCGGCGATGTGGTCTAGTGTATGACACTCGCTTTCGGATCGGAAGGTCCTGGATTCGAGCCTCGCGCTCGGCGCATAGTTGAGTCCTTGGAAAAGGCTCTTTGCTCACATTCTATCACCATACCCAGGTGTAAAATGAGTACCTGGCCGTTAACAGCGTTGTCTTTGTCCGAAAAATTGTAATATCGCCTAACAGGCATCATGTCTCGTCCTACATGTTAAATGTTGCTGTTGGCCAGGGACCCCTTGTAAAGCGCATTGAGCACATTTAGTGGATATTGCGCTATATAAAAGCTCAATTTATTATTATTATTATTATTATTATTATTATTATTATTATTATTATTATTATTATTATTATTATTATCATTATTATTATTATTATCATTATTATTATTATGCTTTTTGTTGGTTTTTTTTTTCCGTTTGTTTATTTTTGTTTTAATATAAAATGATCATGAAAATGCATTTTCCAGATCGATAGTTTCTATTTAAGTATTCTTCGCTCTCTCTCTCTCTCTCTCTCTCTCTCTCTCTCTCTCTCTCTCTCTCTCTCTCTCTCTCTCTCTCTCGCTCTCATTAAATTAGTAAAAATATTATTAGAAAATTAGGTTAGCTTTTGAAACCTAATATTGTTGAAAACGTTATTTTACTCTGTTTTAATGATCGCACTTGGTACGATATGACACATGGGCGCCTTCAATACTGCTGTAATCTGAAAAAAAAAAAACACGTTTAAAACAAATTTGGCCAGAAAATTCGTCCTTCACTATCGATCGATTATATTGTCCCTCATTTTGTTGAAAACACTCAAACCCGGGACTTTAATAAAGTCCCAGGTTTGAGAGATCGTAATGAGATGAATGTTATTTTGATATTTGAAGGACGAGTTTTCAGGCCAAAATTTTAGTATATGTTTTTTAAAACTACGTCAGAAAATATTTAAGATATTGAGTATTCATGACAGCCATGATTTGGAATTTTTAAAGCATTTATAACGAAGCACTTTTAAAAGCCCTTGAACTGAGTATGTCCATAATTGGTGATTGTGTGTGTGTGTGTGTGTGTGTGTGTGTGTATATAAAATTGCGCGTCCGCCACGGCATATAAGATACCGTCGCCTAGGCATTCTATGAAGGAATATTATAGGCAATCCATCAAACAAAATGTCTGATGTCAAGGGGAATCACCCATGTTGTCCTAAGTGATCAAATTGGGGGCTAATAATCTTGCTCAAATAAAAAAAAAAAAGAAAAGAAAGATCCCGAAGCGGGGCTCGAACCCGGGAACTTCCGGATCACACTGCAATGCCTTAACCATTCAGCCACTTCGCCCCTTATTTATGTATACACGTATATAACTCGTTTCAATCCTATCGTTGTCGTATTCAGTTTTCTTTTGGAAAATGACGGGGGACTTCCCTGTATAAATAATTCATAAATCACTCTTCCTCAACGTTTATTACACGTCTCTTTATTACAACTCTGAACTCATCAATTTTGCATTCCGTGCCCTTATTTCTCTCTCTCTCTCTCTCTCTCTCTCTCTCTCTGTCTCTCTCTCTCTCTCTCTCTCTCTCTTTGTCCCATTCTTTCTATTTCTCTATCTCTCTCTGTCTACCCTCCCCCCCCCCCCTCTCTCTCTCTCTTTGTCCCATTCCCTTTCTATTTCACTATATCTCGTTTCATCCTATCGTTCGTCATCATTTCTTTTGAAATAGATCTAATAAATAATAAAAAAATGATAAACATCAAAACTCACAATGCCCCCCCCCTCTCTCTCTCTCTCTCTCTCTCTCTCTCTCTCTCTCATCTCTCTCCTCTCTGTCCATCTTCTTCTCTCTCTCTCTCTCTCTCTCTGTCTCTCTCTCTCTCTCTCTCTCTCACACACACACTCTCTCTCACTCACTCACACACATACACACAAACACAAACTCACACACAACTTATAGAATAAGACATACTTACAAAGAAACTTAAATGGTTGTTTCAATACACACACGCACACCAAAAAAAAAACAAAAAACAAAACAAAAAACAACAAAAAATAAAAAAACAATACAAAAAAACAAACAAACAAACAAACAAAACAACCTTCCCCCCCCCAAAAAAAAAAAAAAAAACAAACAAACAAAATAAATAACGATAGTGATTGTGTTATTACGTATGCTGGCTTGGGTACATATATTTGAAGTAGGCCTAGATACTTCGAATTCATATGTTATGAAAGCTATAAGAAGAAGGAATGTCAATACTCCAAGAACTGTTAATTCGATAATATTCGATGGTAAAACGTATGGCTTACATCTCAACAGGTTCTGCTGCAAACAAAATCTAATCATGCCGAATTTGAAACGCATTTGAAGCGGCAGGTTTGAAACTTTTTGACACATTTTTTCTTTCTTTCCGTCTTTAAAAAAATGAGCATTTAAATAGCGCAATCTCCACTAAAGGGGGTTCCAATAGCTCAGTTGGTAGAACACTCGCATCACACGAGATCGATCCCAGGTGCAGTCGAGATTTTTTTTTTCTTCTGATCACCCTGTCCACCCAGCAGTGAATGGGTAGCTGAGTTTGTTAGATTTGGCGGACTAGCGTCCTATCCAAAGGATACCAAGCAATTGCTATTGTTCGTTTCACGCTATAGAAACCGGGATAAACTCCGGCTCCATGGGCCGAATTGCTCTGAAGGACTACTAAAACATAATCTCCACTAAACGTGTTCAAAGCGCGTTGCAAGAGGTCCCCTACCCAACAGCGACAATTTACATGTAGGACGAGACATGATGCCTTATAGGTGATATTACATTTTATTTCAGACAGAGGCAAAGCTGTTAAAGGCCAGAAACTCACTTAATATCCGATTTCGGTGGTGAGTGAAGAGCATGGTCTAAGTACTTAACTATGCGCCGCTCAGATCCGCACTCGAACTCTGGACTTTCGGAGTCGAAGGCGGGTGTCATACCACAAGACTATTATCTTTGCTTTTTACTTTTGTGGTTTTTTTTTGGTTTTTTTTTTTTGTTTGTTTATTTTGTTTTGTTTTTGTTTATTTTTATTAATTTTTATTTTTTTTTGGGGGGGGGGGGGGGGGGGGATCATCTTAATCAATGGCTTGATCGATCGAAATTTAGAGTTAATATTTTCTGACTAAAATGAAGAAAATGTGTTTTATCAGTTTACGACAGTAATTTCAGGTATTTCACACTCAACACACAATAACACACACAAGCACACACACACACACACACACACACACTACACATGTGTTAACACTGTAGATACGAGAGATACGTGAGTTTCAGGCTTCAGACTCCCCACAGCCACCCCACCCAGCTAGATTGAACATACGAATCATAATTTGACACCCGGCGTTTTTAAAGATAGTAATAATTTCAAGTTTCGATTTGGGGATAAAGAAAAAAAATCGAAACAAAAAAGAAAATTAAAAGTGGAAAGCCTGATTTCAGTGCAAGGATTACCTAGTGCATTAGGATGTTACCGCCATATGATAATTAATTAATTGAATGAATTGATTAATCAATTATTTATTTGATTAATTAACCAGTTGATTATCTAATTAGTTAATGAGTTAATCGGTAAAGCAAAAATTCTTTTCCATCAGATACTCTGGGTTGAATAATAATAAAAAATAAAATAATTCAAAAACTAATGGTTTAGTACCCATAGAATATTAGAGATACTTTCCAAAAGGTTAATAAAATGTGTATTGTATTGACATTTTTCGATAGTTTTAAAATCTGTAACTACCTCTACAACTATACGTTTGATGCTAGATCATCAGTTTTTAGATTATTTTTCATTATTGAAACTTGACTTTTTGTCCTTTTTTTCCCTTCGAAATGACTTGGTCTAAGGTATTTTTGTGGCAAATTGTACGAAAACGACGTTTTGGAATATTCTCTCTCTCTCTCTCTCTCTCTCTCTCTCTCTCTCTATCTCTCTCTCTCACTCTCCCTCCCCTCCTCCTCTCACTCTTTTTCTCACAGAAACACACACACACACACACACACACACACACACACACATTTTAAATTATATACAGTAAAAGTTAATTTTTGCTCTTCATTTTCAGATAACTCTTGCCGACAATCGAATAAGTTTGTACATAAATCGAGTTATTTTCCCCTCATGAATATTCTAAAATTCATGTCATGCCTCGTTTGCATGAATTTCGAAAGTTTTATATCTCTTTGAAATGAAGATTATGATGCTTACCATAGTTTGTCGGTTTGATGGTATTGCTTCCAGAGGTGAATAACCTCTTCAAAAATCCATTATCAGTTTACATGACTATAAGAATTAATCGGGGATTTTTTTTCTTCTCTCATAAATATTCAAATATTAAAAGGGGAAGAAAAAAAACTACCATCACGACATAATACAATAACCTCCATTACTACCACCAACATCAGCGGCAACATCGTCATCAATCGTAACAACCACAACAACAACAGTAATAGGAAAATCACAAGTTTCTGTTTCAAACACTTTTCCAGATCTCTATATTATTACTCGTAACAATACTGTGTACCTGTGTGCGTTTTCTTTTTTGTGCTGTGTGAATATGTGTGTGTCTGTGTGTGTGTGTGTTTGTATATGTGTTTGTATGTTTAGTTGCTTGTGAATATGTGCGTTTTCTGTGTGACAACTTGGATAAGGCTTCATAGTGACATTTAAAAAAATAACAACCTATATCGAATAAGAATACAAGCTGTGTAACTGGACTGTTCTTTCGCGTATGCTTGTCATTTAATTTAAAAAAAAAACATTCAACATTTAACTAGAAATCTTTAATCTTAAATCTCAAATAAAAACCTAAAGGGGGAAATAAAACAGAAGAGAGAGAGAGAGAGAGAAGAAGAGAGAGTACAACGTAGATCTACAAATAAACAAAAATTCCAAAAGAAGAAGCGTTTAAAGTCCATTTAATATTTCATTATATAGATGAGAATATATGTGTATATGAGAAATATATATATATATATATATAATTAAATATATATATATATATATATATATATATATATATATATATATATATATATATATATATATATATATATATATATCCTCCTTTGTTTTTGATAAAGAACGATTCTGAAAGAAAATGATTTAAGTGTGTTAAAATAGACACAGAACTGGTCTTTTAGAACCCTCGCAAAATATTCAGTTACAGTAGCGGATTCCTGTAGCAAAATAATCACAATACGTTAACCCATTATAGGCCGGTTCAATACTTTTAATCGACAGAATGATATCTTTCCATTTTTGAGGTTTCTAGTGGGAATGTTGTTGTGAGCAAGACACAACAACATATTCCTCCCATCACCTCAAAAACGACCTCCCTGATGACTCCAGGAACTCTGGGCGTAACAACGTTGTTGGAGAATATGTAAGAAAATGAAGTGAGAACAAATAAATTAATATGTATATATATTCTCACGATTAATTACTCTGCGGTTACTAGTTATTAAAAAAATAAAACATATTAAAATTTGAAAGGATAAAGCAGTGTAGTCGTTAACCCGAATTTCCTTCAATTTTTGTATTCTACCATTTAAATTTGTAATATTTTCCAACCCTCAGAAGTTAATTTATTATTACTGGCCTTGAAATGTTTTACCCGAGACAGGTCACCACGAAGCAACTTTGCCTCCAAGATAGAAAAAATATCCGCATGAAAAGGATTAATTAAGTGTTTACCAGTGCCAGCAATTTTCGGAATCTCTCAGAAAGAATTCGCCAGCGCAAGGCAAACATATTGGGTTACGATGTTGTTAGAGTTAATGTTTCCTCTCGCAAATCTCTACAATAACATTTGATAGTTGTCACGGACTCTCTGTCTCCCTCTGAAACTCAAGACAATGGGGAATATAAACAAAAGGTAACTGAAGTAAACGTTTATTGTAAATTCTCATTGGTGTTATGGGGCTGTTTATATTGTAACTTTTGTATATGTTAATGTGAATTGAGAATCATCAAGTATGTAGGGCGAAATTATCTTTGTTTAGTCATGTCACTAAACAACCCAGAGTGTTACTCTCTCTCTCTCTCTCTCTCTCTCTCTCTCTCTCTCTCCACCCCCATCTCTCTCTCTACATCTCCCTCGCTCTTTCTCCTCACTCTCTCCCTTCTTCTATCTTCTCATCATCTATCTATCTATCTATCTATCTTCTATCTCTATCTTCTATCTATCTTCTCATCTCTATCTATCTCTATCTATCTATCATCTCCTAAAGAACTAGAGCAATTTCTGCGCTAATCCACTAAACGTACCACGCTATCATCAACACTTAACATAGGCGATAATGACCTGTTGGCACTATTTTTTCGACAGAGACAACCTATTAAAGCTATGGTACTCTATTATACACATATTCTGAGAATCTAATAAAGTGTTTTCCAGATCAGCTATCTCTCAAGCGTCTCGACCGCTGACGTCACAAAGCGAGCATCAACATATATATACAAAATATACATATATATATATATATATTAGCATATATATCATCTCAATTCAAATACACTCTCACTCAATCTCTCTATCTATCTATCTCTATCTATCTACTTCTTCTATCTATCTTCTATCTATCTATCTATCTATCATCTATCTATCTATCTATCTATCTATCTATCTATCTATCTATCTATCTATCTATCTATCTATCTATCTATCTATCTATCTATCTATCTATCTATCTATCTATCTATCTATCTATCTATCTATCTATCTATCTATCTATCTATCTATCTATCTATCTATCTGTTTCTCTCTCTTTTTCTCACACGCAACAACACACCAATTACACAAAAACATTGTTCCCTCTCTCACGCATATTCTCACGCACATTCAAATAACTCTCTCAACTCTCTCTCTCTCTCTCTCTCTCTCTCTCTCTCTCTCTCTCTCTCTCTCTCTCTCTCTCTCAAAATAGGATGTTTGTGTTTAATGAAAATTCGTTCATTCCAGAAAGAGCTACAGAGATTTAGATTCTATGAAATGATTGCATTTTCCAAATAATTTATAATGGGAAATCTTTTGTTTATCCACAATAGGATATATTGCTTTCGAGAATTTGATCATAGGTGGGGGAATACAGGCTGGCGAGGTTCTGGTTATTGTTGAAATTGAAATTATTATCTTCTTCTTCTTCTTCTTCTTCTTCTTCTTCTTCTTCTTCTTCTTTTCTTCTTCTTTCTTCTTTCTTCTTCTTCTTCTTCTTCTTCTTCTTCTTCTTCTTCTTCTTCTTCTTCTTCTACTACTACTACTACTACTACTACTACTACTACTACTACTACTACTACTACTACTACTACTACTACTACTACTGCTGCTGCTGCTGCTGCTGCTGCTGCTCTGCTACTACTACTACTACTACTACTACTACTACTACTACTACTACTACTACTACTACTACTACTACTCTTCTTCTTCTTCTTCTTCTTCTTCTTCTTCTTCTTCTTCTTCTTCTTCTTAAAATCATCTTCCTTCTCGTCCTCTGAACAACTACGCCCCAGACAAACAAACAAAAAATAAAGTACAAACAAAACAAGTACCAAAAAAAAAAAAAAGCAAAACGAAAATAAAAAGATAACTTTATTCATCACTAATTTACACTTGTGTTGTCAAATTGATTGCCAATCCGGATCTAGTTATTGCAAAAGTCGAGCTTAAAGCACTTGATTCAATGCTTCTTAAACGGCTTCAGTTAAAACCGTCATATCATTATTACTCCTCCAATTACGAGGTAATAATATGGAACCCCCATCCCATCCCGTCCCCTTAAACCCCCCACCCCCACCCCCACCCCCACAAACTAGAGTCTATTTGTTTTTGTGATATTTATTTTTCAAAATCTGAGATGATATAGATAATGATATTTTCTTGTTGCTAAGGACTAGTTGTTTTCTGCAATGAAAACCATGTAATTGCCAATTTATTTTATAATTGGAAAAGACAGTTTGAAATTTTGTTTGATTTAATGAGTAGGAACCTTTGTTTATTTCTTTGTTTGTGTTTTGCTTTTATTATTTTTCTGTTTATCTTTTTTTTTTGTAGACAATTATTTTTTAAAATTCAAATAAATTGGGATTTCGTGTATTTTAGGTCAATTTACACAAAATTTCATTCCTATCGATGAATGTGTAGATTTAACGGCGGAGGAATGAATGGATGGTTGGGTGGATGAATGGATGTATGTTTATTATGTTTCTTTTTTTTTTCCTCCTGTTGTAGTTACGTCTTTTTTTATTCCAATTATCATCGTCGTCATCGTCATTATTATTATTATTATATTATTATTATTATTATTATTATTATTATTATTATTATTATTATTATTATTATTATTATTGTTTCAATTTTTTCGCCTTCATCTTTATATCTGTTTTGGCTAGAGAAATTGATTAACAGATTTATATTTACAGAACACTGGTTATAATAATTACTGGATGTTAAATATAGAAGTCGTTAACCTGACGGTGAATTGGCCTTAGTCTCAGCATGGATATGGGCGTGCTAGTCTATTTTATTTATTTATTGATTGATGAGTACATACCGCGTGAATCGTGAAGAATTTGGAGGATAGTTGGCTGGGCGAATTTAGTGGTGGTTCTTCTATTGGAGCTGCAGAGGGGATATTCCTCGCTCGTCCAAGTATGTTTTGTTTCCAAATTAAAAACTGTTTCAATAGGTGTCGAACAACAAATGCTATTTTTCTCAATTATTTTTACAATCTGATATGTACATGTACGATTTAAACAGCCTTTACTTTTGTATTAATTATGGAAATGTATTTTAGTCGTACATTCCAACCACTAATTTTTTCCACGAGCCGCCTCTGGGCTAGTTATACGTTATACTAGTATACGTCTTGGAAAAGTGAAAGATAAAACTTGACTTGGCTTTACCGTTGGGAAAGCGGGGCGTGTCTTAATTAATTAGCCTTTTGCTGCTTGTCTATGGGTTTGGGAAGGAGAACAGGATGATGAAAAGAAGGGAAATCTTATTCGGGTATTTATTTGTATGGCTTCCGAGAGTATAGGCTCTTTAAATTATGGAAAATATATATTGAAATAAATAACAGACACACACACACACACACACACACACACACACACACACACACACACACAATTTATATTTGGTTAATAATATTTGTTTGGGATCTCAGTTTGGTATATGACTCATATGTGAAGCAAAGGTAAACCTGTTTCAATCGCGGGCAGTGTAGTTTTCTTTTTCTGACCAATCCCAGATTGAATATGTCCATCTACCGTTGTCTGGATATCTAGTTGGTTTTTTTTTTTTTTTTTTTTTTTTTTGGTGGGGGGGGGGGGGGGTGTTTTTTTTAAAATTTGGCGGAAAGTATTTTATGATAGACTAGAAGCTATTGGTTCTGTCTTTTTATCGCTTCGTAAATCGGATTAAAATTCCGGGTTGGAATATATAATATATTTGTTTGTTTGTTTGGGTTTAATTAAGGGAATGCAAACCAATCGTTTTCTCATTATTCCGCACAATCTCTCTCTCTCTCTCTCACTCTCTCTCTCTCTCTCTCTCTCTCTCTCTCTCTCTCTCTCTCGCATCACATCTCGTAGACAGACAGTGCAACATCATAATCACGCTTTCAAAATGGCGGGCTGTAGTATTTGCCCAGGGATTGGTACACTAACGACTAAGTAATTGGAAATGGCATTTCTCTCCCCTACTTCATTTTACTTTTCTAAGACTTCGATGAAAATGGATTAATTAGGCCTTGTTTGGGATAAAGTTGTCTGGCGCCTCCCCCCCAGCCCTTTCCCTTTTGCGGCGGACTTCGATTGAAGTTTAGTTTCTTTCTACTCATCGCCGTTTTATATTATTTCTTTTAAAATTAAGAACATTTATTAAGTGCAATTCCACCGATTTCCTATACTCAATGTTTTTATTCTCAATATTTCATTTATTCCCCAAGCAGGCAATATGAAACCATCTCTTACAGTACGGATCGCCCGTTTGGTGTCCTCTTTGTACTAACACTCTTACAACATCCGTCATGCCTATAGCCAGGCCAAGTACTCATTTACACATGGGTCGAGTGGGCTAATTATTGTATAAAGGTCACAACCGTTGGGACCTGAATTTTCTGCGATCACTGTCACCCATTGGGGCACTGACCACGCATAACATTCTTGACTTTTGTGACAAGACGAGAGCCACCAAGCCACTCAAAATTTCTAATTTTGTGCGGCTATGTGGCCTTGTGGTCTGACACTCGCTTTCGGATCGGAAGGTCCAGTGTTCGAGCCTGGTTCGGCGCATAGTTGAGTCATTGGAAAAGACTCTTTAATCACATTCTCTCTCCCTACTCAGGTGTATATTGAGTATCTGGCCGTCAACAGCGTTGTCTGTCGGTAAAATTGTAAAACTATCGCCTAACGGGCGTCATGTCTCGTTCTACATGTTACGTGTTGCTGTTGGTCAGGGACACTTTGTAAAGCGCTTTGAGCACATTTAGTGGATATTGCGCTATATAAAAGCTCTAGAGGTTCTCGATTCTTTTCAGATGGCTGTCAATCGTCTCGCTTCCATCACATTTTCCACAATTTGTTAGGAATAAAATCTCCTAGCGCCTTCCTCCGACCTCTACCCCCCCCCCCTCCTCCCCAGCTTGCTTCGAGCTCCGACTATGTTTGTCTTCTTCTTCTTCTTCTTCTTCTTCTTCTTCTTCTTCTTCTTCTTCTTCTTCTTCTTCTTCTTCTTCTTCTTCTTCTTCTTCTTCTTCTTCTTCTTCTTCTTCTTCTCTTCTTCTTCTTCTTCTTCTTCTTCTTCTTCTTCTTCTTCTTCTTCTTCTTCTTCTTCTTCTTTTTCTTCTTCTTCTTCTTCTTCTTCTTCTTCTTCTACTTCTTCTTCTTCTTCTTCTTCTTCTTCTTCTTCTTCTTCTTCTTCTTCTTCTTCTTCTCTTCTTCTTCTTCTTCTTCTTCTTCTTCTTCTCTTCTCCTTCTCCTTCTCCTTCTCCTTTCTTCTTCTTCTTCTTCTTCTTCTTCTTCTTCTTCTTCTTCTTCTCTCTTCTTCTCTTCTTCTTCTTCTTCTTCTTCTTCTTCTTCTTCTTCTTCTTCTTTTTTCTTCTTCTTCTTCTTCATTCTTCTTTCTTCTTCTTCTTCTTCTTCTTCTTCTTCTTCTTCTTCTCTTCTTCTTCTTCTTCTTCTTCTTCTTCTTCTTCTTCTTCTTCTTCTTCTTCTCCTCTTTTCTTCTTCTTCTTCTCTTCTCTTCTTCTTCTTCTTCTTCTTCTTCTTCTTCTTCTCTTCTTCTTCTTCTTCTTCTTCTTCTTCTTCTTCTTCTTCTTCTTCTTCTTCTTCTCTTCTTCTTCTTCTTCTTCTTCTCTTCTTCTTCTTCTTCTTCTTCTTCTTCTTCTTCTTCTTCTTCTTCTTCTTCTTCTTCTTCTTCTTCTTCTTCCACTTTTGAGTGAAAACCATACACTTGGATGACTTCCTCTTATTTGTTGAATATCTCCCATATTATTTGTGTCCAGTGTCCATCGTGACGTTATAGTCTATATCATTTCTTATTCCTTTAAAATGGTCCTCAATCCGCTTCGCTTCCGCCGCATTTCTGCAAGAAAGAACATGTCTACATCTAGAAGGAATGAGGAATGAGTTTGAAAGGTAAAGTAACAATATAAGCCACCACCTGGAAACGGTAATATAATTATAGTCAGAGAGGAGATTAATAAATGTCAATTCTTAAAGAGCCTAAAACTAAAATTTTACATAATTTCTGTATGTTTTAAATTTTTTTTTTTTTTTTTTTAGCTTTTAGATTCACTCTTTCGTCACGTGTTCCACAAAGACTTAATACCGAGTTTGAGACGGTGGGTCACAAATGGGGAATTTTATATATATATATATATATATATATATATATATAACCCATCGTCTCAAAACGTATGTTCGGGGTGTAGTCTACAGTGAATCTCAGACTAGAATAATAGTATGAGCTGATTGGCATTTCCGAGGAACAAGGCGTCTTTTAACCGAACTAATTCACATTTTCGTATTAACTTTAAATCTTCTTGGCAACTAGATAGATATTTTACGCCGACATAAAATAGTTTTGAGGCGATGGTTCATATAGATAATATTGTACAAGCCGACGTTTGCACATATGATGCAGGTCTGACATCCGAAGCCACTAATGGGCTAAGTTTAACAATGTTATTATAATGGACAATATTTTGCGTCATTTATTTTTTTTTTTGAGATTACCATTACGTTAATGAGCCTATAAGAAATTGAGATATCAGACCTGCAAATAAGTGCACGCCGTACAAGTCTAAAAAGAAAAAGTAACAATAAATAAATAAATAATAAAAATAAATAAATAAATAAATAAATAAATAAATAAATAAATAAATAAATAAATAAATAAATAAATAAATAAATAAATAAATAAATCAACGTGTAACAAAAAATAAGGGAAAACAATTTGAGTCAACACGGGATCTAGACTGAGAGGTGTCTGTGTTTATTTACAGGGAAAGGATCTGTCGTGTTATTTCAAGCTGTTCTAACATGGGATGGAGAGTTTTTGTTGTATTTTCATTAACCTGTTTACTTTTTTTTTGTTTTGTTTTGGCGAGCAACTTACCAACGTAGAAAGTTTTAAATACCTAGGTTCAATAGTGACAACAGATGGAAGATGTAACCCAGACATACGAGCAAGAATAACTCAAGCCAAACAGGCCTTCATGGACCTGGGATTATTTTTAAAAACAACAGATGTCGTTCGGGATTAGATTCCGAGTCTTGAAGTGGTACGTGTGGCCAATCTTGTTATACGGATGCGAAAGCTGACTACAAATGCAGAAACACAAAAGAACATTGAACCTTTTGAGAAGGATGCAGAGAATATCGTATACTGCAACAAAACGAAGAAAGAAGTGCTAAAACAACATACCAACAAAGGAAACTAATGCCCTTGATAGCGGATCGACAAACTATCTTTTTCGGACACATAGTAAGGAAAGATAGAATGAATACTGGCAAGTTGTGAAAAAATACTGGTAAACGCGCCGGGGGAGACAAAGAAAAACACTCATAGACCAACTGAAGGGCTTCACCAACCCAACAATCCAAGAGCTGTTTGAAAAAGCAAGAGACAGGGAGGAATGGAGAGAGATAATTCATGCAGTATCCGAAGCCTGGACCAGGCATGGAACCTAGAAGAAGAAGAAGTTAAGAGCAGACATAAACATGAACATATAATTTTCGGAATTTCGAGCCTGAATGCGCATACGAGCAGAAGAACATTTTTGTCAGTACGCGGCGATCAAGACAGAGAGTTATATCTGTGTTTTTTTTCGTGGAAAAAATCAGTCATGTTA
>NC_088366.1:26395705-26408205 GCF_034508935.2 Berghia stephanieae
CACACAGCTTTGTGTGTTGGTCCGTTATACATTCGGATGGCAATGTTATGAGCTTCTTAGACAATCGCAAAGAGAGATCCGTCAGATAGCACCAGTGAAGAGAAGAGCAGTGGTCCCTGGACAATCTTGATGCATAATATCGATACAGAACCTCGTGACTTCTCAAGAAATGGGAAACTCGTCCTTTTTTATGATAAAGATAGATTGAAATTTACTTCACTGGGGTCTTTGTTATTGTTTTTTTTTTTTTTTTTTTTTTTTTTTTTTTTTTTGCCATCCGCGTTTCTCACTAACTAGTCTATAAAGTTTTAAGGTTACACACAGTTTTATGTGTTGGTCCGTTATACCTTCGGATGGCAATGTTATGAGCTTCTTAGACAAGCGCATACTATCTGAATCTATAAGTCAATAACGGCTATGTGGTGTAGTGTATGACACCTTCGATCGGAAGGTCTGATTCGAGCCTCGCGTTCGGCGCATAGTTGAGTCCTTGGAAAAGGCTCTCTATACTCACATTCTCTCATCGTACTCAGGTGTAAAATGAGTACCTTGCCGTTAACAGCGTTGTCTTTGTCCGAAAAATTGTAATATCACCTAACAGGCGTAATATCCCGTCCTACATGTTAAATGTTGCTGTTGACCAGGGACCCCTTGTAAAGCGCTTTGAGCACATTTAGTGGATATTGCGCTATATAAAGATCAATTTTAAAAAAACAACATCTTTTTACACACAGTTTTGTGTGTTGGCCGTTATACCTTCGGATGGCAATGTTTTGAGCTTCTTAGACAAGCGCATACTATCTGAATCTATAAGTCAATAACTCAGCCATGTCCGGCATCATTTTAGTACAAACATTGTCATCATTAAGACCCGCTCAAGCTTACAATCGATTAGCCATTCACACCTTTGTCGAGTGGAGAATCCTGTCCAACTCTAAATGTGACCCCTCGCCTCAAAACGGTATTACGTCGGGATGATAACGACGCTGAAAATGTAATTTGTAGCCAGAAATATCAGTCCTGCGTTGCTTTTGTCTGTTTTATTGAGGAGAATGAATATGATCATTTCGTGTGCCGAATACCAACAATTCAACATTTGGACCAGTTTAGCTTTACATTGACTTTTCAGTAACTGGCTCATCCCTACATAATACCGTTTTGACACGATGGGTCACAAATGTGTTTTGATGGCCTTTGCTATCACTAACAGAGCTCCATCAGATACCAGGGAGGAGACGATCAGTGGTCCCTGGACGATCATGATACGACATATCGACATATCGATAAGCACCTTGTGACTTCCTAGGAAATTGGAGACTCGCGTCCTTTTGACCTTACACTTCAACTCGAGCAATTTTTGTTCTGCGATTGAAGAATATGTGTAGCGCCTCTTATCAAAATTTATTCCAGGATTGTTTATATAACGTCCCCGACATCAATCTTTCAACCAACCCTACAAATACTTCATCAATATTACATAGTATTGTCCTGTTGTAGAATTGATTGCATTCGATACGAATCGACAACTTCTACGTTTTGATCATGACGATACAACTATTTATCTGTAGTTCAACAGCAAGTTACACAATACCAGGTTCAAATAATTTCATTTATGTCGCAAGTTCGGCACCATTTTAGCACAGGCAAGTCAAACGTTTCACAGTTCGAATCCTCTCCTGTTAACAAGCAGGTATAATGTGTGATCTATATGCACCTGTTATCATTTGGTTCAACAATCAGTGAAGAGACGAGTAGTGGTCCCTGAACGATCAGGATACATAATATTATAGGAAAGCACCTCGTACTTCGTGACTTCTTAAGAAATCGGAAATTCGTCCTTTTGATCTAGAAGTCAATAACTCAAACAATTGTGACCCACCGTCTTAAAACGTATGTCGGACAGGATGAACAAGGTGCTGGACAATGAATAGATGATGGCCACAAATACGAAGCTTGGGGTTCATTTCTCTTCATCGTGGTGGAGAATAAATACTATTTCGTGCAGTAAAAACATTTGAAGCTCCTATCACTTATTATCTTATTTCTAAATTCACTTTCCATGTACCCATTCGTCCCGACATAATACCGTTTTGAGAAGATCGGTCATATTCGGTTGTCCAATCTTAACGTCTCTACCAACCACCATCTTTACAGTATATTCCAGGATTGTTGATATAATGTCGAATCATCAATCTAAGGGGCCTTTCAACCGCTCGTATACACACTTCATCAATATTACATATTATTCCTTTGTAGAATTGATTAGGGCCCATAAGAATCGACAAGTATTTGTCGTACACTAACAAAATGCTTTTAAAACTTTTGGCCAGAAATTTTATAAATTAGACATTACTGAGTCAAGAACATCCTCAACTTGTTAAATATTTTATTTAATCTTAGGTTTATGTGCGTATGACTTCCGATAAACCCCAGGTTTAAGCAATTTTGATAAGTTGAGTATCCCGACTCTTTGATTTCTGAGTTTAAAAAAAGATGCCCCCCCCCCCCCTTACAAAAAAGCGTGTTTTTGTAAGCGTATGACAGAAGTGTTTGTTCCTTCATAATTTCCCAGTGGCGGCGCTCATCTATCACCCAATTCAAACTATCGACAATGTTCACGAGTTTTGGGATTATCGCATACAAGTTGCCCATTATGCTCTATTTATATTTCTTCATTGCGGTCACTCAATGTTTTGTGTAAGAGTTGTCGTTATTTCCTGGGAGAGCTCATAAGTTTTTTTTTTTTTTTTTTTTTAAAGTGGAATATGTTGGATGGCACCCATCTCGTCAAAAGAGTTTCCAATCAATCATTTTGTGGACGCCAAAAAAAAAAAAAAAAAGGTTTTGTAGCTTTGACTGCGGCCTTCCTTTTTATTTTGTTGTTGTTTGTGTTGTTTTTTTTTTTTACCCTTTAAGCTCACATTAAATCTAGATTGATATTTTTGCCTTCCATAATAATCACACACACACACACACACACACACACACACACACACACACACATATATATATATATATATATATATATTATGTATATATATATCTATGTGTGTGTGTATGCAATGTATTATACGAAATACGTGGAAATACAGAAAAAAAAAAAACGAAAAAAAAAAGAAGCAAAGCAAACAAAATAATACAAAACAAAAATCAGAAATCAAAATCAAAACCAAATAAACAAAAAGGAAAAAGAAAAGCGCGCCAAAAACTATCTTTTCTCTCCATTCTCGAGTAAATGACCTAGTTTAATTTTCTGAATTAATTTTTTCTGAGTGAAAATTCAAGGCCATCCTGGAGTCTTTAACAGGGATTCTGGTTTTGCTTTCATATCATACTATCTTTCTCTTATGTATTGTTATATTTCTGAATTTACTTAGCGAGCAATAGGCTTCAACAGTCGTGACGTCACTTCCCTCGTAATGACGCAAAGTAAGTTAGTAACTGGTTCTAAACTATCGGAATTATGACGGACGCCTTTATGAAATACTTCTCCGACGAGCATAAAAGTGTATCCAGAGGAGAAAAACATTATAAATCTGATCATGTTTTGATTTTTATTCATTCTGATAACATGGCATGTGAAAAAGTTCTAGCCAGCAATGAGGAATAACAAGTACCGATTTTGTTTGTTTCGAACCCAGCTGCTTGTTGCTGAGCGGATGTGACAGACTATTGAATCCTATTACAGCGTCGGGACAAGAGTTTCTTTTAATGTATTATTATTATTATTATTATTATTATTATTATCATCATCATCATCATCATCATCATCATCATCATCATCATCATCATCATCATCATCATCATCATCATCATCATCATCATCATTATCATCATATATTATTATCATTGCTTCTATTACACTGTTAATATTGAGATGCTAATGTCAGACTGCCTGAGTATATCTGTTTTTTCAATCAATCAGTTTTATCGCATAAGCCATCACTGGCTTACCTTTGAATGTATATATTTCATGCATATTATATCATAATATATTATATTATGTTATATTATATATTTTTTCCCCTTTATATCAAGTCAGACTTGCAGGAAATCGTTTACCTGTATGTATATTGTGTATATATACAATTTTATTGTTCGAATTTGGATTATAAGTGTGTTGTGATATGGGAAATTAGCATACGTTGAAAACAGTTTCAGGCAATTTGCCGGTTATCAGGATTATGTGGTGTGTGTGTGTGTGTGTATGTGTGTGTGCGTGTGTGTATGTGTGAGTTAGTGCATGCGCTTATGTGCTCATTTTACACACAAGAATAGTAAGAAAATGATAAGATAGAGCCTTTTCCAAAAGAATTTTTAATTCAGAAAAGTGAGTGGAGCAGGCACTTATGTTGGTAACAACAAGATATGAAGTGAATAGAAAAGTGCCAGAAGACAATAGAGAATAAAAATTTTTCGCGGCGGTGGTGGGGTTTGAACCTGCGTCCTTATTGGTACGACAACTCCGCCTGGCAGGTGAGAGCGTGGCTCTACCGTGTGAGCTATCCACGAACACAAAAATATTCGTTTCCCATACACCGGAGCATACTCAATGTCTCAATCGTTTCTATGTTATATGTTTGTGTTGAGAATATTGGCTATTAAGCTTAACTGCTGGTCAAAATTATTCGCGATGGTGGTGTACGAACGAATCGGCGGTCTCAAGAAGTGGGTGAGAGAGGGATCTAGTAATGACTTTGGGTTTGAAACGAATATTTTTGTGTTCGTGGATAGCTCACACGGTAGAGCCACGCTCTCACCTGCCAGGCGGAGTTGTCGTACCAATAAGGTCGCAGGTTCAAACCCCACCACCGCCGCGAAAAATTTTTATTCTCTATTGTCTTCTGGCACTTTTCTATTCACTTCATATCTTGTTGTTTGAGTCTTTTCCAAAACCAACTTTACGCCTCCCAAAGATTTCATATTTGCTGTTTATGGCAAAGTATAACAAGTTATATAAACACCAGATATAATGTAAATGCTGCTGTTCGAAGCTCGAAGGAATAAATAACAATGTGAAATTGAATGCAAGCTTCAATTTAATTACGAAAACATATAAAATGGACGTTTCGGATTCCCCCTTTATCAACAAAATAGGATAAATGAAACACGACAGACGAATGAGATAATGTGGTATGGCGTTGTTAAGATGAATAAACAAAACATTGATGGGCATGGAAAGGGTGAATAATAAATAAAGCATTTAACATTTATTTTTTATGATGAATGAATTACACAAACTCTAGTCGGCGTGTAGCCATACGACTCTTTTGGGAATTTTGTCTGCAAGACATGAATTTAAATGCTCTCTAGGTATCCCATCTCCAGTCAATGCATGTCACAACGTTGGCAACCGCTGTTGTGATATTTACTTTATCTTACAATCGACGGTCATTGTGACCTATTTGTTTATTTATTTATTTATTTATTTACGTATTCATGATTAGTATAGACAATATGCGCTTGGCTAAGAAGCTCATTACATTGCCATCCGGAAATATAACGGATCAACACACAAAACTTTGCGTAGCCGTGAACGTTTATAGTCTGGAAGTGAGAATTACTCTTAAACGCTGATGGCAAAAAAAAAAAAAAAAATAATAAAAAAAAAATAATCAATAACAAAGACATAAGTGACGTCAACTTTATACTATCTATGTATTCTTTATATAATATGTGACCTACTGCGTCACTCTAGTTTTGTGTCGGAATAAGTTAGAAAAAGTCCCACTGGGTGTGGTCTTTTGACCTCACTTAGTGGGCAGGAGGTCACTTTCTGTGCCTTTTATTCCCCCCCCCCACATATCTGATTTCTGAGCTGCTCTCTGTCTTTGTCTTGGAGTGGGATTATTTGGTTTTGTCATGGCCCTTACCGGAGTCCTTGGGTGAGAGGAAAACAGTCAAACGTACAGTGTTAGTTTTATGAGGTGATATTTTTTTCTTTTGTAAATCATCTCTCTCTCTCTCTCTCTCTCTCTCTCTCTGTATTTCTCTCTCTCTCTCTGTGTATTTCTCTCTCTCTCTCTCTTTCTCTCTCCTCTCATCTCTCTCTCTCCCCCCCCCCCTCTTTCCCTCTCTCTCTCCCTCTCTTACTTGCACATTTTTATGATGCTCACACTCAACACAACCACGCACTACCCAACCACCCCCCCCCCCACACACACACAGACATACATACACGCACAAACACGCACACACTCACATAATTTTATCTCTCCATCTCACTCTACTTTTGTTTCCGTCACATGTAAATAGAATCAGAATATTATCTGTAAATCACAAAAACGCCGTAGGTAACCCTATCCATTTATCACAACCCACTCATCTATAAAAAGTGTCATAGTGTCGACACTTTCCCCAGTCTTCATTACACTCTTTGACAGCTTCATATGGAAGATAAACCCGTTCTTTCAAGGTCTCAATATCCCCTTACTAATATATACACCCTGTCGGAAATTTGTACTCAACTCTTGAGAAATTCATGTTTATTCGTTTTGGCCAGAAATGTTTTTTGTTCTGTTTTTTTTTCTCTCCTTCCAAGTACCGAACAATCAAAATGACCCTCAACTTGTCAAAATTTCTAGAATCTGATTTTGCGAGAAATGGTCAAATTTGAGACTTTTTGGGGGGAAGGGGGTGAGGTGGGGGGGGGGGGGGGGGGGAGTTGGGTTTCATTTTATGGAGTCGATGGTTTGCATAAAATTGTTCTGGCCAAGACGAAAAAGCAACAAAAAACGGGATTTGGTCAAAATGGTGCTGAACTTTGTACAGACTGCCCGGATGTCGAACGATGAATCATCACGAGGCTCTGAAACCAGTACTGTTCATTGTTACGAAAATAAATTTCCGACCCGTGAGTAGCTCGGTGGCTCGACGGTACGGTGTCTCGTCTTGTCACAAAAGTTAGACGATATTAAAGCGTGGTCAGTGCTCGGATGGGTGACAGTGAGTGGTCGTGGAAAAATTCTGGTTCCGATGTTGTGTACTTGGGTAAGCCACTTTACACACACACTCCCTCACTCGAGTCAGGTTGTAAATGATTACTTGGCTATAGGTTTTGGCGAATATTGTCAAGATGTTAGTACTAAGGATAAGACGCATAGCAAGCGACTGGTACAGTATTAAATGGCACTTGGTTCCATATGGCCTGCTCGTGGAATAAATGAAGCATTGCGAAGCGTATTGAGCATGGGAAATGCTCTAAATAAATGCTAATATTCAATTTTATTTATAGCTAATTAAAAGGGTTGGTCTCAAACATAAACATTATACTACGGAGATCTTGAAAACATCTTAACAAAGAAATTATGGTGGTCGTGCCTTTTTTTTGTTGTTGTTGAAAATGTGAAGACTTATTGAATCAAGCTACGTTCAAATTGTTCATTTACATACCAGTAAGTTATGGTGACAAGTGTACTTCTTATTTTTTTCTCTCCGTGTTAGATTTCGAGGTTTTCCATTTAGAGCCAATTTGATTTAACCTTGAGTGAGTTTAATGCCATATAAATTCTCAAGAAAAATCACACGGGTTTTTTTTTGTTTTTTAAATTTTTTTTTGGGAGGGGGGGTGGTGTTAAATCAATAATTTGAATAGAAATAAAATCATTGCCGTTAAATGGGGTAACTGTTTGTGTTTTGTTGAGTCATGAATGGCGCATCTGGCATGGGTGATCATGGGAACGAACATTTATTTGGAATTCTCTGGTTAAGTCGTCAAATCGGTAGATAAGGCATTCGGAAGTCAATCGTGATCCTTTCCAATTTTTACGCATGTTTAAAAGCAATTATTCTTTTACTTTCAAGTGTCAGTCGGACAACTAGGTAACAACATAATTAGTTTCACACCTGAACTCAGTTTTTCAGTGCTGTTCCCTAGAAGACATTATTGGCTCGAGTAGTGAATTGCTCTAACTCAGTGCTAAGACAATAATATGCACAGGTTATTAGTGTTATTTTAGGAGACAGTTATTGGCTCGAATGACGTTGGTCACACCTGGTTTGAATTTAAAATGCCTTTCCCAAGGACACGTTATTGGTTCGAGGAGTGAATGCTCAATCAATCCAATGCTACGACAATATTATACGCAGGATTTTAGTGTTATTTTAGGAGGCAGTTGGTTCTAATGACGTTGGTCACGCCTGGCTTGAATTTAAAATGCCTTTCCCAAGGACACGTCATCGGCATTGGCTAAGACACTATGTTATGTTATCCTGGTTTTCAGGGTTTTTTTCTCTCACGAGACTGTTGGTTCCATGACTTTTTTTTTTTAAATCTTTCCACCTAGTTTTGATTATAAAGTGCATTTCCCATGGACGCGTTTTGTGGCTGTATATCTGTGACTAATCGTCTCAAAACGGGATTATGTCGGGAGTGTACCCGATGCTTCAAATTATGGTTTACCCTTATTATTGAAGGGAAAAGGACCAAAATCAAAATGCTTACAAGAAAAGAGTTTCGGGAGCAATCTCTATATGTCGGCTTCTCTTGACGTCACTCAACCCTTTGCTATTATTTTTTGACAGCCATGTTTAATGATTCGCTCGTTATCACTAAGTTATATAAAATAAACTATTAACGTTTAAGGTTACACGGTTTTGTGTGCTGGCACGTTTTATCCGGCTGGCGGATGTTGCGAGTATTTTGTCCAAAACCATAACAGCAATATACTCGAATGCGTGTATACACCGGCAATACCTTCTCCTTTCTGACTGATGGCGAAATATTTTCTTTTTCTTTCTCTCCTACAATAATTCACATAAATCAAAGGACATATTGAAGGCATTGAATTGTGTTTCTTAACCAGTTTGCTGCTGTTCTCTGGAAAGACGGGTACTTAAAATTTGGCCCGAAAACTCAAATATCGATCGATTTAAATGACCATCTTGGAAAAAACTCTCAAACCTGGGACTTCGCAAAGTCGGTCGGAAGGCGTATGTCAAAAATCCAGATCGCAAAGCCGTATTTTAAGCAAGGGCATTAGTATCAGACATTATCTAATCTGGTGAAGGATCGGATCACTTAATTTGAGCTTGTGGTAGATGAATTAATTTGATAATCTTATTATGTAATATGTTAATTTAATTTTTGTCTACGGGAATTGTGTGTGTATGTGTGTGTGTGTGTGTGTGTGTGTATGTGTGTCTGTTTTATTATTATTATGTAATATGTTAATTTTAGTTTTGGCTATGAAAATTTTGTGTGTGTGTGTGTGTGTGTGTGTGTGTGTGTGTGTGTGTGTATGTGTGTGTCTGAATGCTTATGCATGTGTGAGATAGAGAGTGAAGAGAGGAGACTATAGAGACAGAGTGGGAAGGAGAGAGAGAGAGAGAGAGAGAGAGAGAGAGAGAGAGAGAGAGAGAGAGAGAGAGAGAGAGAGAGGATGAGAGGGGGCTGGGGTGGGAGCGTGAATATGTCTGATATATCGATGAGTAAATGGGACGGATAAAAAGGCAGACAGACAGGCATACGGGCAGATGGATATGGAGTGGTCAGTTGGCGAAATGCCTCTTTTTAAGTAGGTAATTAGTGCCCCTTATTGGACGCCCTTATTGAAACAAATCAAGAAGTCTGTGACATCCTTGATATCAGACCGACCCTAATGAAAGTAATAAAAACAAGAAAACTAAGGTATTTTGGACATCTAAGACGCCATCAAACTGTCAACAAGGACATTCTTGAGGGTAGAGTTGAGGGGAAAAGAGAAAGAGGCAGGCCAGCAAGAACTTGGATAGATGATGTGAGGACATGGACAGGATTGTCGGCAGCCGAATGCAGTCAGCAAGCCGTCAACGGGGAAGATTGGCATGTCATTTCAAGTCGACCTCAACCCATGAGATGACACTGGAAGAAGAAGATTGGACGCCACTGTGACAATTCGGAACCGTCATGGAGAATCAGTAGAGCAGTATAGCCCGAAACATCAACATAGCGTAGACTATGAGAATGATAGAAGACAGGAAACTGGTTGATACCTTCAGATAACACCCTCTCTATATCATAATTATATATTGAAAGGCCTACCATGCTCAATGCGCTTCACAGTTTTATGGATTCCCACCGCGTGCCTTATGGAACCATATTTTCATTTTATACAACACTAGGAGTCTTTTGTGTACTAACTCTTATAATGTCTATCACTGCCTTAAATAGACGGGTACTCATTCACACCACGGTCAAGTATGTGTGTGTGTGTGTGTGGGGGGGGGGTAATATGTCAAGTGCCTTACCCAAGGACACAACGTCAGCACCAAGATTTTCCACGATCAATGTCATCTATCCGGCCGCTGACTACGCTTAACAACGCTTGGCTTATATAACAAGACGAGACGCCGTATTGCTGAGACTCCGAGACTCACAAGAAAACCCCTACGTCGTCACAGATACCTAAATACTATATTTTATAGTTGAGTCAAATGAATTTAAAAAATGGTTTATACTTCCTTACTCAGAAACGAGTATTATGCACCAAGTGACACATTGGGGAGGGAGCAGGCATTGGTGTAAGATAAAGATCTGAAGAAAGGTATGTATGAAACAGTGCTTTGTCATAGTTTCATACACCTGCTTTACTCTTAGGCACTATCGCGTCCAACCACCTTAAATTGAATGTTGGGCACGAACTTAACCACTTATCAAGCCCACCACGGCTTTATATGTATACGTGTCATAACAGCTAAAACCTGTTTATCTATCGATCAGAAGTTAGAGATCATCAAGAGAACGATGAACTGTAAGCGTGAGCACGAGCTAAGTGCATTGTTGAAAATATTCGAGTTGGGATGAAGATAAAACTGAAAAACTCAAAGCGACCTGGTTGAACCAGGGAGAATAATGCTGATGGGTTTTTCATGAATTGGCTCTAGAAACAAGGGATGAGAAAAGGAGGGGGTGTGGGTGAGGGCAGGGGGTGGGGTGGAGGTCAACGTGGTGCTTTGACCTACACTGGCATTATAGTTTTGTTTCTCTCATTTGTTGTGATCCTCCAGTTCAACCTGGTGAGGTCTCTTGACCTCTCATGGTTAGCGAGGAGATCACTGGTTCTGTACCCCCTTCCCCAATATTATTTTCCATGCGATTTGTCTTCAAATGAGATTTCTTGGTTTTGTTCCTGGCCAAAGTCCTTGCCTGATAGGGAAACTGTCAAATGTATTGTTTCAGTTTTTGGATATATTTTTCCCTTGTAAATGATCCCTAGGTTGTGTACTTTTGTTTGTTGTTTTTAATGTAACATTTTGTAAACAGTTGAATGTACTCTTTTCAGTGGTATCTTGTGCTTGTGTCTGAATGAGAATTCAGTTTGAAATAAGGAGACTGATAGGATGGGGGGGAGCGGTGTTGCTTTTGTTGGATGTGGCACTGGCTCAAATTTCTGGTCAGATCAAAGACATACCATCTACCATTTAACACATCCAACTGATCGGAGGTTGCTTGTTATAATATGTGAATAATTAAATGTCCTTTCTCCCGTTTTCTCCATCATCTATCTATCTATCTATTTATCTATCTATCTATCTATCTATCTATCTATCTATCTATCTATCTATCTATCTGTCTGTCTGTCTGTCTGTCTGTCTGTTTATCTATCTATCTGTATGTCTCTCTGCCTTTCTGTCCCTCTTTATATCTTTTGTTCTCTTTGCCACACACACACACACACACACACTCACACACACACAGACATACACACATCTACGTGTTCGCACACACATAAAAACGTGCACCTCTGTTTGGTTCTCTCTCTCTCTCTCTCTCTCTCTCTCTCTCTCTCTCTCTCTCTCTCTCTCTCTCTCTCTCTAGCTCTGTTTATATCTCGAACACCGTCCAAAACAATTATTACACTTGTAAAGTGAGACATTGCACTCAAGCTGCGAAGTGATAGACAGACAGATGAAGGTTTTAATCAGTTCAAGGTAGGAAAGACAGAAACAAAACTCCTGCAAGAAACATTCCCCACCGTTTTCTGACAAAACATCTTATTGTCTCCAATTTTTGGTCGGATTAATTTATTACTTCATACTCATATATTATACAGATGGGTGAAGAATACCCCTTGCACGGCTTGGTGGTCTTGTGATTTGTCACTCGCCTTCGGAGCCGTGGGTCTGTTGTTCAAACCCGTTCTTGGCGGCACAGAGTTTTGTCCTTGAAAAAGGCTCTTTACTCATAAACAGTGTTGTCTTGTTTCGTTAAAAGAAAAAAAAAATGTTATACCGTCTTTAGTGGATATTATTCTATGTAACGGCTCAAGTTTGTTTATTTATACAAGGGGGGGGGGGGGGGGGGTGATTTTAAGCCCGAGGCTTTTGTGAAGTGTCGGATCATCATCTATCACAATAATTGATTGTTATTCAGTAAACGTTTTCTGATCATTTTGAAATAAAAGTTATTTTGATGAACAGCACATTGTTATCCTGTTCACAATCAAGGCAGCAATGCAATGTTCTTTTGTTGTGAAGGCAACGAACAAGGTTTCCAGAATGATTTTCTTTCCTAACTTGAT
>NC_088366.1:26413205-26458205 GCF_034508935.2 Berghia stephanieae
TGCTCCTCATCATCATCATTGTCTTCTTCTTCCTCTTCCTCTTTCTCAAATAATGATTATGATAATAATAATAATAATAATAATAATAATAATATAATAATAATAATAATAATAATAATAATAATAATAATAATAATAATAATAATAATAATATATGATGATGATGATGATGATGATGATGAGATGATGATGATGATGATGATGATGATGATGATGATGATGATGATGATGATGATGATGGTGATGATGATGATGATGATGATGATGATGATGATGATGATGATGATGATGATAATATAATAACAATGAATAACATAATAATAATAATATATAATAATAATAATAATAATAATAATAATAATAATAATAAATAATAATAATAATAATAATAATAATAATAATAATAATAATATAATAATAATACACGCATATATATCGCATTTCATCAAGTGTGATGCTCAATGCACTTTACAAATAAATATACACAATTAGATGTAAAATTAAACCGCAATGATATCCCTTTTCATCTTTTCTTTCATGCTCTTCTTCTCTTCTTCTTCTTTTCTTCTTCTCCATTTCTCTTCTTCTTCTTCTTCTTTTCTCTTCTTCTTCTTCTTCTTCTTCTTCTTCTTCTTCTTCTCTTCTTCTTCTTCTTCTTCTTCTTCTTTTCTTCTTCTCTTCTCTCTTCTTCTTCTTCTTCTCTTCTTCTTCTTCTTCTTCTTCTTCTTCTTCTTCTTCTTCCCTTCTTCTTCTTCTTCTTCTTCTTCTTCTTCTTCTTTTTCTCTCTTCTTCTTCTTCTTCTTCTTCTTCTTCTTCTTCTTCTTCTCTTCTTCTTCTTCTTTCTTCTTTCTTTCTTCTTCTTCTTCTTCTTCTTCTTCTTCTCTTCTTCTTCTTCTTCTCTCTTCTTTTCTTCTTTCTTTCTTCTTCTTCTTCTTTCTTTCTTTCTTCTTCTTCTTCTTCTTCTTCTTTCTTCTTTCTTCTTCTTTCTTACCTCCTCACCCTCTCCCGCCACTATCCCTTCTTTCTATTTAATCTTCTCTATTCCTTATCCATTCCTAAGGCATGTCTCTAACCAGGATTAAGTTTGATTTGATTTTTTCCATCCCATTACATTTTCCCTTGCAATCGAAAGATTAAACAGTCAATACAATAAAATCACCTTATACCAATACGTTCAAGATAGTTGTATCATTATTATGATTAGTGACCTATCGTTTCAACCTGTTATAGTTATTTAATGTTGCGATGATTTAAAATGAAGACATTTGAGCTTAAGGTTAAAGTGATTAGTATTACGAATGTGCATCCATTCTTTCCAACTATGCATTCAATTTAAGTTCAATATATCGGATTTCAAATTGAGTTTCAACTGCTGTGTTAGCGTAGGGTTCAGCCCGGAATAAATACCAATAATTTGAGATAGTGTATCATATAAGCAGTCCGTACATTTCATTGAGCTTGCAATATGCAAAGTTGACGGTATAGATCCAATGAAGTTGACATCACTTGACTCTTTATTATTTTTTATATCCGCCAGATGGGTGATTATTTCTAATTGAAATATATCAATCAATCTATAAAAGTTTAAGGTCACATAGTTTTGTGTGTTTGGTGCGTTTCGTCTCACGGGAAGATGGTCTGTCACGTGAACAATCCGTACGTCATTGACCTGGCGAATGCAAAGCTGACGCTATAGTCGGGGATAAGGACGATGGAGTCGGTATATCGAGATTTTACTGTTGTTGTCGTCGTCGTCACCCCTCCCATAGGTTTACACAACTGTAATCCGGTGTCTTGATTGCACGGCTCAGACATGATTGATGATACATCTGAGGAACATTTCGATTCTTTCGCTTTATTTTGTGTCTCCAACTTTCTTTCTTGAAAATGAATAGTGAAAAAAAAAAAATAGGACAGGATGAAAGATGATTTGACTCTTAATAAATTATTCCCTAAGCGGATTAATACTTCAGACGGAAAAGAAATAAATGTTTATTTGAAAAAAAGGTACTTACGAAAGTGTCTGTCTATCTATTTAGCTCTATTTATCTATCGACTTTTTACAGACACAGAACTATTTTAAAAACTATTAAATTCGCCCAGCTCGCACACATACGCACATTTACAGCTATCAGCTCACAGAATCATTCGCGTGATCTCATTTTCTTTGGTTGTTTACATTTCTGTGTTGACACAAGAAGTCTTCTGTTTTCTTTGGATCGCCCTTCAAAATATATCTGTCTGACAAAATAGCTTTTCCTGATTTTGGCTTTAAAAAATTCTTCATTATATACCGATATTGTTCGATGCTCCCTAATTGACCAAAAACTCTTAAATTTTAGACTTCCTCTTTCGCTCTAGGAAGTTTCAAGCACAAGTCATTTTTAAACGTTAAAGGTCATCGTAATCAAAATTTATAATGTAATAAAGTAGAAGTTTTAGTTGTTTTTTTTTTTCTGGCCAAAATGAAAAGGGTGTTTTGTCAGTTAATGTCGGATCAGGTGAAGGGGTTTGTGGCTCCAAGAATCGGTCAATTTATTTAAAGAACTCCTTTTTCTCTCTCTATTTAGTCCGGAGCTAGGTTCCGTTTGTTTGCCTTACTCTCATCCCCAGTATTCCAAGGTTTTCTCTTTATTGGCAAGGGAAGGTGGCCAAATTAATAGTCTACACACACCCTTTCAGCGTGTTGGAATATTATACAAGATTTATATGGGCCATGGCATGTATATTACAATGAATTATTCTGGTGACTTGCCCCAAGTTTGAGAGTTTTTGTCAAGAGGAGGGTCATTTAAATCGAACGGTTTTTTTTTTGAAGGACAAGTTTTCTGGCCAAATTTTTACTTTTAAATACACGTTTTTCCCTGAGTTCAAAATTGTCCTCCTTTTTCATTTTTTTGCCACCACCACCACCACTAATGTATATATGCCGGGCAGAGGGGCGTAGTTTTTTTTGTTGTTTTTTCTGGGGGAGGGGGGAGTTCATTCAGACAAAATTAATACCAGAATCACGTAATGAATCCCATTTCTCAATTGATCGAAACGCTTTAATCTGAACGGAATCGAAAAAGATTAAGTTTAATGTTCTATTGTATTGCATTTCTTGAGTATTAAATATTCATTCATTCTTCCGTTCAGTCATTCATGTTTTCATTCACTCAGTCATTCATTAATTCAAATCTGTTTTGATAACCTAATATTTTAGATTGGGCACTCTCGTTGTATTTGATCAACGAAAAGATGGACGAATGGATGTATTGTATTGACTCACAAAGAACTTATGAATCAGTAATCGAGTATAGGAATATTATACGAATGCCAATGACGAGAAATTGTAAAGGAACGGATTGGCTGGAGAAAAAAAATCAGATTGTCCCAGATATCCAGTTATCGATATGATGTTTTATAATAAACTCAATGTTTATTAATTTGACAATATATCGCGTTGAACTAGATACCCAAAAGTGATTTTACAATTCAGAAATCATCAGAAATGTCCGATTTTAATTTTCGTCACTTTGAGAAACTATTATTTATTTTCCTCAATAAAACATGCAAACTTTAGCCAAATTCCATATTGTTAGTAGCCATGCATTCCGTTTTTAGCAACTAAATCACCCCAACATAATACCATTTTGAGACATTGGGCCACATATTCTATACATGATCCAGCAGGATCCAACCGATATTCTCAGTCCACATCCCTGTCAGGTTATCGTCATCATTAAATTATTATTATTATTATTATTATTATTAATATTATTATTATTATTATGTTATTATTATTTATTATTATTATTTATTATTATTATTATTATATTATTATTATTATTATTATTATTATTATATTATTATTATTATTATTTATTATTATTATTATTATTATTATCATCCTCATCATTATTATTATTGTTATTATTGTTTTTTTTTCCTTGTGATATTTTGAATGATGACATTTTTCCTCCATAAAAAAGTCTAGATATTTAAAATAAAAAGAAACGCTTTGTGATTGTGTCTTAAATTGTAATTTTGTACGGGCTTGCCTCATTGTTAATTAAACTGGCCTCAGGTGAAGAATGTCTCACAAGCAGTATAACCATCTCCATGTTAGGTACACACTCTCCCTATCTCTCTCTCTCTCTGTGCCCCCCCTCTCTCTCTCTCTCTCTCTCTCTCTCTCTCTCTCTCTCTCTCTGTGTGTGTGTGTGTGTGTGTGTGTGTGTGTGTGTCTGTCTGTCTCTCTCTCTCTCTCTCTCTCTCTCTCTCTCTCTCTCTCTCTCTCTTTATTTCTTTCTCCTCCCCCCTTATTGAAAAGATTAACAAAGATTTCTTTCCTATCAATGACCCAATAAAATGAGTGAAGGATCCAAGGCGCCACCCAAACCACATAATAATAGAATAAATGTCCGGTTGTGTCCCCTGGAACCCCAAGTTATCGTCCTTTGGCTGGTGGTTACCCCACATTATGTCTTGGCTAATATTGTAATTGTATGCAAAATGTGTGGATAACAGTAATCATGCAGGGACAACTCTCTCTCTCTCTCTCTCTCTCTCTCTCTCTCTCTCTCTCCTCTCCTTCCCTTCTGTCTTCTCTTCTCTCTCTCTTCTCCTCTCTCTCTCTCTCTCTCTCTCTCTCTCTCTCTCTCTTTTCCTCTTCTCTCCTCTCTCTCCTCCCCCTTTCTGTCTCTCTCTCTGCCTGTCTCTCTCTGTCTGTCTCTCCCTCTCTCTCTCTCTTTCTCTTCCCTCTCCATCCTCCATCCCACTCTCTCCCTCCCCCCTTCTCTCTCTTCCACGCTCTCTTTTTCTTTCTCTAGCCCCCCCCCCCCCCCCCACCCCCCCTCTCTCCTGTACCTCTCTTTAAACATTCTTGAATTATTGTGCTTGTTAACCATCCAATCACATAGCCCCCCCCCCCTCCCTTTTGTCTCCCTTCTCATTCGCCCAATGTACGCCCTCTCCCTCTCTCCCTCCCTCTCTCTCTCTCTCTCTCTCTCTCTCTCTCTCTCTCTCTCTCTCTCTCTCAAGCAGCAAAAAGAAAAATGCATCTGTTTCATCTCTATTAAGATACATAATTATATTTTTTTTTCAAATCTAGGGATAGAAAAATCTTTTGATGACATACATGTTGAACATAGAACACAATTATATTGATCTAGAATGTTATAGAGAACTAAGAACATTTTCAAGTAGTAGTGGTAATAGTAACGACAACTTGTGTTTGAACGATCTTTGAATTCACCAATTTGTTTACATTCCTCCCGACACAAATATCGTAAACATCTATAATTATTATGAAAAAATATTTAACTGTTTAAAGGTCATGGTCGAGTCTATTCAAACCTTGCAATTAGTTTATTTAACCTTTTTGACCAAGAAAGTTATACCAGCGATGCGACAAGGGGTCAATTAACCCCCTGTCCATCCAGCAATGATTGGGTAGTAATAGTTCCTCAAATGATCAAAAAAATAAAATCTGACATTTCTGAAAATGTTAATTATAAAATCACTTTTAGGTGTCTGGTTAAACCCGACATATTGCCGTTTCCAGACGAATGGTCACATATTTGGTGTAAACATTTTCTGTTTGAAATGGTTTTAGAAAAGCGATTTGATTGAGTGTGGCAGATGGACTATCTGCACGGGTTCTGCTGGAGTATTTGGTGATTAAGGACCCGGCAATAAGCCCCATGCAACGAGAGCAAGACGAATAATAGTTAGGTCTTTAGGGAAATTAGCACAGGCAAGTGTTCCTCCTGATGCTGTGTATAATGGCATGTAGGTACCGTTCGGTTGTACCATTGGGGCAGACATAATCATCATTTCAAATGCTGGTCTCTGTGCCAAGCAGACCTAGTATTCTCATTATGGTTATTAAATAGTGGCCTGGGCATGACTTTTAAGTCTGGTGGATTTGAACACTTGGCTTGCTGCCTATTGTATGTTATGTCTCTGGTTTGATTCCTCCTGTGGGTGGCGCAAAGTCTAATTACTCATATTCTCTTACCATTCTCAGGTGGGAAAAAAGGAACTTGCCCGTGACTACATAGTCAAACAAAAAATCATTTTAAAAAGAAGTAGGTTAAGCACTTTCCATGCGTCATGTCTCGCCCTACATGTCACGTCTTGCCGTATTTTTAAGACTTTATGTAAAACGCTTTAAGCACGTTTAGTAGAAAATATAGCGTTATATAAGAGTTCGAATTTAAATTTCGAGTTAACCTTCTAAAAGCGGCATTAGACTATACTCCAACCTGACATCAGATTTAACCAAAATTGCCAAGAGAGGAATAACTATGATGCCACGCGCCGGTGTCGTAAAATAGTTGCTGCTTAAAAAAAAAAAATAAAGATCTGTAAACGTGTGTATGGTACACAGTGCAAGACAAAGTAAGAAAGAAAAATACAAGAAAAAACAACAACCCATCCCTCGACCGGGGATAGAACTTCAGACTTCCTGATTACCGGCCAGACGTGCCACCATACACAACAGTGTGATTTTTTTTGGGGGGGGGGGGGTGGCTATTATTTTTGTTCTTGTAATTTTCTTTCTTGTACTGTTTCATACAACATTTCAGATCTTTATCTCACTGCTTTTTTTCTCTCTCGTCAGTAATGATGGAAGAAATTGAGCGGATGACTATCAAAACTTACAAAATCGGTTTCCCATCATTCAGAGAATTTTTGTTTGTTTTTCTTTTGCCATTTATTTATATATGAAAAATTATGTATGAAACAAAGAGAAAACTATCACAAAAACAAACCAACAACCCTGCAATCGTAATTTCTGATGTTCGATCCTCATTCCTGGCAAGCTGATTTTTTGGAAT
Source organism: Berghia stephanieae (assembly GCF_034508935.2). NCBI lineage: Eukaryota > Metazoa > Mollusca > Gastropoda > Nudibranchia > Aeolidiidae > Berghia > Berghia stephanieae. The sequence continues at coordinate 26,420,033 of NC_088366.1, forward strand.
GGTTTCTTGCTTGTATTTTGCTCTCCGCTTTGTCTTTAACTGTTTCAGACACACTTTTACAGGTCTTTATTTGCTTGCATTGGTTCTTGCCCCCCAATTTGCCATGTAGGCATTTACAACAAGAGATGAGTGAGTAGGAAAGTGCCAGAAGACAACAGAGAATAAAAAAAAATTTCATGTAGGCATTTATGTTTTGAACGTTCTTATTTTTCTCTGGTGATTCTCAGGTGTTTAATAGTTTGATTGGGAGTGTTAACTAGTTATTCTATCTGTCACTTCGCTGGCCTTTAAAGTCACCTCCTCAATCATGATTTGAAATACCCAATTTTGTTCTCAAAAGTTTCTTTATGGCCAAAATTTATTATTTTAAATGTGTTTTGTAAGAAAAAAGAAGAACTCTCTTTCTCTCTCTCTCTCTCTCTCTCTCTCTCTCTCTCTCACACACACACACACACACACACACACACATAAAATACACACACTTATCTCTTTTCTTTATATCTTAGTTGTTTCTTTTTCTCTCCCTCCCCCCTTCCTCGTCCTCCTCCTCCTCCTTTTCCTCCTCCTCCGCCTCCTCCTCCTCCTCCTCCTCCTCCTCTCCTCCTCTCCTCCTCTCCTCTCCTCCCCTCTTTCTTCTTCTTCTTCTTCTTCTTCTTCTTCTTCTTCTTCTTCTTCTTCTTCTTCTTCTTCTTCTTCTTCTTCTTCTTCTTCTTCTTCTTCTTCTTCTTCTTCTTCAGCTTCTTCTTTGTTCTTTTTTCTCCTCCTCCTCTTTCTCCTAACTCTCCTCCTGGTACACAACCTCCTCATCCACTTCTTCCTCCTCAGTCCCCTCTTCCTCCCAAAGGTGTTCAAAATTATAACATGGAATATCTTTGCTTCCTCCCATTTCAATTCCACTGACTAACATGACAATGCACGCCACCATCCCTTCTGTAGACCAATTAAAAGCAAATAAGACTTGCATCCCGTGGCCCTTGTCTTCGTGTGCCCTTGGCCCCAAAGATGGTAATAAATGAAGTTTATCCCTCGGTTGGGCCATCAACTTTATATGCCTTGTTACTCGTGTCGGTGCATTCTTCCCATTATCACGACATCTCTGAGGACATGACCAATTTTTCTCTCAAGAATAATTATACTGGACATCTCTCCGAGTATAAAATATATATAATAATGATAAAGAGTAAGAGAAGTAGATAAGAGAGATATATAGATAATAGAATAGATTAATATACTATTATTAATCTACCTGGAACGGGATAGAGTATAGGGAGGAGTTGGTCAGTTTTGTGAAATTATAGTATTCTTGAACTCCTACGTTTGGAATTTCCAACCGCAGTGCCTGGGTGGGGATCCTGACCTCCCATAGCGGGCAGGGAGGTACATGTTGTGTCTTCTATCCCCCCATACCCGTTTTCCAATTGTTTCCTGTCGTTGTCTTGGAATGAGATTACTTGGTTTTGTCCTGACCCTGGCTGGAATTCCTTGGCTGGGAGGGAAACAGTCGAATGTATAGTTGTAGTTTTGGGAGATGATATTTTTTTCCTTGTAAATCATCTCTCTGTTATGCTTTGTATTATGTTTAGTTTACATATTATATTATATGATTGGTAAACATTTGAGTGTATTCCTCTTGTTGGGACCTGTGCTTGTGTCTGGATGAGACTTTTAGGTATCATCAAACTTTTGACGGTGTGCTCTTGGAATCTACATCTGATCCCTATTTGAACCAATTCCCCTTTGTCTTACCTTTTCTTTTGCGCTTTAATTGTAATTCTAGAACTTTTTACTATCCCATATTCTTCCTTTTTACTGGCGCTGATATGACCTTAATGTGTTGCAAGCGCCGTAAAACCCTTAAAAACAAAAAACAAAACAACCGCAGTGCGTGCCACCTTGGGAACGACTCCTTGGCAACGGCTTTATAGAGAGTTTAAGATTCCTTTTATCATATCGCTTCAGTAACCCCACCCACCAGACGCTATTTCCGAAAAAGTTTCATTCCGTTTGTATTTTGGCCGCCTGTTTGATAGAACATTTACAGGTGAGATCAAGAAGGTATGCGTCAAAAATTATTTTTAGTGTAACCGGTTGCGAACGGATATGAATACTTTCCAAGCCCTATTTGCGGCTATGTGGTCTAGTGGTATGACACACGCTTTCGGATTGGAAGGTCCTGGGTTCGAGCCTCGTGCTCGGCGCATAGTTGAGTCCTTGGAAAAGACTCTTTACTCACATTCTCTCACCGTACTCAGGTGTAAAATGAGTACCTGGCCGTTAACAGCGTTGTCTTTGTCCGAAAAATTGCAATATCGCCTCATAGGGGTTATGTCCCGTCCTACATGTTAAATGTTGCTGTTGACCCTTGTAAAGCGCTTTGAGTACATTTAGTGGATATTGCGCTATATAAAAGCTCAATTTTTTTAATAATTATTATTTTTTTTAATTAAAAAAAAAGTAAAGACGAATAAAAGGGGTTGTCCCTATTTATTTTCTATAATAATACGGATAATGAAATCGGGTTTTATCCTTGGCTAAAAAGGATAGTATAATTAGAATACTGAACCAACAAAGAATCGTGAAAAACAATCCCTGAGGGTGGCGGTCAGATAATGGGACCAACGAGGCTACCTCCAATTTACAGAAATGGAAAGGAGACATTTCCCGGGGTGGAGGGGGGTTGGGTAGGATGGAGGTGGTGGTCAACAGTGTGAGAAGTCAAAGATCATTAGAAACGCTTTATCGACAGCGGTCTCTCACGAAATGGGCGTTCCGTATTTCCCAAGTCATGAAAGAAATTACGGAGCTCCCTTGGAGCAAAATGATTTTCAAGGGTCAGGTATAGGTCTGTTGATCTGTACGATAGGTAAATAGATAGACTGATAGATAGATAGATAGATAGATAGATAGATAGATAGATAGATAGATAGATAGATAGATAGATAGATAGATAGATAGACGAGAAGAGAGACAGAAGGGAAGACAGATGAGAAGATAGATAGATAGAAGAAGGAGATAGACTGAAAGAAATAGTATATGAAAGATAGAAAGCAGAAGAGAGAGATAATGAAGAGAGGCAGGGAGCGAAGAGACTAAAGAGGTGAAAGAGCAAATGGTATGAAGGAGGTGGACAGAGTGGTCAGTTGAAGAGGCAGGGCCGATATTGCACGCTTTATTTATTTTAAAATTAAAATTTAAAGCTAATTAATGTAAAAACTGAGTATCACTGAGATTGGCGTCATTCTCCAAACGAATGAGTGCACGAACCCTATATACTACTAACATGTTTGTTATCAGTGGTTCCTGGAGTGTCGGATGCAAAACATCAATCTAGTTGATACCATATTTAGTTCTCAGCTCTTCTGCTATCTATTATGGTGTTCATCTTTTATGTTGTTACTATTGTTGATAATGATGATGATGAGGAGGAGGAGAGAAGGAGGAGGAGGATGTTTTCAATCACACCATCAAAAACGAAAACAATAACAAAATCAACAACAACAATGCTCATAACGACAACACATTGTTTCCCCCCCCCCCCCCCTTTTTTTTTTCCGCCTGTCCTCCAACTCAACCAACACCGTAATCGTTCGTAATATTTCCATTACTTCTCCATATCCCATAACACTTTAAAGTCGATCCTCTACCCGTGATTGGCCAATCTGTCTGGTCATTAGTTTCCTTGCTCACAAAACATCCTTTTAATTTTTAATTTTTTTTTTTTTTGCCAGGAAACGGTTACATTGTAGAGATGGAACGAAATTGACATCACTCAGATCCTTGTTGTTGTTTTTGATCATATCAATCAGACTATAAACGTTAAAGGTTACACATAGTTTTGTGTGTTGGTTCGTTATATCCAATAAATGACGAATGTTGTGAGTATTTTACCTAAAAGATATCCTCAACTTGTCATAGACGTTCAAACATGAGACTGAGACGTTTAAGAAGTCAAGTTTAAAACTAGTTTACAAGTTGTGTGTGTGTGTGTGTGTGTGTGGTGTGTGTGTGTGGTGTGTGTGTGTGGGTGGGTTTGTGTGCTTGTGTACTTGTGTGTGTGTTGAGATCTTCATTGATCTTTATGATGTGAAGTAAAGTGAAGTAAATGTGTGCTTGTGATGGGGCACTCGACTTTTGTCCTGTAGTTCATTGGTTCGAGTCCCCATGTGCGGCGTACCAGTTAAGTACTTGGAAAAGACCCTCATCATACGCAGCTGTAAAATGAGTACCTAATCGGTAACGGTGTTAAGTCACTCCTTGTTGCCATTGACGTGGGACCCCCGATGCCCTAGAGAACATTTAGTGGATACACGCCGACCAAAAGGTGGAAATTTATGCATTCTGTCAGTGTACAAGATCTTGGTCATTAGGTGTGTCTATATCCATCGTCATTGCCATCTCTATCATACCTACGACATTGATTACGATTACAACGAAATTTACTACGTACATCGACACCGCCTAATGAACATTAATCACAGCACCACCGCCCCCATCACCAACATTACAATCATCTTCGTCCCTTTTACCAACACCACTCCCACCACCATTACAACCATTACTACTACCACGATAACTACCGCGACCAGCACCATCAACATTTACGTCAATACCACTATGATTAACACCATCATCACTGCCATCACCATAACACCACTACTACCACCACCACCATTGTTACTTCCATCAACATTACTACCACCATCACTCCCACCACAACTGCCACCATCAACATTACCACCATCATCACTACTACCACAATTACCACTAGCACCACAACTGCCACCATCATCACTGCCGTCACAACCAGCACACAGAACTACCACCATCATCACTACCATCACAAATTCCACTATCATCACTACTATCAAGACCACCACCATTACCACTACCACTATCGTCATTACCACCCAATGCCATGCGACCACCATAACTACTACCACCACCATCATCACTACTGCCATTCGTACCAGCAGTACTACCACCACCAACACCACCACCATCACCACGACGACCACCACCACCACCACCAGTGTCACTACCTTTAAAACTACCACCATGATCATCTCGAGGTTCTGTTTGACAATGACGAAATATCGCCGAAAATAATTGGTTTTCTCAACAATAGTTGTTAAGGGAGGGGGAGAGGAGGGGGGGGGGGGGCAGTAATGCGAGGTTTTTACTCTATATTTTATACGATTTCCAGTATCAAACAATGAAAGTGAAGTGCGTTTAGACCTTTGCACGCGGGATTCGATTCAGCTCGTCCAGGACATCCTATGTTATCGTTTTCGCCAAGAGAGAGGTTCACCAGTGCAATACGCTTCAACCGTCGCAACGTCACTTCCCTCGTAATGACGCACCGTAACTTAACTGGCTCTAAACTAACGGAACAATGGCGGGCGTTCTTATGAAATATTTCTCCGACGAGCATACAAGCGTATCCAGGGGAAAAAAAAACCCATTAGAAACCTGATCATGTTTTGACTATTACACATTCTGATCACAAGACATATGAAAAGTTCTAACCAGCATGAAGAATAACAAGTACCGATTTTCTTTGTGTAGAACCACGATGGCCGCCGTTGCTGGGCCACGTGACATCAGACTATTGAATTCAATTCGAGAGTTTAATGAATAGCCGGAGTTCAATTGAGGGCCTGCGATCAATGCTGCCTTACTCCGGAAAAATACGTGTTAAAATTTTGGCCAGAAAACTCGTTCCTCAAATATTGATCGATTAAAATGACCCCCATTTTCGCTTTTAAAAAAAAGACCTCTCAAAACCTTGGACTTCATACGTGTGTTGTTTTTTGGGGTTTTTTTTCTCCTATAGAGTATGGCATAATGGATAGTCGGAGTTCAATAGGATTTCAATAGATATCTGAAGTTCAATTCATAGCCGGAGTTCAATCGGAGGTCACTGGATAGCTGGAATTCAATTTATAGCCCGAGTCATATCGCTGTTACTGCTCCCTTGGTAAAAACGGTTAAAGTGCTTTTGTAACCAGGCCCATTATGGAAAATGTTACGATTTGATTCAAAAAAATAAAAATAATAATAATACATTCTCGCCGTCAACGGGTTAAAGGACCTTGTAACCTTTAACCCCGCGACATCAATCATCAGCACGTAGATAAAAAGAGGGTTTCAAAACTCACGCTCGGATAATTGGGTACTTGGGTACTGGAAATTATCCATTTTCCAGTGAACTAGGCATTGTTGCCCAATTACGGGTCGTGCAATGTAGAGACCCTTCACCCACCTTGCCAAAGACTGACCAAATACCTTTTTTTTTAAAATGTTCAAGTTGGCCAGAAACATTATTTCTTTCAACATCGATTTATCAAGGTGGCTCCGAACATGTCAAAGTCTCAATTCTGAGAATTCTAAAAACATATTATTCGGCATGTTGGGAGTTATCTTAATCGGTCAATTTGATATAAAGTAAACTTTTTTTTTGTGGCCAAATTAATATATATATTTTTTTGATTGGCAGAGACGACAGAGCTTTTATGCCATACTGACGTACTGATTTAGGAGAAAACTTTTTCTTCAAGTATCGATCTATTAATATGTCTCCCAACTTGTCATGAAATTTCAAACCTGAAACTTTAAAAAAAAACGTTGTAAATAAATGTCAAGATTCAGACTCTATTACTAGTTTGGCTGTCAGCTTCACCGATTTATTGTATTTGTAGCTTTAACCTTTCTGGCCAAAAATAAAAATAAAATGTGTTTTCTCAGGGGGATGTGCATGGCAATATTATAGCCGTTTCCGTTTTTGGCCTCGTAAATTACAAAAAGTTAATGATATCCAAAGGCCACGACACTAGCCATATGCCAAATAAATGTGTCGGAAAACATGTAAACAGGTTTTACAATTTCTAGACGTTTCTTTTTTTTTTCACATTTTGTTCTCTTTTTTTTATTACCTAAAGCAAATTCAACGTTGAGGTCAAATTCGTGTAAAGTTTCAAGTTAAGACGAATCGCAATACTTTTCTTTAAATCAGTACAATACTTTTTGAAAATTTGATAAACATTCCTCTTTTCTTCAAAATATTTGGATACAGATAATCGGGCACATAGCTGTGAAAATTGATTGTCCTGGTGGTCATATCGCCATTGTCATCATCATTATCACCATCATGTTCATCATCATGTTCATCATCATCACCACCACCTCTTTCTCTTGCCTACCTCCTCCCCCCCTGGTTCCCCCCTCCTCCTGTCCCTCCCCCCGTTCTCTCCCTCCTCCTCCTCTCGCGTCGTCATTATCATCATCATCACCATCATCATCATCTCATTGTTGTTATTATTGTGTTGTTGTAGTCCTTGATGATTGATCGATTGATGATTGATTGATTGACTGGCATTGACCCACTTGTGAGATTTCATTTCTTTTCTTTCTTGTTTTCTAAGATGATCCTCTTCTATCTTTCGAACACGATCAAATCCACCACCATCCCCGTAACTCTAACTCCCTACGCTCTCTATCTATCATTGGTCATTCATTATTAGGTGGGTCAGATCTCTAGTGATTTTGGGTCCTGTGACATTGATTCAGAACGTTGGGGAAAACACTAGGGGTTTTATTTTTTTTTTGTTTTGGTGGTTACTCAGGTTACTGTTATGACGAAGGCTAGCTAGTGGATTCCGAATGAAGTGGACGTTGTTATTGTTTTTATTACATTACCATAATGATAGGGGAATTGACTGACCTACAGGAAGTGAGTGGAGACGTGACCTATCTTCTTATAGTTTTATTACCATGTGTCATCTCACCAGTGTTTATAGATAACTCTCTCTCTCTCTCTCTCTCTCTCTCTCTCTCTCTCTCTCTCTCTCTCTCCCTTCTCTATCTATCTATCTATCTATCTATCTATCTATCTATCTATCTATCTCTCTCTTCTCTCTCTCTCTATATATATATATATATATATATATATATATCCATTTATCTATCAATCTATCTATCTATCTATCTATCTATCATCTATCTATCTATCTATCTATCTATCTATCTATCTATCTATCAATCTATCTATCTATCTATCTATCTATCTATCTATCTATCTATCTATCTATCTATTTATTTACATCCATCCATCCATCCATCCATATCTCTCTCTCTCTCTCTCTCTCTCTCTCTCTCTCTCTCTCTCCTTATCCATCTCCGTCTCCTCCCCTGTCTTTAGCAATCGGCTCTCATAGTCACTTTATCTCCTTTCTCATTCTCATCTTGCCTTTTCCAGATGCCTGGGTGGGGTCTCTGACCTCCCATTTATCTAGGAATGAGTATTTGGTTTTGTCCTGGCCCTGGCCGGATACCCTGGCTGAGAGGGAAACAAGCAAATGTATAGTTTGATTTGGGAGATGATATTCTTTTACTTGTAAATCATCTCTCCGTTATGTACAGTTATTTTTTAAACATTTTAAACATATGATTTATAAACATTTGAGTGTATTCCTCTTAGTGGAATCTTGGTGCTGGTGTTTGGGTGAGACTTTTTGGTGATCTCAAACTATCTATGTACACTGAGAGTGTGCTCTTGGACTCTATATATGTTCCCTATTTGAAACAATTCCCCATTTGTCATGCTTTTATTATTGGGTGCTATAATTTTAATTCTTGAATATTTTACTATCCCATTTTCTTCCTTTTTACTGGCGCTGATATGACCTTAATGTGTTGCAAGCACTAGTAAACATTTAAACATAAACAAACATTGATTTTCCCAGATTCTAGATGCTTTTGGTCAATATAGATCATCAACAACTCATCTACGTACACTAACCCCTCTGCTCTATATATGTTCCCTATTAAAATATTTTCATTTTTATTATTGGGTTATAATTTAATTCTTGAATTTTACTATCCATATTTCTTTTTTACTGGCGCTGATATGACCTTAATGTGTTGCAAGCACAGTAAAATCCTTAAAAACAAACAATTTCCCAGATCCAGATGCATTTTCAATAAACAATCACACACACAACGCACATACACTCACACACCCCCCCCCCCTATATATATATATATATATATATATATATATATATATATATATATTATATATATATATAGATATATATATAAGCGTTGCACTTAGCTAAAACAATTGACAACATTGCCAGTCAGATATATAACGTATCAGCACTCAAAGCTATGTGTAACCTTGAATGGGTATAGTCTGATTGATAGAATTTAGTGAGAGGTAATCATACAAATGGCTGGCTTAAAACGAAAACAAAGCGCCGAGTTACGCCAATTTCGTTCAATCTATAGATTTTTAAAACTCCCACACATCTCTATCACGAGTCTAATATTTCTTTCAGTGAGTCTCATAATATAAATCTAATCCCATTATTTTCCACGTATTAATGAAAGGACGTGGTTAAAAAAAAAAAAAACAACAAAAAACAAACAAAAACCCCCCCAAAAAACAGGAGAAATATTGGAAAGAAAAAAGTAAGATGAAAAGAAAAGCCCACAACCTTTTTATCCATTTTTCTTTGTAAGATCTGATCATTACCATCTCCCTAACATCATTCCATAATAAGGTAATAAAGTTTCTTTTTTAAATTTCAATTTTAAGCTCATTATTTCCTTTGAAGACACGGGGATCTTGCATTATACAGAACATCAATATTGTTTGAGTAGATAAAGGAAGCAATAAGATCGAGAAAAATGGAGAAAACGAATAGGGCATTCTCTTCATTCAATTATTATACTGCCGTACTTTGAAAATAATTTTTAAATTAAAACATACCAAAAACAAACGCATTTTTAGCATTTTGGCCAGAAAACTCGTCCTTCAAATATCGAGCGATTAAAATGACCCTCATCTTGTCAAAAACTCTCATACCTGGTACTCAGGAACAGTTCAATGAAATGTCAAGTTTGGGAGTTTTTGACAAGATGAGGATCCTTTTAGTCTATCGATATTTGAAGGACTAGTTTTCTGGCCAAAATTTTTAAAATGTGTTTTTGTTGTTTTCGTTTGTTTTTTTTTTTTTCATCAGAGTATAATATGTAGAAATGTATATATCTAGAAAGGGGTATTTTCGAATTGAGAGATCGATCCCGGGTGCAGTCGAAATTTTTCTGACCCCCCTGTCCACCCAGCAGTGAATGGGTAGCTGAGTATTGTTAGATTTGTCGGAAAGTACTTTGTGATAGACTAGCATCCTATCCTAAGGATATCAAGCAATTGCTATTATCCGTTTCACGCTATGGAAAACGGGATAAACTTCGGTTCCATGGACCGAATAATGAAGGACTGACAAAAATAATGTCGAACTGTACAAATTATGGACGGCTTTTTCGATTAGTGTTATGATGTTTTTTTTAAAACCTGTAGTTCCCTGATTGGGATCCGGTGAGGGCAGCGTTAAGTTGAGTCCTTGACAAAGGCTCTTTACTCACGTTTTCTTATCATACTCGATAGAAAAATCTGTGTCCAATCGCCTCAAAACGGTATAATACCGAGATGAGCCAGATGCCCCCCCCCCCCCCCCCCCTAAAAAAGGGATGTTAACGTTAAAATTGGAAATTGTAATTTTTGGCACTTTTAGAAACTAAGACTGTTCACCTCAATGGAGCTTATTATAAACTTAAACCAAGTTGGGTTCCGACATAGAGGGGCAGATTGATGAGTTTTATTATGACCCATGGAAGCATCCAGGTATGGCCATATGACAATGGCTTAAGGTAGTCGTTATTACCTACTCATTTTCTCCCAAATTGATGCTATTTGTAAAGCTAAAAAAAAACCGCATAACACATCCGCTAACCGGATATTACGTACCAACCAACACACAAAACAATCTGTAACCTTAAACGTGTATAGTCTTAGTGAGAATTACGTACTCATAAACTGGCTGGCTAAAAAACAATAACAAAGTGCTGAGTGGCGTCCATTTCGTTCCATCTATACATTGTTCAGCTCGTGGAACAACCCGAGCTTCAATGCAATATTGAGCACTTTAAGATGTCGACTGCCGTGCTCTGGAAAAACTCGTGTATAAAAATTTGGCCAGAAAAATCGTCATTGAAATATCGATCGATTTAAATGACCCTCATCTTGACAAAAACTCTCAAACCTGGGTACTTCGCGAGGTCCCAGATTTTGAGAGTTGTGGTTTTTTTTTGCCCAAGATGAGGGTCATTTAAATCGATCGATATATGAATGGCGGGTTTTCTGGCCAATGTTTTAAAGCCACGTTTTCCCAGAGTACGACAATTAACTGGCCAAAAGTTCCCTATCAGACTATCAGTAACGTACCCTCATGTTTCCCTTTCTCCCTTGGATATGTGCACATCGCCGACTGTGATACTGTTTGATCGAGTCAATCGGTTTATTTGGAGAAGGAGACAACTATAGATGTTTTCAGAGAGAGAGAGAGAGAGAGAGAGAGAGAGAGAGAGAGAGAGAGAGAGAGAGAGAGAGAAGAGAGAGAGGAAGAGAGGCAGAGTGAGAGAAAGAGAGAGGGAAACACACAGACACACACACACACACACCACACACACACACACACACACACACAATATATATATATATATATATATATATATATATATATATATATATATATATATATATATATATATATAGAGGAGAGAGGAGAGAGAGGAGAGAGAGAGAGGAGAGAGAGAAGAGAGAGAGAGAGAGAGATTGGCGAAATTTACCAACACATATTATACGAATGGAAAAAAAAAAGTTGGAAGTCGGCGCTAGAAGTGAAACGTGACGATGAAATTTAACGGGACTGAAATTAATTTTGACTCCATCTTTTATAATAACTTGAAATGTAAATGGACCGCCTAGTGTAATGTCATTAAATCGCCACACGGTTCCTTGGGTGCCGACAGAGGGGATATATGGGTTCTCTAATGGCCTATGAAGGCATCCAGGTCTGGCCATAAAACCATTTTGGCCAGGAAAAAAAAATATCTTCATTTTAATATATTATCGGTAACTGTGGATGGATTTCTGTGGGATGAACGCCAAATCAAAATGACTAAAAATTGAGACTCTTTTGAAACTACATTGAAGTCCAAGTTTAAGATGGTCCTGTAAGTTTTAACCGTCATTTTATTTATGGATTTATAAGATTTATATGTCCAAATTAAAGAAACGGTAGGGCTATTTTTAAAAAAATTTCCTCATGAATAAATCGTCAGATTATATTGACCCCAAAATTTTCCAAAAGTCTTAAAAATTAGAGTTTGAAATTTCTGTTTTAAGATTGTTTGGGCATGTGCGAGATTCGTTTTTTGTGTCATGACGTCAAAATGTTTATGGCCAAAATAACAAAAAGATGTTTTGTTATTTTGTGTTAAGGTGGTTATTTTATTATGATGATCAGTGAGAACGGTGATAGGAGATGGCGTTTGTTTACGTTTAACTTTTCACTGTTCGCTGTTATTGCTGGCAAGAAGTGATTTTCTTGGGTGATGGTGGCTAAGTGGCTGTTATGTAATGATATTATGTCATTATGGAAGGTTGTTTGGATGTTGATGAGGGTATTTATGTTTGTAGATTTTGTTTTTAACCATGGTTCTTGTTGTTGTCATCGTCGTCGTTGTTGTTGTTCTCGTTGTTGAAATTGTTTTTGTCGTTATTATTTAACGTCTCTGACTCGAAGTGACAATAGCAACAGCAGCGGTTATAGTAGTAGTAGTAGTGGTAGTAGTGGTAGTAGTAGTGGTAATAGTAGTAGTAGTAGTAGTAGTAGTAGTAGTAGTAGTAGTAGTAGTAGTAGTAGTAGTAGTATGTAGTCGTAGTAGTAGTAATAGTAGTTGTAGTAGTAGTGGTCGTGGTAGTAGTGGTAGTAGTAGTAGTAGTAGTAGTTGTTGTTGTCATAGTGAAAGGTGGGGGGTAGGGGGGGGGTGGGGGGGGGGGGGGGAGAAGGAAGGGGAAAGAGAGGAGGACACTAATCAACAACAGCTAAAAAAAAATATTTTTACAAAATCAGAGTCCATGAGAGAACGAGAACAAAACAGCCCATTAAATTTTGGTATTCGCTGTCAGTATTGTCATTATAAAATTCTTATTGTGTTTGAAAATAACTAGAAAAACGCTATTTTCGTTGATTCCACAATGCTGAATAAATGCCAGGTTACCAAATACGTCTTTAATGTAAGAGTGTTGTGACGACAAGACTGCTGTACTCTGAAAAAGCTCATATTTTAAAATCTGGCCAGAAATCTCGTCCTTCAAATATCGATCGATTTAAATGACCCTCGTCTTGGCGAAACATTCTCAAACCTGCGACTTCGCGAAGTCCCAGGTTTGAGAGTTTTTCGCCAAGACGAGGGTCATTTAGATCGATCGATATTGGAAGGACGAGTTTTCTGGCCAAATTTTAAAATATGGGTTTTCCCAGAGTACGGCAGAAGATCGGTCGCTTGCACAACAACGCTATAATCTCCTTAAAATACCCGTGCTGAAAAATTCGGATTTGGTGTCTTCAGGGAAAGCCGACTAAAAAACATAGCCATGAATTATTGAATGAATTTGACAGTTTCGGTACTTGACTTTCCGACACGCATTAAATTTTATTCTGACGTCATAAGTATGTTTTATATACTAGACTACGATAGTTTATTTGTCTTGCTGCAATAATTTCACCCAAAAATAACGCCTTTTCCATTATGGAAAGTCTTGTTTAGCTATTAGGTCAACAGTCTGGGTTACTGGTAGGGTTCCCGACCTCCCATAGAGTGCCGGGAGGTACTTGCTGTGTCTTCTATTCCATTGTATGTGTTTTCCAATTGCTTTCTGTCTTTGTCTAGGAGTGAGATTACTTATTTTTGTCCTGACCCTGGCCGGAGTCCTTGGCTGGGAGGGAAACAGTCGAATGTATTCTTATAGTTTAGGGAGATGATATTTGTTTCCTTGTAAATCATCTTTAACAGATGATTTGTAAACATGTGAGTGTGTTCCTCTTAGTGGGATCTTATGCTGGTGTCTGGCTGAGATTTTTAGGTGATCTTAACCTAAGTACACAGATAGCGTGCTCTTGTAATCTAAATCTGTTCCCTATTTGAACCATTCCCCTTTGTCTTACTCTTTCCTCAAGTCCTTTTAATTGTACATCTAGAATGTTTTTACTATCCAATTTTCCTCCTTTTTACTGGCGCTGATATGAGCTAAATGTGTTGCAAGCGCCGTAAAACCCTTAAAAACATATAAACAAACCAAACAGTCTGGGTTACGGAGGTGATCGGAGATAGAATGTCTGCTAAAGGTGACTTTGTGGTTTAGTGATCTGGTGATTGTCACCTACTGTTGGTCCCTGTTTCGAGTCTCACTGTGGCTTTCACCACATGGAGTCCCTGGTTAAGACTATCATTTAGTCACATTCTCTCACCATACATACTTAGGTGTAAAAATGTGACTCACCGTCTGAAAACGATAATATTATGTCAATGTGAACCAGGTGCCATAAAGGGATTTGGAATTATAGGGACGAGAAATGAGAAAATTATTTTTCGTTAATTTAAGAAATTGTATGTAGTCTCATAAAATCTTTACCTACTAAGTCACACATAATTCTATTATAACCAGTGGAGAACCTAACTCATCTATTTTGATTATTATTATTATACTACTGCATTGTATGGAATTTTAACATAGATCGAGACGAATCTTTTGAGCCATAAACGATATAGTCGGTCCGTTGCTGGCCAGATGGCGATTCCAGAGGCCAAGGTCAAATTAAGGACCGATCATTATGGCCTAACATATTCTCAATGACCATTTGACTCAACGGGTGATAGAATTACCCTAAATTTCAGAAAGGTCAGCAAGTTACTCATATATCAATCTGTGAAAATATCGTTTCATAAATATATATATTATTTTAGATTTGCCTGTAATCCTGTGCTAGTTGAACACTTTTACACATTTTTATATCAAATAAAGAGAAGAAAGAAAGAGAACTTATGTGGGAGTTTTTTCCGGAAATTCTTGCAATCATTGGCTAGCTAAATTAATCTTTTACAGCCAGGGTTCGATCGTGATCTAAGTTTTCCACAAGGTTTTATTGTTTTCAGCAAGAGTACGACAGGGGTCCCTAGCCAACAACACTTAACTTAGAGGACGAGACATGACGCCTGTTAGGCGATATTCCATTTTTTTTTTCGACAGAGGTAATGCCTGTCAATGGCCAGACACACTTTTCACACTTGAGTTAGATGAGGGAATATGAATGAAGAGCCTTTTCCAAGGACTCAACTATGCGTGGCTTAGAGCAGGACTCGATTCGAAGGCGAGTGTCATACTACTAGATCACATAGCCACATGTACCTTTTAAGATTGAATTTACCCTTTCTGCAGTTTCCTAGCGTAGCCATCACTAACTCATAGCCTGACACTGGCCAAAAAAATGACGTCAAAAGACAAGTCTTTGGCCGGAAAAGAAAACAAATAGTGAGTTGTATTCAATAGTTCAACCAATGGGAGCAATTGTTTCCTTGAGCACGACAAACAATAACTCACCACACGCTGCACTAACCTAAAATAATGACGTCAAACTATAAGTCCTAGAAGGTTCTTGTTTCAGGCTTTACTGTGTTAACTATGGCTACGTTCCTAGTCGGTGAAATGGAGATTCGCTAAACTTTCTAAACTTAAAATTATTTTTGCCAATTTTACTATGTGCCACAGAAACAATTAGCAATAATAAATTTCAATTTACAATACAAAGACAGATCATGTGGACGTTTCGGGTTACCCTTTGTAAAAAAAAAAATCAAAAACAAAGAAAAAAAAACAACAACCCACGACGTATGTGACACTAAAGACGAACGAGAAATGAGACGATGGCGTCGTTAAGGCCTTAACAGATGTCAACTTTCGATTTGCGTTCCATAGAACACATTAAGAAGATACGTACAACACGATTAGGGAGGGAAGGAGATAAATTACATCAAAACAAACCAATCTCTTGCAAAGTCTGTAGGTACTCACCCTGGTTATAATATGTTAGTCCAATGTGAAATTCACTCCCCGAAAATTGAATTCACTCTCAGGGCTATCTTCAGAAGTCCTTGAAACAAGCTTATACCGATTGAGTTTTAAAATATGAATAGATACTGCACTTAAAAATTTAAATCGTTTAGGTCAGAGAAGGCGTTTTCTTTTTTTTGTTTGTTTTTTTTTCTCTCTTTTAGTTTCGAAAAATAAAAATTTCAAATATTCATCTCAGACCTTTTCCATAAACAGAATTACAAGAACTGATGGCTTTAAAGTAGAAAAGCTCTAAACTGTTTATTAATTAATAAATACAACATTTACTTTTTACACATTCACACACACACACACACACATCACACACACACACACACACTCACTCACTCACTCACTCACACACATCTTGTAAATGTCTCTAAATATTCATTGAAACCCAGCCCATACTATCACATTTCTGGCCTTTAAACTTCCGACTTTCCTCCTCGCGTCATGATTCATTTAATTAATTATTCACATTTGTAAATGCAAGCACTGATAACTGTAATTCATCGCATCAAACTTGCATTATGTCAGGATGACCTTGACGCGCAAAAAGTCATAGTAGTCAATATTGTCGTATTCAGAAGGGACCAAAAAATAATAAAAAATAAATAAAAATACAATAAAAAGCTCGTCCATTTTTTTTTCTTTTAACCCTCATTTTTTGTCCATAATTCTATTACCTGGGACTTGAGGAAGTCCTTTGTTGACCATTTTTAAAAGACGAACCTCATATTAATCGGACGATATCATTTGAAGGACGAGTTTTGTGTTGTGGCCAAAATGTTAAAAAGGTGTTAGTTTTTTCTTTAGTGTAAGAGTTAAAGGTACTTGCGACATATGTGTATACCTGGAATGCACATTCTTAAATGCTAATTAAATAGTAAAACTTCGTTTTTCCGACAATTTTAACTTTAAATGTGATCCAACCTCTTAAATATGTATTTTTATCGTAGTGATATACATGCTAACCGTTTAATTTTAGTAAAATCTATGAGACTTCATATTTATTTAAATTCTGCCGTTTGAGTACAACGGACGTAGTATCTTGAAGTACGAAAAACTTATTATATCAAATTCTTATAATTTCAAATTTAAATTCAGATTTTGGCATCTAGTTCACCCCGACATAATACCGTTTTCTAGCGGCAAGTCAGAAATTGACATCAAAGATAAATTATATCTGCTTTATACCAATACATTTTAAAGTTAAAAATTTCAAAACAATTATGTTTTGTATTTTGTCAGAGTACGGTGGTGGTTAGTATAAAGTCGAACTCCGAAACAAAAGGGTTAAAATGACAATGACTCATATCTAGCTGGGCGATTTGACTGTTTTTGATGTGAATCAACAGAATCATATGCGATTCATACGCTCTTGCTTTATAAACATTCTGGACGTCTTCCCAAATGCTGCACACACGAGCTTGCGAGTGTGCCTAATGAAAAAGTCGAATTCCAAAAGGTAAGAGTGTAAGAAAGCTTTTACTCTACATTTGAACCGATTCCGATTTCATCATCTATGAATAAAAGACACGTCCCAAAACGTTTAAATAATACTTAATTTGTTAAGAATCTAATAATAGTGAAATATATCGCTTGATAATCTGACGTCACAAATTATTTTTGTCAACTGATACGCTTTATGGGGATGAGTATAATAATGAGCATTTCACAATAAGGTAATCCAGTAATATTATGGCATACGGGATGCCCTAGTTAAGTTAAGTTCACATGGTCTTAGCTAGAATCTTTCAATATGAGCAGCTGATCTGTCACACAAGATATCCGTACATTATTCTTTTTAAAATAAAAGAAAATAAATTAAAAGAAAAATAAAAAGAAAGAAAAAATGATATTAGTTTGTAACATCTCCACAACCTAAAACGTTGAAGATAAAAGTTCAGTATTTATCATTTTTCAAAAGTTATCATTTTTGACCAAAAACATTTTTGCTATCACATTAATTTTTACTACTGCTACTACTGCTACTACTACTACTACTGCTACTACTACTACTACTACTACTACTACTACTACTACTACTACTACTACTACTACTACTACAAACTACTACTAACTACTACTACTACTACTACTACTATACTACTACTACTACTACTACTACTACTACTACTACTACTACTACTACTACTACTACTATACTACTACTACTACTACTACTCACTACTAACTACTACTACTACTTACTACTACTACTACTACTACGACTATACACTACTATACTACTACACTTAAGCTAATAATAATAATAATAATAATAATAATAATAATAATAATAATAATAATAATAATAATAATAATGATAATAATGATGATGATGATGATGATGATGATGATGATGATGATGATGATAATAACAATGATAACAATAATAATAATAATAATAATAATAATAATAATAATAATAATAATAATAATAATAATAATAATAATAATAATAATAATAATGATAATAAAACGGCTACTACGGTTACTACTACTACTACTACTACTACTACTACTACTACTACTACTACTACTACTACTACTACTACTACTATTACTACTATTACTACTATACTACTACTACTACTACTACTACTACTACTACTACTACTACTACTACTACTACTACTACTACTACCACTACTACTACTACTACTACTACTACTACTACTACTACTACTACTACTACTACTACTACTACCACTACTACTACTACTACTACTACTACTACTACTACTACTACTACTACTACTACTACTACTACTACTACTACTACTACTACCACTTCCACTAATTTAACTTCTACTTTTAATTCTAGATATAACATTATTATCACTTTTAAGTCACCTTCATCACTAGCACAAACTACTCCACAAACATAAACTTATTAGCTTCTCACTTTCACGTACGAGTAATTTGCGGTCGTACTCTCGACCAGCGAACGTGCGCTCGTGTCTGCGCGTGGAGCGTCCGGCTATGCTTGTCTGGCGTTAAAAAAGACTAGCGGAGGAGGGAATGGGCGAATGAGTTGTCGATGTCGATAACAAAGAGTAACTTCTACAACTTTATTATTGTTGACGCGCTTAGGTTAAACGCTCACGACATCCACCATCCAGATATATCGTATCGTATCATTTAAGAGCTAATAGATAGAACGAAGATGACGTCACTCAGGTGTTTGTTATTGCTTTTTGCCCTCCACGTTTATGAGTAATTATCACTAAACTGTACTATCCATACTATAAAAGTTCATGGTCACACAGATTTTTGTGTGTTGGTCCGTTATACTTCCGGATGGTAATGTTATGAGCTTCTTAGTCAAGCGCATACTATCTATAGGTTCTAAAAATCTTTAAATGCTCTGTGTAACTGTTATGAATAGATACAATTTATCAATTTTTAAAATTCTATTCAATGTCAATTAGTTGATCATATTGAGAATTAAATATCTAGTACAGAAATAAGCGATAAACAATAACGTACCGACACACAAATCTATGTGTATCCTTGGACGTTGAAAGTCTGAATTATAATATTTAGTGAGAGCTATTCATAAAAATGGCTAAAACAATAACAAAGAGCTGAGTGGCGTCAATTTCGTTCCTTCTATATAATATAAAATTCTCAAAACAATGTGGATCTCTATTTCGTATGCACACATGTTATGAATTTGAAGGTTGACTGGCAATGTGATATTTAAGAAATTAATAATAAAAGCAATTGGTTTTGATTAATCATTCAACTTAGGTTGATTATTGATAGTATGCGCTTGGGTAAGAAGCTCACAGCATTGCCATCCGGAAGTATAACGTGTAACCTTGAACCTTTGTAGTCTGGTTAATACAGTTTAGTGAGAATTACTCGTAAACGCGGAAGGCAAAAAAAAAAACAAAAAAACAATGTCAAAAGACATGAGTGACGTCAACTTCATTCTATCTATATTTTCATGAGACGGCGTCAACAGGTTTTTTGCTTGTTTGTTTGTTTGTTTTTTTTAATGTGCGTGTATGTGTTCGTGTGTGTATGTGTGTGTGTGTGTGTGTGGGGGGGGGGGGTGTTTTTGTTTTCATTTTCAACGATACGACACAAGAAGGCATCATTATTTTCAAGTGAATCAAAGAACTATAGGAATGTTTGAATTTTCTACCGTTTCTTTTGTTTAAAACGTGACAGATTACCAAAACACTGAGAGGCTGGCACACCAAAAGATTTGCTGGTATAGGTTTTCGAACAGTGATTTTAAAAAGTGTACAAAAGTGGGGTTCTTTTTTTTTTCCAACTTTGTTCACACATTTTTGACCTTTTAATAAATAGCCATTCCAGTCGCTATTTAGATGCCAAAACCTACGTTTTCGGATCAATCTTCGTGCTGTAACCTAGAGATTTTGATGGAAATTACGTTATTTCGTGATTTATAAAATCTAACTTGATAATGTTGGCTATTTGTGTCGAAGCATGACGGAGACATATTTTTGGCACTATCCAGTGTGTGTGTGTTTGCTCGCTCGCGTGTGTGCATGTATTATTATATATATATATATATATATATATATATATATATATATATATATATATATATATAGTAGAGAGAAGAGAGAGAGAGAGAAGAGAGAGAGAGAGAGAGAGGAGAAGAGAAGAATGAGAGGAGAGAGATGAGAGAGAGAGAGACAGTCAGACAGAAACATTGAGAGTGCTAGCGATTGATAGATGAGTAGACTGTTCCCTTAAAAAGCACAGTGATAATAATAATAATAATAATAATAATATAATAATAATAAATAATAATAATAATAATAATAATAATAATAATAATAATAATAATAATAATAATAATAATAATAATAATAATAATAATAATAATAATAATAATAATAATAATAATAATAATAATAATAATAATAATAATAATAATAATAATAATAATAATAATAATAATATATAATAATAATAATAATTAATTAATAATAATAATAATAATAATATATAATAATAATAATAAATAATAATAATAATAATAATAATAAATAATAATAATAATAATAATAATAATAATAATAATAATAATAATAATAATAATAATAATAATAATAATATAATAATAATATTAATAATAATAAATAGATAATAATATTATTAATAATAATAGTATAATAATAATAATAAGATAATAAATAATAATAATAATAATAATAATAATAATAATAATAATAATAATAAATAATAATAATAATAATAATAATAATAATAATAATAATAATAACGGTGATGATGATGATGATGATGATGACGACAACGACTATGATGATGATGATGATGATGATGATGATGATGATGATGATGATGATGATGATGATGATGATGATGACGACGACGGCGACGGTGATGATGAGGATAACAAGCAAAGAAATAATGGAATGATTAAAGTCTGGCATGATGAGTTGACAAAGGCAGACATAACAATGAGGGAAATATTTTTGTCAAAGGACACAATTGAATAGAATGAACATGAGATAGCTTCTGTTGTCCAGACTTGGTGGCTCCATGAGTACAGTACCCTTGTTCGTGGACAATTTATTGGGGTACAGTGGGCAGGCAGTTGGTCGTATTATTACATTAGGAGGGCCCAATGTACCAAATCCTTTTTTATTTATTCGATTTGGAGACCACAATCAGCATTCCCCCACCCCCAGTTCCGCCCATTAAGCCACTTTCAACCCCCACCTCTTCCCCCATCTCCGTTCTTTCACACCCCCCCCCCTCTATATTTATTTTCTTGACATTTCTTTCTTTCTTTCTATTAGTCTTTGTTTGTTTGTTTATTTCCTTTCCTCTCCCCTCCTCTCTCTATCCCTCCCTCCCTCCCACCCCCCACTCTCTCTCTCTTTCTCCTACCTTTTGTTGCTATTACCAATTATTATAATTGTTATCTTAATCATCGACATCATCATCATCATCATCATCATCATCATCACCATCATCATCATCATCATCATCATATCATCACCATCATCATCATCATCATATCATCACCATCATCATCATCACCACTACAACCCATCGACATGATTTTGATTGCAGTTTCGGGTTGTGTAATCTCTAACCCTATAGTTAACCATCTTGCCAGTACAATAATTTCCAATTGATACACATAACCAACTTAAGGAAACTAAAACAAACAAAAAAAAAAACAACAAAAAACAAAAATAAAAATCTGGGAATTTATAATTCTACATCGGATCCCCATTCCAGCATGTTTATCGTTTTCTTTCACTATTTCATTTTGTTTTTTTTCTTTCTTTCCTTCTTTCTTTTCTTTCTTTCTTAAAAAAAAACATATAAACAACACAATTGATCTTTCAGTCTATTACTCCGTTTGTTGTGCATTCTAGAACCATACATAAATGACATAGCTAGTCAAATTACGCGTTCTTTCGTGGTAATTGATATCAAGTGGGATATCAAACGATAATAAGTATCAAGTGGGATATTAAACCTAGTTATCCCTCTCCGACCCCTTCCCACTTTCAGAAAATTTTCAAGTAGACGTATTCGACTCGTTGGATTTTAAAAATTGCAGCCCTAGATGTCTGGAATATCCTTGCTTGCCATTTTGTGTGAGTTCTGCTTGGGCGGCTTTTAATAAAGAATAAGAATTTCCCTTAAATCTATTTTATCCAACTTTATTTTCATCTTACTTCATGTTCAAAGTCGTTCTATAATGTGAATTTGTACTGAGCTATAATAACATATTTTACATTTTAAAATCAAAACTGCTATATTTTTCACAGACGATGTCCTCTCCCACAGCCACCTCTCCCTCATCCTGTTTCTTCCATGTACTTTTCCTTTTGTTTTTGTTTTTGCTTTCTTTTTAAATATTATTTTTTTGGTCTGCTATCTTGTTTTCTTTAAAACCTTATTTTCTCCTCGTTGAAACTGCCTTTTGATATATTATAATAGAAAAAAAATAAGAAGAATGCTTCGACCTCACTCTATTGGTCGTCACTCATCTCCCCTTTCTGGTGTGGGACCTTTTCTTGTTCTTGTAAAGCTCAAAGGAAACGAAGTTCTTGCCCCGAGGTGACCTAGATTTCTTCTTATCTAAAGATAGATATAATAAGAAATGACGCCCTTGTGCAGCATCGTTTGATACCTACCCGATCCCTCAAATAAACCATATTATATATATATATATATATATATATATATAATATATATATATATATATATATATGTGTGTGTGGTGTGTGTGTGTGTTTGTGTGTGAGTAATAAATTAAAAATAGAGGATGAAACGAAGGAAGACAGAAATACCATTCTCATATAAATTAACTCTGAATTAACTTAAAAATAATATATGTCCATTTTAGCAATGAGACCAAGCCCGCAGTGTTTTAGTTCAGCTATTTGATTTGTAATTAATATGGACGCCGAGGATATCTTTACGAGTCTCATAAACCATCATGTTATTGTTGTTTCTTCTATTGTCGTAAAAGCCAAGGGAAATTTTAAAAAAATTCTCAAACCAACAGGAAATTATATTCTCCATTACAATAAGCAATGGTCTTCATTATTCATTATTCATTCGATTACCAGGGAACAAGTAGTACGTTCTGTGGTCCAATCCAAAAACAAGAGCGACGTTTTAAAGATTTCAATTATATTAGCAGTGTAGGACGACATGGTGTTATTATCAGGACTTATTATTGCCACTTACCCGAAGGGTACCGAGTTCAATTGCCCCCCCCCCCCCAACCGCATTGTTTCACAACGCCTCTAGCTTTATTTTTTTCCGGCGCTGTGCTGTGGCTGACGCCTGGGTTATTCTTGTTCTATTTGGAATGGACGTAAAAAAAATATATCCCGTGGGGTGAATAAAGGGAGTACTTGAATTATTTTTCTACACCTTCACGAATAGGGTAGCATATTATTTATTATCTTCAGCACAAATTGTGGGTTTTCACTACTTGAAATCACATAAAGGAAAATTCAAGTGTAAAAGACGGACTGACTGACTTACTCCTCTTTAGTGTTTCATAAAAGCATAAGGTCGACAGTAAGGAGCGCCAGTGATTTCTGTCTTCTGCCAGCTTCCAGACCTCACCCCAGGTCCGAAGGATATTATCTCTCTTTCCATTGATCTTTATATTATTTATATTTATATTTATGTTTTTTTCTCCAAGTTTCCAGTGGTTTTCCCCTATTGCGATTAACGTGCGGGGTACATCTGAACGCTGTTTTGGGGATTGCTCCGTCCTTCATCCGACAAACGTGACCAATCCATCTCCATCTTCTCGGTTTGACACTTTCGGAAATGTCTAAATGACATAGTCTATGTTTATTCAGGATTCTTGGTTTTATATATAAAGTGTGGATACGTTGCTTTTCTTTTCCGCGACAGTTCTATCCCTTTAAGTACGAGGACAGGCAATAAGAACTAGACATAATTTAATTGACAGTGACCGCTCCTAATTTCTCACCCAGTTTTTTTAATTATTGTATTTACATACTTATTCTACTTTGTTTATCAAGGGAGACGACCGACAACGGAACATACTCATTCTCTATTGACCCTCTAACGGCGGAGTTCCATTACTATGTCTAATTGGAAGGAAAGGAAAGAAACACGTGCTTTAATAGTGCGCAATATCTCCTAAACTTGGTCAAAGATATTTACAAGGAGTCACAAGCCAATAGCATAACTTACCAAGTAGGACGAGGCATCACGCTTATAATACGCTTTTACATTAAAAAAAAAAAAAAGAACGCCGCAATGTCTCCGGTCAGGTACTAATTTTGCACCTGAATGCGGTGAGAGAATGTCGGTAAAGAGCCTTTCCAATGACTCGATTTTGCACCGCCATTTCGATGCGACTGAGGCTACTCCAATTAGTTTCCATCTCAGAGAAGCAGAAACAAGGATGTATCTTGTTTAGGCAATGCCGATCTGTTGGTGAAAGGGCAAGTCCGCATTTATTCATAATCCGAATAAATGATAGTTTTGAGTGGATAACATACAATTTAAAAGAATTTTTTGTCACGTAGTTAGAATGACTATTACTTCCAAAACACATTGGTATTTTGAATCACTGTTGTTGCTTCTAAAATACATCGAAGTATGAATCACTGTTACTTTCAAAACACATCGAAGTATGAATCAATGTTACTTCCAAACAAATCGGAGTATGAATGCCTGGTACTTCGAAAACACATTGAAGTATGAATGTCTGGTACTTCGAAGACACATTGGAGTATGAATGTCTGGTACTTCGAAAACACATTGGAGTATGAATGTCTGGTACTTCGAAAACACATTGGAGTATGAATGTCTGGTACTTCCAAAACACATTGGAGTATGAATGTCTGGTACTTCGAAAACTCATTGGAGTATGAATGTCTGGTACTTCCAAAACACATTGGAGTATGAATGTCTGGTACTTCGAAAACACATTGGAGTATGAATGTCTGGTACTTCGAAACACATTGGCGTATGAATGTCTGGTACTTCCAAAACACATTGGAGTATGAATGTCTGGTACTTCGAAAACACATTGGAGTATGAATGTCTGGTACTTCCAAAACACATTGGAGTATGAATGTCTGGTACTTCCAAAACACATTGGAGTGTGAATGTCTGGTACTTCCAAAACACATTGGAGTATGAATTTCTGGTACTTCCAAAACACATTCGTATCTCTGCTCTTCCAAAACAAATTGGACATTAAATGATTGTTACCTCCAAAACACAATTTAAAGAAGAAAATATTTTGACTATTAAAAAATCTGTTATCCATCGTTAGATTAAGATAACGACCAACCAGTAAATTGTCATTCTCTGGAGAAAAAACAACAACAACAAAACAACAACACATTTTAAACATTTGGGCCAGAAACTCATCCTTCAAATATCGATCGATGAAAATGACCCTCATATTGACGCCTCGTAATATTTTTTTGCTATCGCGCTATTGTAAAATTGGGTTTTCCTGACTTGTACTTATTTAACTTGTCTGATGACCCAAATTGTTTTAGGCTCATTGTTGTAATAGAAATACTAAAAAAATCAACGCAATAATTGTACATTACAACGGTGTTAAATGAAACCCATATTAATTGCGTTCGATTATCAGACCTCCAAATATGAACTCCTAGGTTTTTCCCCCCAAACGAAGTGTGTGTCATAATGTAGTTTTCTTTCAATGATTAAAACCGGGTGGAAATAGAAACGACCTTGGCGTGGTGTGAGTGGAGGCCATAAATAAGGTAGCGGATGACTTTTGCCATCAATAAAGAACCGGTTTCCAAGATGGAACACCTTTTCTATCTTTTTTCAGTTTCCAGTTTCTTTTTTGTTTGTTATCCCATGAATATTACATGAGGTACAGCCCGGCCCTTACCCTTGTCATGTTATATTGGGTATTTTGTAGCAATAATATTCCCGAATAGAAATTCTCGGATATTAATAATTTTATTGTATTATATTTATGTATAGTGATATCTTTGTGTTGCTAGACTATGTTTTGGGCAGTTTGCTCAAATATGAGACCTTGACTATAATATAGGTTATTTTTCGTAACGCCTGAAGACAAAAGGACATCAAAAGTAGTTAGAGAATTAAAGATGCGATTTTGCTTTTTATCTGTTCTTTAAGGTGAAATAATCTAAAAGTATGGAAGCACACACACACACACACATACACACACACACACACACACACACAAACATACAGAGAGAGAGAGAGAGAGAGAGAGAGAGAGAGAGAGAGAGAGAGAGTGATGTTTTGTCTGTCTATGGCAGCATAAAAAACAGGGAACAAAGATTATCTAAAGCCTATTTTTTATAAATTTAAAAATGAGATAAAATACTTAATCCGGTCTTTTTGGCGAGTTAAAATTTCTGTTATTTTGTTGGTTTAAAAAAATATGTTATATACATGATCTTTAAATACATCTACAGTCCACAGCCTCTAGCAGCCTCAGTATGGACTTTGGCAGCATTGATCGAATGATATTATTATTATTATTGTTGTTATTATTATTATTATTATTATTATTATTATTATTATTATTATTATTATTATTATTATTATTATTATTATTATTATTATTATTATTATTATCATCATCATCATCATCATCATTGTTATATGGTTCAATACGATTTACAGTCCACTTCCTCTACCAAGCCAGTATTCACTCTGGCAACATTGAACGAATTATTGCCCATTATTATAGGGGAGCCTAGCTGGTCTGGTTTGCACACTGCAGCATGTCATTGAACAAATGAATGGTCCAGGACACGGACTTTGGCAAATAATTACAGACGAGTTGGCACATTTGAGTTGTCACCTCTTTTCCCTCCCTGTTCAAATAGTCATTCCACTGGGACTCGATACAGAGGAAAACTTCCAGGACAGCTCCATGGCGCTGATGATTCGACTTAAGGACTACTTCAGTGAGAAAGTATTGGATGGATGGGGTTTGTGTTGAAGGAGTGGATGGGGTGGGGATGGGGGGGGGGGGGGGTGAGTGAGTGTGGGAGTTGGGAAAGGAGGTGAAAAGATGAGTTGACGATTGCTTGTTTAGTGTAAGGGGATATGAGGATGGAGGGATGAATGGAAAGATAGTTGAGGTATAATGTGGCTGATGAATAAAATTAGAAGCAGAGTTGGGTTCTTTTTCTTGTTACTTTTTTTTTTTTGTTTGTTTGTTATGTTTTTATCGTTCCTTTTTGTTGTTGTAGGATGAGGTTAATAGGACGATGGATGGATGATTGTATGAATGCGGAAATTTGGTTGTAATAGTCGCATTGATGGATTGGTGGAAGAATTGATTGATTGATTGATTTATATATTTATTGATGAACAGGTGGATTGATAGTTGGATTGGTTGAGTTATGATAGAGAGAGGTCTATGGATTGATGGATTGGTAGGGAATGGGTGGGTGAAGGAATGGATTAATAGATTGGTGCTTGGATCGATGGATTAATTACTGGATGGATATTGACTGATCGGCTGATTGATTGATAAGTAGGTGGATGGATGGATGGATTGAATGATAGAACGATGGATGGGAACAAGATGATTGCATGGTTTGATGATCGAATGATTGTTGGAATACTTGGATTTTATGGATCGATTAAAGGGGTTAAGGATGTTGATTGGTTAATTTATTTATTGAATGGGTGTAAGGGTGGAAGTCTTGATAAGTGGATTGGTGGATGGATGGTTGAATGATTTAGTGGATTGACTGATTGGTAGAATACTTGAATTGGCGGATTGGTGGATTGTTTGATAGGTGGGATGATGAATGGATTGTTTGATGGGCGGTATTGATTGGTACATTGGTATATGGATGTATGAATAAATGAATGAATGATGGATGATTTGATGAATTGATTGAAACATGGATGTATGGATGAATAGGTCGATGGATGGATAAGATGCTGAACGGAGGCATGAAGAGTAACCAGTGGATATACGGCACTGTTAGATTGATGAATCGGTGTATGGATGGATGAATGGATGGATGGGTATTAGTAAAACGGCTGGGTGCATTGATAGACGGTTGGTCGCCTGGATGCACATGCGATTGAAGGGTGCGTGAGACCGTGCTCAAACAACAGTCAAACCTTGGGGACACATTCCCTGAGAAATAGGCTGCATGTCGTCAAGACCCAAATTATGGACCCAGGTGGACTGATGGATGGACGTAAGGGTGGATGGAATGAAGAATGCACTGTGAGCTTGGTAGACAGAGGAGGTCAGGATTAATTACAATAATAGATAGTAAAATCCAACACACAAATGCGTGAATAATGTAATCCACTTACACTCGTGGACTCTGACAGAAACACTTTTTATTTTGGTCAGAAAACTTTTTTTTATAATTTCAAATCATCATTTTTTCTATAAAAAAAAAAAAGACTGAACTTGAGAGACGTTGGTCTCTTGTTTAAGTCTTAATGACAAAGTGGGTGTCATCGTCATCTGTCGACGTATGAAACAAAAGATTTCTGGCCAAAATATCAAAAGTTGTTTTAACATTGTACAATAGTGATTACCTCTCTCTGGCTTTAGATAATAACAACAACAACATTAGCCGTATTCTAATCATTCCGAGACTTCAAAACTAGCCATCGCATACCATGTCACATCTGTTTATTCTGTTATCCCCACTGGAGTACATGTTGCGTTCAATACTTGGCAGAATAATGAGGAAACAGTAAGATTGATTGTTTATAAACAAAAGAAGTTTTTCGACCCTTGCCAATTGAGTCAGTATGAACGTCCTATTAAGACAAATAACACGACCTTTTTTCTTTCTTCAAATCTGACTGTTTTGTTTTTTTTTTTATATTAGAAAATACAGTCTTCTTTCAAATGCTGGAGTGGAGCATTGATGCAAACTGGGGCTGTGAAGGTGTGATTCATCATCTCAAAACATGTTGCCTTTGAAAATATGACCGACCATCTTTGAAAATTTTACAAACCATTTCAGAGTATGTAACCAGCCATCTCAGACAACATGACATATCATCTCAGAAAATATGGCCAACCATCTCATAAAATATGACCATCTCAGAAAATGTGAACAACAAGCTTAGAAAATCTTATCAACAATTTAAGAAAATGTGAACAACCATCTCGGAAAACAATACCAACAATCACAGAAAATATGAAAAACCAGCTTAGAAAATATTACCAACAATCTCAGAAAATGTGAAAAACCAGCTTAGAAAATATTACCAACAATATCAGAAAATGTGAACAACTAACTTAGTTGAATTATAAAAGTATCAAAATCATAAGGTTAAATGTAATCACAGTGGAGGTAGTGGGTACTTTCTGCACGCAGCAACAACTACTACAAATGAAAGAAACACCAAAGAGTAATGTATAAAAAATATGTATTTATTTTCTGATATTTTTACTTTAAGTTTAATACTTCTCGTGTGGGTTTTACCGGCATAATACCATAGTGATAGGATGAGCTATAAACTAGTTGTGTTGATGGTGGCAACATGACATCATAGGGATACCTCTCTTTTTTAAAAGTGAGCTTTATATAGCGCAATATCCACTAAATGTGCTCAAGGCGCTTTACAATGGGTCCCTGATCAACAGCAACATTTAACATGTAGGACGGAACATTTTTTCACTACCTCGAGTAGCTCTACTTCGGCCGGATTGAAGTGTCCAGATTGTACGAATAACAGCATGCTAGTGGGGAATGGAGCATTCTCCTACGGAATTAAAGTGGATACACTCGTGGCGTTACGACAGAATGCCATTACCTCTTTCACGGCGAGACTTTTGTTGTTTTTCTTCAAATTATAATATCTCGATATTTGGGGCTTTGACAATAGGTAGTTTTCGAAACGGTTCCACCCCAAAAGACATTTTGATACTCGTATAAAGTTATTTTTTTTAAACTTTGGATTTTAGTTTTCATAAGTTTTAATAGGTTCAACGCTGAAAATTATTACATAAAACAAGGATAAAGAATAGATAGAATTAAGTTGACGTCACTCAGGTCTTTGTTATTGGGTTTTGTTTTTGTGGGGGTTTTTTGCCATCCGCGTTTATGAGTAATTCTCACTAGACTATAAACATACATGGTTACACACAGTTTTGTGTGTTGGTCCGTTATACTTACGGATGGCAATGTTGTGAGCTTCTTAGCCAATCGCATACTATCTATAGGTCGAATAGCGTGTCAAAGCGTTGAAATTATGTAGGCAAATTATCAGCTCTGTTCAAGTTTTGTTTTTCCTTACTAATAGAAGTTATTCCATATATTATTATATTCTTTTGATGATCGGCTTGTTGAATTTGTCATTTCTTAAACTCCGAGAAAGCGAGGCAAGCTAGATAGTGTCTACATGACAGCTCTTTGAATTATTGAATAGGGATGTCTTTCGAGTCGTTTCTAGAATAAACTTTTGATACAGGCTTGTTTGTCAGTAGTTAAATGCAGACTATTCATAACGTAGAAAGCCAGGAACATCAATGTTACACGTGCTGTCTATCAGAGGCCAGTCCCATATCTCATAACTGTTATCTTTGTAACATTTGGTAAGATACAGTGTATTGACAAGTTAAAATCGAACCCCGTCATTTGATATGCGTTATTTTCATTTTCAAGTCCGCAGTCACATTGTCCAGAGGCACCTGCTCTGGACATCCTCCACATATGTTCCTTTAACTGGTTGTGTCCAGTTGAGAAGGAACTTCTGGCCTGACCCAACCCCATAGTCGAAGAAGCTGTACGGCAGTGAGGACGACCTCAGGACCACTGTGGGCTTCATTCACCAGACCGGACTGACCATGTGACGTGACGGGAACGAAGAAGAAGAAGAAGATATGCGTTAATCAATCATCTGTATCGACCGCGACCTCCCACCCCCAATTCCAAGTCTTTGCCCTGTCCGGTATTGAAAGTCAATTAGGCAGTCAAGAGGTTTGGCAACATCTTATTAGAGGCAAGGCGGGGGTGGGGGGGGGGGGGATAAAGTAGTGGAGGGAAGAGGTAGGGAAAGGAGGACTGCCACTTATATCATTCTCTGAAGCAATATATATTTCTACCAGATTGATACGATGGTCACATCTCGAGATGTGACCATCATGGTGACCCTGTCGCTGAAAGTTCAAATAGAAAATTTTGATTAAATTTCGTACATTCATTGAATTTGGCTTAGTGAATTTTTTTTAGAAAGGGAAAAAAGTTCTTAACTTATGTTAAAATACTCATTATTTTGATTCCATAATATCTCTCCTCCTGGTTCATTCCGGCATAATACCAGATAAGCGCGATTGGTCACATAATACCCTTTGTTATTCTTTATACAATATTTGGTATAACAGCACTAACCCTCTTCTTACCAACTATAGGAAAATCGTCACATTCGTTACGATACAACCAACAATTTTCTTATTCAAATTTCTTTTGTACATCATAAAATTTGAAGAAAATGAACAGTGTGTTGAAGAGCACGTTTTGCTAAAAAAATGATATATCGCAAGAACGTATCTAATGCTATTGTGTTTGAGTAATAAAAATGTTTTGTTTTAGTTGGGTGTGAAGTTTTGGGAAAAATCCTTAAAATAGCTGATAAGGAGAGAGTTAAAGTATCGAAAATGCTACATTCTGATCATGCATTCATTTATTAATAGTAAAATCATCTGTCTAATTTATATTTTAAGCATGTTTACTTGTTGTATTCTTTTAAAAGGTACTCAAAAAATATTTATTTACTTCATCATATGAATTCCTCTCCTTATTCTCCACCCCCCCCCCCTCCCCTTCTGTCTCTCTCTCTCTCTCTCTCTCTCTCTCTCTCTCTCTCTCTCTCTCTCTCTCTCTTAAAACTAGTGTCTGTCCCTGACGTTTCGTATTATATTCAGATTGCGCAGGGTTGGTCTTGTCAAGAAAACATTTGAACAAACCTTTGCCATATTTCCCCAGCCCTAGAGTATTTTTAAAGAGAGCTTCGAATAAAAGATAAATTTAAATGTAGAAACGAATAAATAAATGAATAATCAAATATACAATGCTGTGGAATGAGCTGCCAATGAAATCAAGGGTGCATCTTATTCGTTTTCACGTCTTGGATGAGCTGATGGTACATATTTTACTTTATGTGTACAGATTTTACTCTCTCTCTCTCTCTCTCTCTCTCTCTCTCTCTCTCTCTCTCTGTTTCAATCCCCACCCCGCCCTCGTTCTTACCACCTTTCCCACAAACACGCATTCAACACGATAACGAGAATGTAGGAGAGAGAGAGAGAGAGAGAGAGAGAGAGAGAGAGAGAGAGAGAGAGAGAGAGAGAGAGAGAGAGAGAGAGAGAGAGAGAATTCTTTTTTTTTTTGACTCGAATTTAAAAATTAAGTCTCAATTAAATAACCACCTCCCTTGAATGTGAAAGAAAAAAATGTTACTTCTCATTATCTTTCGATGGTTTTTATCGTTAGATGATTTGAAGTTTTATTAATGAATTAACTAATGTGTATATTTATTTATTTTAAAAATATGTTTTATCTATTACAACGACTGAATGCAAACACCATGCTCTAAGTAAACGCAAAACTTTTCTTCTGTATTGGATGAGGTAAATTGGATAATATTATAATAGCCTATAAATCGATCTACTTCAGACATATCAAATCACAAACAAGAAAATCACCCACCAAACACAGATGGTGTCTAAAAATATACTGACTTTGAGACGATCTTTCTTGACACATTCTTAAGGGGTGAACTTGTTTTGACAGGTTCACTACGATCTTATTATTTAATCTGCCGCGTTCTTATAAAACAATGTTTCATCATCATTCTTCTTCTTCTTCTTCTTCTTCTTCTTCTTCTTCTTCTTCTTCTTCTTCTTCTTCTTCTTCTTCTTCTTCTTCTTCTTCTTCTTCTTCTTCTTCTTCTTCTTCTTTTCCTTACTTCCCATTTTTCTCCTCCTCCTTTTCCTCCTCTTCTTCCTCTCCTCCTCTTCTTCCTCTCCTCCTCCTCCTCCTGCCCAATCTTCTTTTTCTTCTTCGTTCCCCATCATATTGTCATTCAAATCGATTGATATCGAACGTTAAAGATTTTTGGCCAACTTGAAAGAAACAAAAATGTTTTGTCAGGGTCTGGTATTGTTAAGGATGCGGGGTAATCTCTAGCAAGGCATAAGGATAGAATATACTTGGAGTCTGCGTTTGTTCCCTTATTCTTTCATTGCTTGTAAGTGCAAATCATTAATAATTTGAACGTCTCAACTTTTACCTTTTAGCTGACTGAAATGACCTTAAAGTGCCTCAAACTCACTAAAAAAAGCTCTAAAAGCAGACAAAACAATATAACAGAATATGGGCAATTCCCGAAAGGATGGAACGTGTGGAAACGCTTTAAAAAGAAATCGAATCCATAGGCTGCCAGCCACCGATGGCGAAATCATTATGGCCTTTCGTAAAATACCCTGATTGTCTTTCAAACATGTTCAGGGCACGTTTGTAGCACAGGATGAGCAGACTACTTACGTCAGGAAGCGATAGCAGCACACGATGTACTTTGGCTTTTGTTTACTCTTGATGGAATTTGAAAGAATAATTGTGATGCTAAACGTACGTTGATTTGATCTCATTATTTTTGCTTTTGTTATTGTTCTAGCCGTTGTCGTAATTTGTCATTTCTGGTGGTGCTGTTGTAGTGATTGTTATAGTCATTGTTGTTGTTGGTGGTGTTGTTGTTGTTGTTGTTGTTGTTGTCGTTGTTGTTGTCGTTGTTGTTGTTGTTGGTGTTGTTGTTGTTTTGGTTGGCGTTACCACCAACGATGAAATCAAATCGACATGGCCTGCCCGAAAACATACCTTGTCTTCTACAGAAACAGACTAGTAACATCTGGAGCCGATGACGTTGAGGCATCACACGATACGATTAACCCTTCAATGACTGGGCCCGGCGTTCCCCTAACTTAACATCAGTACAAAAGAAGGAATTCGAAATGTCTCATCTCAATTCCGCCGTGCTCTAAGCTTGTATTTATTTATTTGATTATATTTGGTTGGTTGTGTCCACAAAACTTTACGTCAAAGTTTGACTTGTTGAAACGACCATCAACTTGTCCAAAAAAAAAAAAAAAAGAAGTCTCTAATCTGAAATGTGAATGAAATTTTATGTTCTGGCCAAATGGGAAAAAATATGCTGAAATGGGCGACGAGATCCCTTAGTGAAAACATTCTGATCTCAAATGGTGGCTAGAGAGGTCACTTTTGCTGTGTCTCATATCCTCATTATCTCTTTTCTCTTTCGACGTTGCTCTCGTCTTTGTTCTAGATTGACATAACTCGTTTTCCCCCTGCTCCTGGCAGCGATCCTTAGCTGAGCGGAAAGTATTTGCATAGTTTCTTTTCTATTCTATTTTCTTTCTTTTCTCTTTAAGTCTTATTCATTTGAGGATGGTGGTGGTGGTTGGGGGGGGGGGGGACTATAGCGGATATTTTCCCCTTGTAAATCAACTCACTGCCATCTACCATAATAGTTGTTTGTTTGTTGTTGTTGTTTTGTTTTGTTGTTAATATAATATTGTACTTTGTAAACATTTGAGTGTATCCTTCATCGCGGATCTTTTGCCTGTGCTGGATGGGACTTTTACACATTGATAGATTGCTCATGGAATCCCCTGCTCCCTTTTTGAGCCACGTCCCCTTTTCTTTGGTGATTTAACTGCTGAGCTACGTTTTTTCCTCTATCATCTCCCGTTTTCCTGGCGCTGAAATAACCTAAAAGTGTCGCAAACGTCGTAAAACCCTTACAAACAAACAAACAAATGTTTGCATCTATCTATACCAAGATATATTAATTTATGATTGAATAATGATTGAATATGATTGAATAATGATTGAATATCCGAAAAATTAAATTAGTCTCGCCTTTGAAGGATAAATAGTAACTGGAAACGGAAATTTCAGAGATATGGTAAGACGTTACGGATATGCTGAGTTTTCATTTTGCTGCTCACGTATTGCAAGGCTTTAACAGATCAAAGTGATCGATTGCTTCGTGCGTGGCTCAGGCTGTTGAATATGTTATAAACACTATTATCACCGTCTTCATCATCATCATGATCATCATCATCATGATTATCCTCATCATCACCATCATCATGATCATCATCGTCATCATCATATCATCCTCCTCCCCCTTTTCTTCCTCCGCCTCATCATCATCATCATCATCATCATCATCATCATCATCATCATCATCATCATCATCATCACCACATCATCATCATCATCATCATTATCATCATCATATCATCATCATCATCATCATCATCATCTCTCTCTCTTTATCTCTCACTCTCTCTCTCTCTCTCTCTCTCTCTCTCTCTCTCTCTCTAACCTCATTACTTAAAGTTCTGACTTCAATCTCAATTATTGGAATGCTCTGTAACTTTCGCTGGAGGCTGGCATCATTTTTTAATTTATATTTCTGGAGAGAAATATTATTAGATTATATTTTAGACAAAAATTGAGTCCGGCTTTCCAACTTTTAAATATATGATTTCTTAATTTGATTTTCAAAGTAATGTAAAAGGCACCGCATTAAATTTATGGCAGAACCACGAAGGTAAATATACAAACGCACACGGGTGCACACACTCATACACACCCACACACCCACACACACACACACACACACACACACTCTATCTCTCTGTCAACCCTAACCCCCCCCCCCTCTCTCTCTCTTCTCTTCTCTCTCTCTCTACTTCGTTCTCTTCGCTCGTTCATCTCTCTTTCCGTCTTTCTCTCATTTTTTCCTGTTTCATCCTACCAACATTATCTCCCTAGCTGTATTTCTCTCTTCCTTTTTGCCTCTTATGCGTACGATTTTCTCTCTCTCTCTCTCTCTCTCTCTCTCTCTCTCTCTCTCTCTCTCTCTCTCTCTCTCTCTGGAAAATAGATTCAAGAGACTGAGTATTAGTAGTCATCTTTCCATTCTCTCCCTTCTTTCTGTCTGTCTTTTTCATTCTCCCCCCTCTCTCTCTCTCTCTCTCTCTCTCTCTCTCTCTCTCTTTTTTTTTTTTTTTTTTCCTTTCTCACTCCCCCTCTTCCTCCCTCTTCCCCTGTCTTCATTCCTCTATCTTTTTTTCTCTCCTCTCCTTTGCTATCACTACTCCCGCCCCCCCCCCCCTTCCCCCCTCTTTCCCCTTCCCTCCTCTCCCCTCCTCCGTACCTTGTTTTCCTCTCTTGCTTGTTAGATTCCAATTAAGTGTACACAAGATTACATCCCACGAGTCCTACATTAAACACAGCCAATGCAAAATAACAACAAATTTAAAACATTTCTCAGAAATTAGATTACAATGTCCCGGGGACCTCTTCTCATATTGATTTACATTATATCATAACAACACATCTCCCTTTTCCCTGTCGTCAAAAATTAGCAGGTAAATAAGTACATAAAAAAATGAAAAATGAAAAAAAAACCAGGATCAGGCATCTCCGTTAAAGAGACATATCCGAAATAAATATATTTATGATAGGGTACCAGGCAAATTAATCAGTGCGAGTAAACAAAAAAATCTTTAGCTTTTATATAGGGCAATATCAACTAAATGTGCTCAAAGCGCTTTACAAAAGGGTCCCAGACCAACAGCAACACGTATTATGTAGAACGAGACATGACGCCTGTTAGGCGATGTTACATTTTATTTTCCGACAGAGACAACGCTGTTAACGGCCTGGTACTCATTTTTACACCTGAGTACGGTGAGAGAATGTGAGTAAAGAGCCTTTTCCAATGACTTAACTATGCGCCGAGCGAGGCTCGTACCATTCGATCCGAGAGTGAGTGTCATAATATCACAAGACCACATTTAAAAAAGAAAAGAAATGTATGATAGAATATCGGGCAAATAAATTAGTGCGAGTACTATAAAGTCGGATCCAGATTGAAGCTTAGTTTTTGTAATGAAAGACAATCAGTAATAATATTTGCTTGCCACTCTCTAGACAAGACGCCCTTCTACCTCAAAATTCTCTCCACCACATGAATCCGACACAGCTATTCAAAAAAAATTGTCACTTCGGTGGACAATAGACCCGGAAAAACACAACAAATCTCGATTGATTGGTGAAATTAGCGTTTGATTGGCATGAACATAGTTATGTGTGTTTTGAATTATTAGGGTTTTAGTACACACAAACACACACTAAAATCTGAGCAGCTGTGCTGGACTGGGGCTGGTCGAGTTCACCAAACGTTGAATTTACCGACTGAACCTTAAGTGTATGTACTATTGGCTGAGCTTTCGATATCTTCTACACCTGTATAGTACGACAACATATATCGCCCTGACGTCAATAATCCAGACAAAGAATTGCATATCAAAAAGCATAAACAAAACAAAACAAAAACAAACAAACAAACAAAACAAAAACAAACAAACAAAACAAAAACAAACAATCAAAACAAAAAACAAAACAAAAACAGACAAACAAAACAAAAAAAACAAAAAACAAAACAAAAAAAACACCAAAAAACCCCGACATATTTCTATGATCAATCCTGTGTGCAATATAAAAACCTGAGCTTTGTATGCTATTGTACCAGACAAAAATAAAGGTAGTTTTTGAATATCCCAGACAA
>NC_088366.1:26470705-26478205 GCF_034508935.2 Berghia stephanieae
AAAAACAAAAACAAAAAAAAAAAAAACCGCCTCGGTGATAATGATGATAATAATGATAATCATAATAATAATAATGATAATAATAATAATTATTTTTATGATGATAATTATGATGATGATGATGATGATGATGATGATGATGATGATGATGATGATGATGATGATGATGATAGTAAGGATAAAAGTAATAAAGATAATAATGATAAAAATTATAATAATAATATAATAATAATAATAATAATAATAATAATAATAATAATAATAATAATAATAATAATAATGATGATAACAATGATAATAATAATAATAATAATAATAATAATAATAATAATAATAATAATAATAATAATAATAATAATAATAAAATAATATATAATAATAATATAATAATAATAATAATAATAATATAATAATAATAATAATAATAATAATAATAATAATAATAATAATAATAATAATAATAATAATAATAATAATAATTTTAAAAATAAATAAAATAATAATTATAACAATAATTATAACAACAGTAATAATAATAATAATAATAATAATAATAATAATAATAATAATAATAATAAATAATAATAATAATAATATAATAATATATTATATAATATATAATAATAATAATAATAATAATAATAATAATAATAATAATAATAATAATAATAATAATAATAATAATAATAATAATAATAATAATAATAATGATAATTTTAAAAATAAATAAAATAATACTTATAACAATAATACTAATAATAATAATAATATAATAATAATAATAATAATAATAAATAATAATAATAATAATAATGATGATGATGATGATGATGATGATGATGATGATGATGATGATGATGATGATGATGATGATATTAATACTAACAATTGCAATAGCCATTTATACAGTGCAGGTGTTAGACAATTGAAGTTACTTAGAGATCTCTACTAGAATTAGGTGAGAATAAATCAAACAATCGTTTAAGTAGACAAAAAGAATGTTTGGTAAACTATTGAACGCATACCTCTTTTGTAAATAGGTGTATCCTGTTCTTTCTTGATTATTGTTCTCTACGAAACTGTTTCATTCCTTTGGTAACAATGGTATGATAAAGCTATTTGAATGTATTATCTATTCTCTATGCACGCACACAACACGTAATCCTCTCTCTTCTAACGATCATTTTCTTTAGTTACCCGCTGCTAATGTCATATTAAGCAACATTTCGCCACATTACATCTCTCTCTCTCTCTCTCTCTCTCTCTCTCTCTCTCTCTCTCTCTCTCTCTCTCTCTCTCTCTTTCTCTCTGTCTATATCTCTCTATCTCTTTCTTTCTTTATTTCTTTCTCTCTCAATCTATCTTTCTATTTATCTTTCTTTCTATCTATCACTCCTCTCTCGCTCTCTCTCTCTCTCTTTCTCTCTCTGTCTCTCTCTCTTTCCCTTACACACACACACACACACACACACAGACATACACATACATACTCTCTCTTTCTCTTTCTTTCTCTTTCTCTATCTATTTATGTCTGCCTATGTATATATGTGTGTGTGCGCGCGTGTGTGTGTTTTGTATAATTATATATGTATATCTTTCTCTCAATTTATCTTTCTATCTTTTTATCAAATCCCCCCCCCTCTCTCTCTCTCTCTCTCTCTCTCTCTCTCTCTCAATTACTCTCTCCCTTTGTCCTCTCCGTCTTCCTTTATCAAGCGCTCTCTCCCCCTCCCTCCATCTTCTCTCTCTCTCTCTCTCTCTCTTCTCTCTCTCTCTCTCTCTCTATCTCTCGCTCTTCCTCATTCATCCCTCTCTCATCCCCTCCATCCCTTCTTCCCGTCCCCTCTCTTTTCTTTCCTTTAAGTCAGTCCTTCGCACGCCACAAAACTCAGCTTGATCGGATATGGGGAAAAAAACAAAACATACGCAAACAAAACAAAATACAATTGACTCTAAAATTAAAGCCATTTATGTTTCGCCTCCCAACTCTATACATTTGATATGAATTTTTTTCTCTCTCTCTGTTATTATTATTATTTTTTAATTTTATTCTTTTTAACCGATTTACATATATGCAGGCCTGACATCCGAACCCGCTTATGGGCCTAGTTTAATATTGTTGTAATAATCAATATTTTGCGTCATTTTTTTTAGATTTCCATTACAACGATGAGCTCATAAGGAATTGGGTTATCAAACATGCAAATAAGAGCACGTCGTTTTTATCCCATTCAGTTCTCTGTACTTTTATATAAATGTAAAAATTGAAGGCGATATTTTTTAAAAGCGGAGGGTGCCGTGTCAGTTGGATCAATAGTTTGTCTCTGACACCGTGATATTGTTATTCTGTTTTCATCTGGCACTTCTCCATATCGGGTATTTCCAAACATTGTATTGTGTTACCCTTTGCCTCAGTCCTACTATATTTTTGTCGAGGTGAACTAGAGGCTAAAGACTGTGTGGCAAGTACACATGGTTATGAAAAGCTAAATTTTAGAGTGAAGAGAGAGAGAGAGAGAGAGAGAGAGAGAGAGAGAGAGAGAGAGAGAGAGAGAGAGAGAGAGAGAGGGGGGGGGGATGAAAAGGAAAAATTCATTCCTCTCAAAACAGCGTTTGATATTAAATCAAATAATTTTAAATGTCGGAATTGAAAGTTAGTTTTCAATGTCTGATTCATTTATTTAAAAAGAAATAAAAAAATAAAAATATATTTGTTTTCAAAAACCCACCTCCATACACAAACACACACATAAAGAGTCTAATTTTGCCGAAGTAAATCCAATCTGAGAACCACACTTTTACTTTCAAAAGAAGAACAAGATAAAGAAGATAGAGAGCGCCATTACATTGTCTTACGTGTACTTTGGCACAATAATTTTGCACATACCGCGCTCTGTGGGGGGTTGTTTGTTTGTCAGGGACAACCATCAGTACACACGCTAACTATAAGGCAACGGTCTAATACAAATAATGAAATGAACACCGAAATCACTGATTGACGCGTCTAGAAGATTTAAAACTCTCTCTCTCTCTCTCTCTCTCTCTCTCTCTCTCTCTCTCTCTCTCTCTCTCTCTCTCTCTCTCTCTCTCTCTTCTTCTTCTTCTTCTTCTTGTTTTTTCTTTTCTTTTTTTTCTTTTCTTTCTTTCTATCTCTCTTTCTCTCTCGTCAGGGGAATACGTTTAGTTCACGGCAGCTCGCCCACTAGTTGTTTGGAGTTAATTAAACCTGCAAATAATCACCAAAAAAAAAAAAAAAACATGGATGGCGTAATCATAAATTATCTGGTGCCGATCGAGGCGATGTACTAGCACTGACACGAAGATTCTGCTAACACCACCATTCACCATTACTACAACCACGACGATCAATTACAAAACCATCATTACGTACCTTAATCAACAACATCAAATACAAATACAACAGCAGCGTCACTAGCATTGTAATCGTCGTCGTCGTCGTTATCGCCATCATCATCATCATCATCATCATCATCATCATCATCATCATCATCATCATCATCAATGTCGTCGTATCGCAATAGTCGTCGCCATCGTCATCCATGTTGACAATTAGATGGTTTTGCGGTTATAGTGCCATGATGGCAGTGTTGATGATTATGATGATGATGATGATGATGATGATGATGATGATGATGATGATGATGATGGTGGTGGTGGTTGTGATGATGATGATGATGATGATGATGATGATGATGATGATGATGATGATGATGATGATGATGATGATGATGATGATGATGATGGTGGTGGTGGTGGTGGTGATGATGATGATAATAATGATGATGATGATGATTATGATGATGGTGACGAGAACAATGATGATGGCGATGATGATGATGATGATGATGATGATGATGATGATGATGATGATGGTGGTGGTTATGATGATGATGATGATGATGATGATGATGATGATGATGATGATGATGATGATGATGATGGTGATGGTGATGATGATGATGATTATGATGATGGTGACGAGGACAATGATGATGGCAATGATGATGATGACGACGACGACGGCCACCATTATCACTGTCATTATATTATTATAATCATTTAATTCACCATCCGTCTACACACTTTTCTTCATAAATAATTAACTAATCCAAGAAATAATCAATTCAGTACTTTGCTCCATCTTTCCCTAAGATGCAAGGCAACTGTGTTAGAATAACTAAATACACCGTCGTCTGAGAAAAAGGAGGAATCAATCTCTATTATATATTCTGTCTTACTTTGACAAAACGCTCATTTTACATTTCGACCAGAAAACTTTTTACTTCTTTATATTTTATCAATAGATTGAAATTACTCCCAACTCGTCACAATTTTTAAAACATAAGAGTTCTTTTAATAAAATAATTAAAAATATAATTCCTTTAAAAAAAAAAATTCCCTTCATCCCCAAATGGAAATTTGTCTTTAGGGTCTATTCCAATGGGAAGACTGGAATAACCCAGCCGCAATGCAGCGCCGCAAAGTGAGCTAGAGCGAGGTGACTTGCTCAAGGCCATACAACGAGGCGGGTAGACGAACTCGGTACCTTTCGGGTACGAAGAAAAGAGCTTACCGCTGAGCCCCGCTGCTCCCCCCCCCCCCCCCGTCCCCCAATTTATTCATCCAATAGGGGTCACAATATTATAGATAGTATGCAGATGACGTCACTCAGGCCTTTGTTATTGTTTTTGCCATCCGCGTTTGTGAGTTGTTCTCACTAAACTGTATTAACCAGACTATAAAAGTTCATGGTTACACAGAGTTTGTGTGTTGGTCCGTTATACTTCCGGATGGCAATGTTGTGAACTCCTTGGCCAAGCGCATTCTATCTATAGATAGTTCGAAGATGACGTCACTCAGGTCTTTGTTATTGTTTTTGCCATCCGCGTTTGTGAGTTGTTCTCACTAAACTGTATTAACCAGACTATAAAAGTTCATGGTTACACAGAGTTTGTGTGTTGGTCCGTTATACTTCCGGATGGCAATGTTGTGAACTCCTTGGCCAAGCGCATTCTATCTATATCGGTGGATGAAGTAAAAGTTTTCTGATTAAAATGTAGAAAATGCGTTTTGCCTTTCAGTGTCGGCATCACGACCACTGATTTCCAATAGTGAAATAAGTAAACAGCCGATGCACCGCATCAAAACGGCATTAATGTCGGAGTGAACGAAATACTGGAAATTGTAGTAGTATTTGTCTAAATAATTAAATTTTATTTGAATGTATCCGTCCCATAAAAAAAAATATGAATGTACAAGATGTCCAAACTACTTAACACTCAAATATTGTATTTCCAACAATTTTCACATTAAATTCATTTAAAAAAGAAAAATTTAATTCACCTACACTGAATAGCGAATTGAGGCGATGGGTCACAAATGGGACGCATAGTCTCGATACGGTAATGCGTCGACGTGATTTCATTGTTGCTGGTTGAAAATTCAATTTATTGACAGAAATATACTGTTTGGTGTGTTGTATTTTTTTTTTTGGGGGGGGGGGGGGGGGGTTAAAAATGTATTTTTTGTTTTTCTTTTTGTTTTTTATTTGTTTTGCTTATATGTTTTTGGGGTAGCTTTTTTTGGGAGGGCGGGGGGGGGGGGGGGGGGGGGGGGGGGTATTTCCCGGAAGGTCCGTGGTTCTAGGTCCGCTCTTAGCATTATAGTTGAGCTCTTAGACAAAGCTCTTTACTCACGTTCTCTCACCACACTCAGGTGTAAAATGAGTGCTGTTATCAGAGTTTTCTCTGTCGAAAATTTTGTAATATCGCCTAACAGGCTTCATATCTTGACCCAAATGTTAAGTGATGCTGTTGACTACAAGAGACCCCTTGCAAAGCGCTTTGAGCACGTTTAGCTTACTGGATGGGGTTCCCGATCTCCCATATTGAGCATGGAGGTACTTGTTGTGTATTCTATCCCCCTGTATCTGCTTTCCAATTGCTTTCTGGCTTTGTCTTGGAATAATATTACTTAGTTTTGTCCTACCCTGGCCGGAGTCCTTGACCGGGAGGGAGACAGTCGAATGTATAGTTATAGTTTTGGGAGATGATATTTTTTCCCCCTTGCAAATCATCTCTCTGATGTGTACTGTTATTTTTTTTAACATATGATTTTTAAACATTTGAGTGTATTCCTCTTAATGGGATCTTATGTTGGTGTCTGGATGAGACTTTTAGGTGATCTCAAACTAAGTACACTGATAGTGTGTTCTTGGAATCTACATCTGTTCGGTATTTAAACCAATTCCCCTTTGTCTTACTTTTTCTTGGGTACTTTAATTGTAATTCTAGAACTTTTTACTGCCCTATTTTCTTCCTTTTCACTGGCGCCTAAATATATTGCAAGCGCCGTAAAACCCTTAAAAACAAACACAAACAATATAATTGATAAATAAAAAATTGATTGGGTCTAAACTAAAAATATAGAATTAAAACAAATATAGCTTGTACAAGTTTTGTTCAAAAAATTGAACACAGAAAAAAAGGGAATCCGTTTTCTCAGCCAATGTCGGCGTCAGAATAATGTCACTGTGATATGTTGAAATGTCACATAATTTATTATTCATTAACAAATCCGTTAGGAATTGAAAAAGGGTCTTGTGATTTTCAATTCTTAAATTGGAATTTTATACGGCCGTGGCTTCATGGGCCACTTTGTTCTTGTTGGAAACCCTCATTAGTTGTAATACCTAACATGACGTCAGTGGTCAAGGTGTAACGATTGGGTCTTGGACCGTCGCCGTCGTTAACTTGTA
This sequence comes from Berghia stephanieae, assembly GCF_034508935.2. Classification (NCBI taxonomy): domain Eukaryota; kingdom Metazoa; phylum Mollusca; class Gastropoda; order Nudibranchia; family Aeolidiidae; genus Berghia; species Berghia stephanieae. Next base: position 26,477,484 of record NC_088366.1, read on the forward strand.
TCCTGGCACTGCCCAAAAAAAATAATTCGTCAATAGATAGTATGCAGATGACGTCACTCAGGCCTTTGTTATTGTTTTTGCCATCCGCGTTTTGAGTTGTTCTCACTAAACTGTATAACCAGAGCTATAGATAGAATGCGCTTGGCGGCAAGGGAGTTCACAACATTTGCCATCCGGAATTATAAACGGACCAACACACAAACTCTGTGTAACCATGAACTTTTATAGTCTGGTTAATTCAGTTTAGTGAGAACAACTCACAAAGCGGATGGCAAAAACAATAACAAGGCATGAGTGACGTCATCTGCATACTATCTATAGATAGTTCGAAGATGACGTCACTCAGGTCTTTGTTATTGTTTTTTGCCATCCGCGTTTATGAGTAATTCTCACTAAACTGTATTAACCTGACTATAAACGATCATGGTTACACAAAGTTTTGTTTGTTGGTTCGTTATACTTCCGGATGGCAATGTTGTGAACTTCTTTGCATACTATCTATAGCCTGACACTGCCCAAAAAAATTGCGTCAAAAGACAAGTCTTTGGCCACAAAAGAAAACAAATCGTGAGTTGTATTCATTTGTTCAACCAATGGAATCGTTTGTTTTCTTGAGCACTACTAACGACAACTCAATACTCTTCAACAGTCATAACGTCACTTCCTTCCGAATGACGCATGGTAACTTAGTAACACTGGCTCTAAACTATCGGAACAATGGC
>NC_088366.1:26483205-26565705 GCF_034508935.2 Berghia stephanieae
TTTAAATATCACAACTTTGAACTACTACTACTACTACTACTACTACTACTACTACTACTGCTGCTACTACTACTACTACTACTACTACTACTACTACTACTACTATACTACTTACTACTACTACTACTACTACTATACTACTACTACTACTACTACTACTACTACTACTACTACTACTACTTACTACTACTACTGCTACTACTACTACTACTTACTCTACTACTACTACTACTTACTACTACTACTACTACTACTACTACTACTACTAGTAACACTACTACATACTATATGCTCTACTACTACTTCTACTACTACTACTACTACTACTACTACTACTTACTACTACTACTACTACTACTACTACTACTACTACTACTTACTACTACTACTACTACTACTAAACTTACTACTATACTACTACTACTTATTACTATCATACTTACTACTACTACTACTACTACTACTAGATCTGCAACTATATTATATACAGGTCGCTTCAGGATTTTTTTTATTTTGTTGTCGTTATTGTTGTTGTTGTTTTTTATTTTATTGTTTTGTTTTGTTTTTGTTTTGTTTTTTCGTTTTTTTTAAAATATTAATTTTTAGTCTATTTGGTTGGAGGTTGGATATTTTTTGTTTTGTGTGTGTGTTTTTTGTTTTTGTTTTTTGTTTTTTGTTTTTTTTTGTATTTTTTTTTTTTGCCTGGGGGTTGGGGGTATTTGAATTTTCTAAATGATACAGATTTTTGAAAAAAATGTGTTGCTTATGGCAGCTTTGATAATAATTTATCCTTGACCTGTCTTAAGTCTTGAGTGACCAATTGATTGCCGAGGCGATGTTGCCTGGATTGCGTTGTGTGAGACAGGACATGGAGGTGATAGAGGCTGATCACCTGGAGGTCGTCAATGCCATGATCAGAGATCTGCAGCATAAATTGGAAACTCGGTAGGTTACATTGAGAGAGAAAGAGCTAGAGAGCGCGAGAGAGAGAGAGAGAGAGAGAGAGAGAGGGAGAGAGAGAGAGAGAGAGAGAGAGAGAGAGAGAGAGAGAGAGAGATGTAGAAAAAAAAATAACGTGAGCATTTGTACAGCGCATCGTCCACTGAATGTGCTCAAAGCGTTTACATGAATTCCCATGCCAATAACGACGTGTAACATTTGGACGAGGCGCTGTTACTTCTTTTATTTATTATTGACAGAGACGGCGCTGATACAGGTCAGGTACTTGTATTACACTTGAGTTTATAGTGAGACCTAGTTATTAAAAAGACTTTTTTCAAGGACTCAACTTTTGGGACTCTTCAGCGAGTCTCGACTATTATGGAATCTTCAAGTCAGAATTAGCGCCATAACACAAGATCATAAACCGTCTTAATTTCTAGCCTGTGTAGCATCTGTCTATTTCTACCTATGTCATCGATGCCACTTTCTACCATTCTTTTCTGTCGGGTACAATCTATTTATTGAATTTCTTCGAGATTGTTGATTGCATAAGATTTTGATTAAGCCTCCCCCCCCCTCTCTCTCTCTCCCTCTCATTATTATTATTATTATTATTATTATTATTATATTATTATTATTATTATTATTATTATTATTATTATTATTATTATTATTATTATTAATTATTATTATTATTATTATTATTATTATTGTAATTATTATTATAATTATTTATTATTATTATTATTATTATTATTTATTATTATATTATTATTTATTATTATTATTATTATTATTATTATTATTAATTATTATTATTATTTTCATTCGTTTTCTTCTTCTTCTTCTTCTTCTTCTTCTTCTTCTTCTTCTTCTTCTTCTTCTTCTTCTTCTTCTTCTTCTTCTTCTTCTTCTTCTTCTTCTTCTTCTTCTTCTTATTATTATTATTTATTATTATTGTTGTTGTTGTTGTTGTAATTATTATTGTTAATGTTATGTATTTTGTGATAGACTAGTGGCCTATCCAAAGGATTGCAAGTAATTGTCACTCCCACTCTATTTTACGAGAAAAGACATTGACAACACATAGGAAGAATGACCTCATTGCTGTAAAGGAATTCTATTTTTGTTCTTTTTCTCATTAGGTTGGTCTCATATGTTTTATAAACCCCCAGGTGTTCGGCTTTTAATTGTTCTACACATAACTTTTTAAAATGTATTGTCGCGTTGTCGTGCATATGTGGGCAATTTGTTGTTGTTGTTGTTCATTTCCTTTTCAATTCTTATTTGTCATCATACTATGATATTTTAAGATATATTGCGTGAATATTTTATTATTTTTCGTGTCTCAATAAGAAATATTCGCACATTGTCTTCATTAAGAAAGGTTGTGCGAATTGAATTATGGCTAATCGTGAAAAAAATGATGTTTACCATCGCAGTTTGTAACGGTTATAATGCTTAAATTCGACGTGTACATATATGCAGGTCTGACATCCGAACGAACCCACTTATGAACCTAATTTATCATCGTTGTAATGTACAGTATGTTGCGTCATTTTTTTGAGATTTCCATTACAACAATGAGCCCATAAGGAATTGGGTTATCAGACCTGCAAATAAGTGCACGTCGCTTAAATTCCGTGATTATGGGAATACCATTGACGGACCATTTTGCATTTTTTAAATGGGAATATAAGAACTAAAGTTATCAATATCGATAATCATTAAAATAATGAGAAATTAATTTCAATTCTTTGTTATGATAACTTACAGAAATTAGTCATAAACAACGCTTTATGACTCTCAATTTAGTTATTTTACTTTTTGATACGTGTATGCCATTTTATGCTCTTCCAATACTTTGCTGGCGACAGTAAAAAAAAAAATCCAAGAAAAAAAATTAAAACACAACCACGTAGTAGTGTAACACTAAATAATGTAATATTTCTTCTCTGCTTCCAATTCCCACAGGTCAGCTACCCCGGGTACCACCGATGACCTCAAAACTTCAGTGATGTCTAAGATCAAAGACACAACAGCCAAAGCTAACATAGGGAACATTTTCTACAGAAAGAAATAGGTTATTGACAGTCAGTTAGGTAAAATGGACATTTTCTACAGAAAGAAATAGGTTATTGACAGTCAGTTAGGTAAAATGGACATTTTCTACAGAAAGAAATAGGTTATTGACAGTCATTTAGGTAAAATGGACATTTTCTACAGAAAGAAATAGGTTATTGACAGTCATTTAGGTAAAATGGACATTTTCTACAGAAAGAAATAGGTTATTGACAGTCAGTTAGGTAAAATGGACATTTTCTACAGAAAGAAATAGGTTATTGATAGTCAGTTAGGTAAAATGGACATTTTCTACAGAAAGAAATAGGTTATTGACAGTCAGTTAGGTAAAATGGACATTTTCTACAGAAAGAAATAGGTTATTGACAGTCAGTTAGGTAAAATGGACATTTTCTACAGAAAGAAATAGGTTATTGACAGTCAGTTAGGTAAAATGGACATTTTCTACAGAAAGAAATAGGTTATTGATAGTCAGTTAGGTGAAATGGTCATCAGCTCTGCCATAAAACAATCGTAACCGAAACACGAAACCATGTGTGACCTAAGCCTAAACGTTTATAGCTCAAGGAATGAACGGGGCTTGCTTCTCAACTCTTTGTTAATTGTTTTAGACAACCAGTTGGTGGTGAATAGTTCCCTACAAACTAATTCTCTCAATCAAACTATAAACACACAGTTTTTATCTGGCTGGCAGAACTGGTGATTATTTTAATCAAATGCATACCGTCAGTAGATGGTAGGCGATTAAATCAAACTGCGCATCAGTTATACCCAACAGAAGAATCGAAGCCAAGCTACAAAATTATGTGTAACCTTTTAAACGTTTATAGTCTGTTGAAAAAAAATTGGAACAGGCACTGGTGTAAGATGAAAGATTGTGTACCGATCTAACTTCAAGTGTGTTAATTTTCATTTTTTTAAATTGTCAATTTCTATATATCTAAACACATTTTTTCTTTCAAAAATCTCTTTGATTTTTAAAAATATGAAACGTGAAACAGTCCATTGTGAAATAATATTTTATATGTTGTAGCTTTTATGATCTGCGGATTGTTTATAATTTGTTATCTATCAAATTATTGTCCTTTCTTTTTGATATATATAGCGTGTAAATATTTTATTTATTCCTTCCATTAACTTTTGATCGTGACATTTTACCTTATCTTGTCATAAATTACATTTATTGTATTTTATTATTAATATTTTTGTGTATCATGTATGTATAATTTTTATATTTTTTATACCAAACAAGTCCAGATCTATATGTCACTTTATTAAATTGCCAAATATTAAATTAATTCAGCCTTTTGAATATCCCCCCACCCCCTCCCCGCCCCAATGTTTTGAGATCATTTGAGGGCAGGGAAACACATTGGGACCAATAGACTCAAAACGATATTATGGCGGGTATTTGGAGCTTAATTTGTAAAATTTGGGATGACACAAAATGCCTACAAAGATTGGAGATTCAATTTTGTCTCCAAAAGTTCACAAAGACTTGTTTTCAAAAATCATTTTTGTTTTTGCTTTAAACATGATATTCTTTCCCTAGTTAACTCTGATGTAAGAAAAAAAGAACTTGAGCTTTTATATAGCACACTATCCACTTAATGTGCTCAAAGCGCTTTACAAGGGGTCCCTAACCAACAGCAACATTTGACATGTGAAACGAGACATGACGCCTGCTAGGCGATATTACATTTTTTTTTTCTGACAGAGACAACGCTGTTAAAGGTCAGATACTTATCTTACACATGATTACCGTGAGAGAATGTGAGTAAAGAGCCTTTTTCAAGAACTCAGCTATGCGCCGAGCGAGGCTCGAACTCAGGACCTTCCTATCCGAAAGCAAGTGTCATACGACTAGACCACATAGCCGCATGTAATACCAGATTGATGCCGAGGGATAAATATAACGGTTCATACCTTTGCATTCTCTTCTGATCTGCCCTGCCCTGTATTTTGTTGTCCATTCATTTTTGATAGCTTTTTTTTTTGTCTTTGTTCTTGGAAATGAGACCATTTGATTCTATGCTCGTCTGGGGTCTGTTACCCGGTGAGAGACAGTAATATGTGAACTATTTTTGTTTGTTCGGCTTTTTTCTTCTCATTATTTTGTTTTGTTTTGTTTTGTTATCGCTTTTATGTTTGTTTGTTTATGTTTTTTGGTTTGTTATTTTTAAGGGGGGATTAATAGGCCGATTTTTTTTGTTTATTTCTGTGCCTTTACAACAAAGTTAGGGCTGCCTGTTTATTATTTTTTTTTATCAGCTGTTTTAAATGCATTAAAAAAAAACCCAATTCTTTTCTTTAAGAAAACAGAGAGCTGGATAATGTAAAAACAACTAGATAACCACTTGTTTCATTTGTATTTTTTCCCTTCTATTTTTGATAAATCGTTTTCTTTCATAAGTGTTAAATTATATTGTCGTCGCCTTTACAGTTTATTGTTACGTCGCCACAGTTAAATAAAAATAGAAAATTGTAATCAATGTTTCAAAAGTCAATCCATCAATTCAAAGCTGCTTGTGTGATAAGGTCTTCGTTCACATTCCAATCTTGTATTTTATCCCTAGCATTGGTTGTTTCCATTAATTGTATTATCATATTTATTGTTGATGGCATTGTTATTATTATTATTATTATTATTATTATTATTATTATTATTATTATTTATTATTATTATTATTATTATTATTATTATTATTATTATTATTATTATTATTATTATTATTGTTATTATTATTATTGATATTATTATTATTATTATTATTATTATTATTATTATTATTATTATTATTATCGATTGATTAATTAATTAATTAATTAATTAATTAATTGATTAATTAATTAATTAATTAATTAATAAATTAACGCAATGTATGACTTAAACTTGACATATTTATGTGGGTATTTTTTGGCTTGTCATTTAACTTTTTTAGCAGTGTGTGATATATGCTCTTTAACTGCCTGATTCAACGTTGATTGAAGTGTGTTTTAGATGTCACTCCCCCCTCCCCCCTTTCCCCGTCGATGTTTCCTGTTTTAATGGTTACCCAAATATACAGTGTACTTCAGATACTGACAATTAATTGATTTTATAGGTATTGTTTTACAGATGAATGAAATAAGAAATTGTTATTTAATATTGATTGAGGACAAGAGTGAGGGAATATATATATATATATATATATATATATATATATTATATATATATATATATATATATATATATATATATAGAGAGAGAGAGAGAGAGAGAGAGAGAGGAGAGAGAGAGAGAGAGAGAGAGAGAGAGAGAGAGAGAGAGAGAGAGAGAGAGAGAGAGAGAGAAAGAGAGTATGTGTGTGTGTAAGGTGAGTGAGAATTTTAAAAAATACAGGGTTCTCTTTTGATATTTACATCGACTTAAATGTAATCCTGGTTACTTCATCCAGCTTTTCTAACATCTATTAATTTAATTATGTATGTATTTACTTGGTTTGGATTAATCTTTTGTTTGAAACAAAATTTGTGTGGGCTTAATTAAATTACTTCTATTTATAAATGCTAGTTCATTCAGTGTAAACGTTTTTTTTTTCCTCTTCTAAATTCTCATTCTTCCCTTCTTCCTATTTTTTGTTTTTTGTTTTTTGTTGTTGTTGTTTTTTTGTTTTGTTTTTTGTTGTTTTTTTTTTAATTGGGGGGGGGGGGGGGGGATTTTTAAGTTTTATTCTATAATACATATCTGTCTATTTACTTTTGTGACCCACCATCTCAAAACGGTGTATTGTTATGTTGAAAGTTCAATCCATGATTTTAATAGATGTGAAATTTAGGTCAAACGTATACTCAATTTATAAAAAGATTGGGTATATATATTATATATATATATATATATATATATATATTATATATATATATATATATATATATATATATATATATATATATATTAATATATATATTCTCTTAAACTGCTATAGACTAACGTTTTGCATTATCGGAATAAGAAAAAATGTATATTGTGTCGTAACAAATGTGACGATTTTGCTGGAAGTGGTAAAGAGAGGGTTAAATTCACTTTGAGGCATAAATCTCCTTCCAACATAACACCGTTTTTAGACCATTGGAACATTGTCTATTCCGACATAATACGGGATTGATGGGTGGGTCATATTTACGACTGAATGTAATAAATGTATTTCTGTTACTTAAATAGTAATTGCTTCACTGCCTGGGGTTTATTGAACAAAACATGAATAGGAGACTGTAACAGAAATTGAATGTGTATTCAAATTGATCTGAGGACCAAACATTGATATTGCAATTGGTCAAAATATGTTGGAATTAAAGTTCTATGATAATTTTTGTTAATGCATTTGCTGATGGAGTCATTTAATAATTTAATAATAATAATAATAGCGCATTATCCACTAAACGTGCTCCAAGCGCTTTACAGGGGGTCGCTGGTCAACAGCAACATTTAATATTTAGGACGGGTAGTAGCGGTTGCAGCAGCAGCAGTAGTAGTAATAGTAGTAGTAGTAGTAGTAGTAGTAGTAATAGTAGTAGTAGTAGTAGTAGTAGTAGTAGTAGTAGCAGCAGCAGCAGCAGCAGTAGTAGTAATAGTAGTAGTAGTAGTAGTAGTAGTAGTAGTAGTAGTAGTAGTAGTAGTAGTAGTAGTAGTAGTAGTAGTAGTAGTAGTAGTAGTAGTAGTAGTAGTAGCAGCAGCAGCAGCAGCAGCAGCAGCAGTAGTAGTAATAGTAGTAGTAGTAGTAGTAGTAGTAGTAGTAGTAGTAGTAGTAGTAGTAGCAGTAGCAGTAGCAGTAGCAGCAGTAGTAGTAATAGTAGTAGTAGTAGTAGTAGTAGTAGTAGTAGTAGTAGTAGTAGTAGTAGTAGTAGTAGTAGTAGTAGCAGTAGCAGTAACAGTAGCAGCAGCAGCAGCAGTAGTAGTAGTAGTAGTAGTAGAAGTAGTAGTAGTAGTGTAGTAGTAGTAGTAGTAGTAGTGGTAGTGGTAGTAGTAGTAGTAGTAGTAGTAGTAGTAGTAGTAGTAGTAGTACACATTTTAGGTGATATTACAATTTTTTCAGACAGAGACAACGCTGTTAACGGCCAGGTACTCATTTTTCACCCGAGTACGGTGAGAGAATATGAGTAAAGAGCCATCCCCAAGGACTCAACTATGCGCCGAGCGAGGCTCGAACCCAGGACCTTCTGATCCGAAAGTGAATGTCACCACTAGACCCATAGCCGCATTTCGTTTTGCAATGTCTTTTCTACCATAATATTTCAAGCATGACACTGCCCTTGTACTTGTTACTATATCGTGGATTTGGACATTTATAACAAAATAACAAATAAACAAAAAGACAAAAAACAAACTGGGCGGGGTTCCTGACCTCCCATAGTGGGCAGGGAGGTACTTGCCGTGTCTTCTATCCGCCCTGCCTGTTTTCCAATTACTTTCTGTCTTTGTCTTGGAATAGGATTACTTAGTTTTGTCCTGGTCCTTGGCTGGGAGGAAAACATTTGAATGTATAGTTATAGTTTTGGGGGATGATATTTTTTCCCTTGTAAATCATCTCCTGCTATGTACTGTTTTTTAAAATTTAAAATATGATTTGTAAACATTTGAGTTTCTTATTCTTAAATGGGATCTTGTGCTGGTGTCTGGGTGAGACTTTTAGATAATCTCAAACTAAGTACACTGATAGGGTGCTCTTGAAACATCTGTTTTGAACTAATTCCCCTCCGTTTTCCTTTTACTTGGGTACTCTATTTGTCATTCTAGAACTTTTTATTATCCTAATTTTTTTCTTTTTACTGGCGCTGATATGACCTGAAATGTGTTGCAAGCGCCGTAAAACCCTTTCAAAAAATGATATTGTTTGAAAATGGTCATAATCACAAAACATGAAACAGAGACTGGCAAGTTAGGATTTTTTAATTAGTCCCACAGAGCCTTGAGGTGCGTTGAAGCTGGAGTTTATCAGTTTAAAAAAAAAAACTAGCATCAAATGGGCAGAAACAACCACATGATGTGCTTTGGATGAGACATAATCTATTTTTTTTATCTTGTCAGACTTATCTGCTGAGAGAACAGAAAGGTTGAAAAAAGTTATGACTGCAGCGACACTTGTAGAATTTCCATAGTTTGTAAAGATACTATAGGATACTAGAGTACTTACAGAGATGTTTACAAAGTGAAATCCAGATAAGTATTTACAAATCTAAATACGTATATATATGTTAGCGAAAAGATTAAGACTTCTGCCCTTGACATAGTTTCTCTGTTTGCTTATCCTTATGAGAGAATTCATTTTTTTCTCATGAAAGGAACTAAATTCAGCAGGCTAATTTGGCTCGTTTTGTAAGTATTTGCAAAGAATCACATCGTGATTGACTCGTAAATACTCTTTAAATGTCAATGTTATAATGGTTCTTTGAGAATTATGAAGTAAACAAATTCAATAAGAAATAGTATGAGTACTACAGGAAATGACTTTAATAATTATCTTAGGTACTGATTTGTCACGATCCTTATCATAATAGGCAATCTTTTTATTAAAATGTAAGAATGAAAGTCTTGAAACATACTTAGTCCGTAGATATTTTCCATCAGAAATGATGTCAAAGCATTGCAAGCATCATTAAATGCTTAAAATTAATGTACATATCTTTAGCACTAATTTACAGTTATACTTCAGATAGTCTCTGCAATATGTAAGACTTTAAATAAATTTAAAAAAAACATTTTTAAATATCCAAAATTACCATGACGTTTTCACAGGTGTGATTAAATGTTAAGAACTTAATTAAGAAATATCCTAAGTATTGATTAAACACGATGCTTACCAAATTAATGTGCAATCATTATGTAATCATTTTTAAATGTAAGGATGCAATTCTGAAGGGGTTTGTAGTGCTAAATGTCATTAGTCTTGTTTAATATACTTTATTCTTGCATAGATCTGTCTCGTGCTAGCTGGGTGGGGTTCCTCACCTCCCATAGTGGGCAGGGATGTATTTACTATGTCTTCTATCGCCTTATATCTATTTTCCAACTTGCTTTCTGTCTTGTCTTGGAATGAGATTACTTGGTTTTGTCCTGGCCCTGGCCGGATACCCTGACTGAGAGGGAAACAGTCAAATGTATAGTTAGTTTTGGGAGATGGTATTTTTTTCCTTGTAAATCACCTCTCTGTTATGCACTGTATTATGTTTTTTTTTTACATATTACTTATGATTTGTAAACATTTAAGTGTGTTCCTCTTGGTGGGGACCTGTGCTTGTGCCTGGATGAGGCCTTTAGGTGATCTCAAACTAAATACTTTAAAAGCGTTCTCTTGGAATCTACATCTGTTTCGTATTTGAACCAATTCCCCTTTGTCTTACCTTTTCTTGGGTGCTTTAATTTTGATTCTGGAACTTTTTACTATCCCATTTTCATCCTTTTTACTGGTGCTGATATGACCTCAATGTGTTGCAAACGTTGTAAAACCCTAAAAAAAAAACAAACAAACAAACGTCTCGTGCTAGCTTTTGTTTTCGGAATTTTAGTCAAGATTTTTAACTTATTTTCTTTGAGAATTATTGCATTTCATTCATTAAGCCTTATCGGACGAAAAAAACAAACTGTTCATTAATTTGAGAATTGGAATCATTACAAAAGGCGCAGATTCTTTTGATTTGAAAAAATGTACATTTTACAATGTCCATCAAGCAATGTTGAGTAAATACTGTCCAGAAACAGCGGTTTTCAAGATAGAATAAGGATTTTGACATGAATTTGTTAGAGGATAAGATTTTTTGAGGACATCCATCATTTATAAAAATGGTTGTTATAATTTATTGGTATTCATTCCATCCATATGAAGATATGTTAATATCCAAAATACCACATCTTTACACTATAGACATGTGTATACCATAAATTAAAAGTTATATATTTATTTGAATGTGTAATAAACCATAATCAGATAAATTTTCTTTTTAAGATTGAGTTTAAATTGGTATAAATAATAGTGCAAAAAGTGTCTTGGGTTGAGTTTGTTTTTTGTTGTTGCTTTGTTTGTTTTTTCAAAGTGTGGGTTATTTTAATAATTTATGTAGGGATTAAAGGTCTCTGGCTGACCTGTGAAAAAATGTGTTTTGTCATTGGACGAGAAGAAAGTAGTGTAATGATTATTTTAAATGAAAGATCTTTTTATACCTTCATACTGTAATAGTAATAGTTAACCTAATATTGTCAATATGTTTTGATGAAAAACATTATATTGATGTTTCAAACGGCTTTAAGTATAAATTATTATTTTTCTTTCTTACTAATCATTCATTGTCATGTCAATCTCTTTTTAAATCAATTGATATTTTTTTCAAAACGTTTTTAGGACAAATAATCAAATATTAAAAATGTATTTTAAAAATCTGTGTGGTTTTGTTGTTTCTTGCTTTGTTTTATGGCATTTTTTTTTCGAGGTTCAGTGTCTCAAAACTTTTTAAAAAGACATTTTGCTTTGCTGTAGTTTTATGATTTTGGAAATGGAATCTTACAGTTACAGAAACGAGGACGATCGATGGAGCTGTTGGAAGGCTCTCCTCTATATGCTCTCTCTCTCTCTCTCTCTCACCCACACACCCACCGATACACAACTAGGTGGGGTTCCCGATCTCCCATAGTTGGCAGGGTCTTCTATCCCATTGTATCTGTTTTCCAATTGCTTGTCTTTGTCTTGGAATGAGATTACTTGGTTTTGTCCTGACACTGGCCGGAGTCCTTGGCTGTATACCAATTTTAGGAGATGATATTTTCCCCCCCGTGTTATTCATCTCTCTGTTATTTACTGTTATATTTTTATTTTTAACATAAGATTTGTAAACATTTAAGTGTATTCCTTTTACTCTTAGTGGGATCTTGTGCTTGTGTATGGATGAGACTTTAAGGTGATCTCAAATTAAGTACACTGATAGTATGTTCTTGGAATCGACATCTGTTCCATATTTGAACCATTCCCCTTTGTCTTACTTTTTCCTCAAGTCCTTTTAATTCTACATCTAGAAAGTTTTTACTATCCAATTTTCTTCTTTTTTACTGGCTATGATATAACTTAAAAGTGTTGGAAGCGCCGTAAAACTATTAAAAACAAACAATACAAACACACACTCATAGCTCCTGACCTATAAGTCCTAGGTTTTTGTCAACTTGAGGTGTGAACTTTAAGCAGAAGTTGACTTCATTAAGACTATAGGATATGGGCAGCGTATAGTTTTGAGAGATTGAGAAGTCTCTTTACCCACATTCTTTCAATTTGCTCATGTGGATAATGAGTACCTGGCATTGTCTTTGTCAAAAATAACAAACTGTATAGCCTTCTATATCCATCTTGTCTCGTCTTACGCCTTACGTGTTAAGTTTTGCTGAAGGCTTGTGACCCCTTGTATTAAGGGAATGCATTGTCACCGATTCTGTCCCTTAGTTGTGTCCAATCCATTAACAATATTTCTCAAGGCTGGATGGTTTTTACTAGTGAATGAAAATCACTATCTCCTATCTCTCAGATATAATAATGTTACTACACGTTCATCTTCATCCTTCAACAAATGGCAATGACCACAAAAGTCCAATCTAAGTAAGGACCTCTACTCTCATTACTTTACTTGACTCTGTTGTTTCTTTATAGTTTCAAGATTCAAAAGGTTTAGGCTTAACCCTTGAAAGAACAAGAATGTTAAATTAAGATAAAACAAACCAAAAAGAGCAAATCTAATGAACCGCAGGCACTGAAATATTGCTTTTTTCCCCTTCAAACCCATACCTATTATATGTGAAATACTGCATTATATTCTGTCAAATCTTTTACTTATGGTGAAAAAGAAACAAGCAACACAACACATGGTATTGATTTTGTATAAAAATATATTAAAATCAAAGGTTACTATGTACATCTTATGCGAATGTTAAATGAAATAATGATCCAATGAACAATATTCGACTCAATGGGATGTTTTCTAAGTTTTCACTGGGCGGAATGAATGATGATGATGATGCAATAATTTTTAAAACAAGATAATATAAAGTTTAACCTCTGTTATTTGTTGTTGTGCCAGTTCCTTAAAATAAAGTAAAACCCCAGTTTAATTTCATGGCACAATTTCGTGGTAAAACAAATCATTATCTATTATTTTATCTGTTTTAACTTATCACACAGCTCTCTGTAAAGCAAGGGATGGTATTTATTATCATGAGATTAAAAAAAAGGATTTGGAGTATTAAAAAAAATTTCAAGCAGCGATTTGCTGTAAGGTTAAAAAAACTCATGCCAGTCAGTCTAACTTGTTCACAATATACTTTTTTGGAAACTGACTTAACTATTTTTAACAGCCTTCACCATATAATCAGGATGTAAAAGCCATCCAGCTGTCAAAGTAAATTAATCCTCTACAGCCTGAATTCGAATTCAATCTTACCTGACATAATATCCTACCACTTTCCCTAAGAGAGAAGAAACAGTACTGTGTTTTGGACCCGGGGTTTTATTAAAGCCAAAGTCAATTCTCTTTTACTTTGTTATTGAAAACAGGTTTGTAATTTTTCAAATCAGAAATTTATTTGAAAGAAATCTAGTCTCGCCAATAATACAATTATTATTCATCGTATCTTGATATTTGAAAAAAAAAATAAAACAAATAGAAAGCTTTTAAAACAACAGATGATCAAATCAAACTCTCTCTTTCTTTTACTTAAAGGCATTACCCTTTGAGAGTAAAATATCTCAAAAATATTCACTTATACGAAGCTTTCAGAGATTTTCTTTTTCTTTCAATATTTCCTTTCGATGAATATTTAATGGAATCAGAATTTTAAGACATTGCAATCTGGATACAACAAAGTTGTACAAATGCACAGATGTTGTTGAAAGTAGGTTGTTGTTTGTTGCTTTTTTATTTTGACGGGGGGGGGGGAATATTAAAATATTTACCATTTCTTTTGGTAGAAAACACTTAACATTTAAACTGCTTTACTAAATGCACACCAGACCACACATTTACACACTACTACTAATCAATGCATACACAACATAATAATATCACCAAAAAAAATAGGTAAAGAACTGAACAAAGTGTATATGAAAGGTGCCAGACAAAGCTAGAAAGAAATATACAAGAAAAAACAACATCCCAAAAATTCAGTCGACCTCAACTGGGGATCGAACCTCAGACCTTCAGATTACATCTGAGGTTTGATCCCCATTCGAGGTCGCCTGATTTTTTGGGGATGGTTTTTTTTCTTGTATATTTCTTTCTTGCTTTGTCTGGCACCTTTCATATACACTTGGTCAGTTCTTTATCTTAAACCGGTGCCTGCTCCTTAATTTGATATTTTCAAAAAAAACAGGTAGCAATGACTATCACGCACAAATCTTTGGGCATCTTTTTCGCTCACGAAGTGCCCGAATTCGCGTCAAAATATGGGACGAAGCCGTTTCGTATATGCTATTTTAAAAAATTATTTACGACGCTGTTTATCGATGAATATGACTGAAAGTTGGCACACAGTTAGAAAAAAGGTCATTTTAGATTATGTGAAGCGACAAAACTCGTGCGATTACCAGAAGACCGTTAAAAATAGATTTTTATTCTTTGGAGTAAAATATTTCTAAAACTACCGGGCGTGGAGGTTTTGTCGCTGACAAGGTAATACATGAACATTTCTTCTTTTTGGTTGTAAAATTTCATATGAATATGACGAGTACTTTTCCCGTATTTTACAAAACACCATCCTAATTTGCTCTTCAAGTTTCAATCTTTTAATCCACTTATTACGCAAGATACAACCAAAGGTCGAAAAAAAATGCCGAAAAAGCGTCCCATATTTTCGCGTTTTTTTCCTCTTTGCGGGTCATCCAAATAAATTACACCTTTGAAACTGCATAACTTCTTTATTTATGAATGGATTTTCAAAATTCAAAAACATTTTTACTCAGTGGAGATAGGGCTTTGATTTTAGACAAAATTTTCCTCAAAAAGAGAAAAAAACATTTTTCATAGTCATTGCTAAACCAGGGCACTGACTCTATTACTGTAAGCATTCAAACTTTCACAAGAATGATTCACTTTTTCACTCCTGGCATTTCATAAAATTCATCTATTTTTAGAGTGATCAGCAAAACAGCAGTTTAATAAAATGTAGCTTACAATTCAATACTTATCGTTATTTGATTGCAATAGATTACCAGACGACAGTGGGTTTGAAACGTGTTCACCATTCTTACAAGTCTGACATTCCTTCTGGTTTTGATGAGATGTTTTAATGCTTGACATGAGTGGGAACACAATATGGTCAATGTTGATTGCAAAGCATAAAAACATTTTCATTAAACTTGAGGATTTCTGACAAAAGAAATTGCTTGACAAAGAATTGAATTCAATAAGATAGGAATATGATCAATGTTTGTCATAATCAAAAACAAACGTGATTTATTAAGAAAGATCATGTCATGTATAAGGCATTAAAGGGATAGATTATCCTAGTTAGCCTTTACAAGAGGATAAGACAAGATAAAAGAGGGATGTCATTTGAATAGTAATCATTAATGAAAACATGAGATTCGTGGTTTGTGTTCTTCAATTAAGACAAATTCATTAGATGAACAAACCAGTCCATCAATATTATGACTTGATGAGATAATCATATCAATGTTGAGTTTCACTATTTGAAAATACTTGCTGTGACAAGACTTACATACTAACGTACCAATATCGTAGAAATCTCATAGACACCAGAAGAAAAAAAGTTGATTAAAAAGCATTTGGAATCTTATTTTCTTCAGTTCACAACAGAAAAAGAAGCAGCGAAAGAAAAATCATTTAATAGATAAAATGAGAAAAAAATCATTAATAATATCAGTAGTTTCATTTTTTTTTCTTTAAATAACTTAAGTGATATTGATTCATTAGCAATACAACGTTTTATAATCTTGATATGCTGAATTAGATGTACCATAAGTTTCACATAAGTAACAATGTGAAATTGAATGTAAGATTCAATAAAATTAAATTGAAGCTTACATTCAATTTCACACAATTATTTATTTCTTAGGGCTTCAAGCAGCAACAATTACATCACAAGTTGCACAATGCATCTCCAATAGTGCCTCTGGTCACTGGTAATATATATAATGAATCAGTCTCCATGATTAAATCCCCACATGAGGGGTAAATAATGCATTGGGCAGAGTAAATGTGAGACAGTTTATTCTTTTTTTTTCCTATCCATATAACGTTGAGACTGCCAATAACATAGGGGCTTCTTTGTTTGCTGACATTGGACGGCCGTTGACGATGAGCAGGCGAGGTGACATGACTTGGATACTGGTAAAATTCGAATCCTGGTTGATGGAAGATAAAAAAAAATAAAGTATTTTGCAGTACAAGAAAAACATAGTTTCACAATGATTGGGCGGCTATGTCGTCTTGTATGACAATCGCATTCGGATCGAAAGATACTGAGTTCAAGCCTCACTCTGCGCATAGGTGAGTCCTTGGAAAAGGCTCTTTACTCACATTCTTTCACCGTACTCGGGTGTAAAATGAGTACCTGGCCATAAACAGTGTTATCTCTGTCCGAAAGAAATATTGTAATATCGCCTTACAGGTGTCATATCCCGTCCTACATGTTAAGTGTTGCTGTTGTCCAGGGACCCTTTGTAAAGCGCTTTGAGTATATTTAGTGCATATTGCGCTATATTTTTTAAAAAGCTCATAGCTCAATTGTACCATTAAAAAATGAGATTTGAGGCTGTGTCAAAAGGACATTTTTTGCCACAAACATTCACATATTCCAATAGTAAGTTATTATGGAAAAAAAAAATTGTTTTTATCAGTTTTGAATAATGAAAAAAAACTGGATGGTGATCTAGCTTCATTATAAGAACAGAAATAATTTCTCAAATATTCAATAAAAGTGTGAACAGAGTATTAACTTTGTACAAACTTTTTTCAACAATTTAAAAAGCAATAACTACGATAATTTTGATGCTAGATCGTCAGTTTTATATGTATTTCTTATCATTTAGCCCAGAGATACTGATGAAAGCAAATTTATTTCCCCAGTTTTTCCAAATAACTACGTATTTGTTTGACGAATGCCACAAAATAGACTCTCAGCCTCATTTATAAACCAAAGAAAATCTTAAGAGCAAAAAAAAAACCCCCAAAAAATAAAGATTACATTTCATTTGAGGACCATCCACAATGAACACCATAAGACCACCTGTTATTTTAATAGTGTTATTATGATGATGATGACGACGATGATGATGATTATCATTATCAGTATTTTGATGATGATGATTATTATTATTATTATTATTAATTGATATAGCGCCAGTATCCACTATTATTTCAAAGTCTGTGTAACATTAAAAAAAACCCCAAGGGTTAGCCTAATCACTTTGTCAGCTCATTTGGTCCTTATTAAATTAAATATATACCCGAACCTGGCAGCTTTTTCATAGGTTCAGTGCACAATTAATAGGGTATGAATGGTAATGTTTAAAAATAAGCTTACTTTTCCTTTATGACTGACTGAGACTTTCCTGACGAATGGTTCGCTGATGGCTACACAATCACCTATCTTCACCCCCACACCCTGTGCAATGTTGTATACATTCACTGTGATACACGTCTGGGCCTTGTCTACCATGCAAAAAGTACTGGAAAACAAACATTACAATATAGAAAAATTAAAACTATGATGCCTGAAGCTATGGACCATGAACATTTTGAACAACAATTAAAATAAATCCCCCCCCCCCCCCCCCCCCCCCAAGAACAAATAAGAAAAAAAAATACAAAAGAAGTAAACTATTGTCACATCAAAGTTTACTTAAGATTAAGTTATGACTGCTATATTCTTCCAGTTCCAAAATTTTGTTATGCGACTTATACACAAAGTTCTTCAAACTTTCCCTATTATACAGCAATTTTCATAAGAGTGCCTGTCACTTATATTTTCTCTCTGCCAAAGAGTCAACTAATTTGATGGAATTTAATTTTTCTTATCAATTTGTCATTTTAAAGTATCTGATCTTTTTTTGATATAATTTCTCTATGGCGAGGCTGAGGACCTAAAGCGGACCACAGACTTCATAGCAGATATCGGACTGCAGCCATAGATGTCCATCAGAGGAATGAAGAAGAAGAAAAATGATATAATTTCACCTTTATGCTCTCCTTTCTCATCACAAGCTTATCTCTGAGAAGCAAAAAAATGATGCTGGATGATATAATCCGATCAATTGTCTTGAAATGGCACACTAACCTCCCACACCTTACTTACAGTTTACTTCACTAACTAAACATACAAACTTCTAAATATCAGGGAACAGAGTACCAAAAAAAAAAAAATTATAATAATAATTCAAATGCAATGATAAGTAATTAGGGGATGGCCTTTAATTTATTTATCTTTTTTTTTCATATTTTTTTTTAACACTTTAATGATCACTGAATTGTCAGCATGAAGAAAAAAAAAGGAGGGAATCTTTAAGGTAGGTCATATCTAATAACAATTTCATAAGAATCATTACCGTAACTAAAATAGACACACAATCAATGTCTCCCTCTACTCAAATATTGCCATGGTTAAGTGATCAAGGGGAAGCATTACATTAAAAAAAAAAAAAATAAATAAATAAAATTCCCTTTATCCATCCCATAGGGGAAATTTTTCTTTAGGGTCTATTCCAAGGGAAGACTGGAATAACCCAGGCATCAGCCGCAGTGCACACCACAAGGCGTAGTGACTTGCTCAAGGCCACACAATGCAGCAAGTATTCAAACTCTGTACCTTTCGGGTACGAAGCAAAGACTGTACTGCTGAACCACACTGCCCCAGAATAGCCCCTAATTGATAGAGCACTTTACTTCCCATCCCTCTGTTCACCCAACAGTGAATGGGTAGCTGTTTATTAGATGTTGTGGAAAGTACTTCACTGCAGCGACAAAAAATTATAAATTAAGCAAGTCAATGAATGCCATAAAAGGATGTTATTTTAACAATTTTTCTAACACCAAGCACATAAATGGAAATCACTTAAAATAGCATTACTGTGTTAAATTAAAAAAAAAAACTCCTCTGTGTACTTACAAAGGCACAAGACTATTAAAAGGGATATGACACACAACAACTCCTTGGATAAACTTCCCATCATTGACATTCGGCTTGAGATCTGATAGTGGACAAAGAGACACATCTACTGTCTTCCCACTCATGGTCGTGTAGTGACCAGATGCTAGAGATCCCTGGTTTCGCTCATTCAGGCTTTTACTTATCATGCTCTCCAACTTCTTAGCTTTTGTTCTGCCCTATTTTTTTAAAAAAAGAAAGAAAACCATGAGTTTAACAACAAAAATAATAACTTTCATGTTTAAGATTATAATAAAAAGTAATTGCATGTTGATGTGACGTGACCTATTCAATATTAGATTTCAGTCTTATACCCAAAATATAAAGGGTGAAATATTTTTCTTAAAAAAAACAAAAAAAAAAACAAACTTGAGTATCTATATAGCACAACTTCCACTAAACGTGCTCAAAACACTTTGACAACAGGTCCCTAGCCAACAGCATACTTATCATATAGGACAAGATATGACACCTATTAGGGGATATTACAATTTTTTTTTCCCCGTCAGAGACAACACCCTCATTTTACAACTGAGTAGGAAGAAAAAATGCGTGTAAAAAGCCAATTCTGAGGACTCAACTATGCGCTGCTCAGTCCAATCCAAAGGTGATTGTCATACCAAAAGACCCCATAACCCCATATACATTTAAAGGTGATTGGTCTGTCAGGGAGAACTGATGAGTATTTGACTTAAACTTTAGACCAATTTTGTTTCAATCATATTTACTTCAAGTAAAATAGGTAAAATTAGTACATGCTCAGTAAAAACAACCTCTTTGTCTAAAAACATTATAACAGCATCTCACAGACTGCATGTCTCATCTTACATGTTAAGATTTGCTGTTGCCTTGAGGACCCTTGGTAGCTCAGTTGGAAGAGCACTCGATTCACAATCAAAGTGACCGAAATCGATCCTGGGTGTAGTCAAAAATTTTTTACTGACCCCCCCCCCTTGTCCACCCAGCAGTGATTGGGTAGATGGGTCTGTTACATCTAGTGGAAAATACTTTGTGAAAGACTAGCGTCCTATGCAAAGGGTAGTAAGTGATTGCTATTGTCCATTTCACGCTATAGAAACTGAGATGAAATTCCGGCTCCATTAATGGCTCTGAAGGACTACTTTTAAGGAACCTTGGAAATAAAGTGCTCAGTAAAATAGCTCAAGTTTGTTTTCCTCTTTGTTTTCGAGATTAAGGATGAAATGGACGACACTTACCTTTGATGCTGACATCTCTTGTATGTTTAAAAGGAAAGACAGAAGGGCAGTTTCATTCTTGCCGGGTTCATCCCATCCTGGATCCAACTGAGCTGCTTTAGAATATCCCTCTAGAGCTTTCTGGTACTCCTCCTGATACTGGTATGCCTGAAAGGAGGCAGAATTTTTTTTATTTCCTTAAAAAGAGATGTTAATACTGATGGTAATGATAGTGATAAACATGGATCCTGTAAGTGTGAATATGATTATTGTTTTTGTAACAATTAAATTTTGCCTCATGTGCTCCATGGTGTCCTGATAGCTCAGTTGGTAGAGCACTCACTTCACACGTAAAGCGGCTGAGATCGATCCCGGGTGAAGTCGAGATTATTTTTTTTCTGACCCCCTGTCCACCAGCGGTGATTAGGTAGCTTGGTCTGTTAAATTGGTGGAAAGTATGTTGCAATAGACTAGCATCATTTCCAAAGGGTAGCAATTGTTATTGTCCATTTCATGCAATAGAAGAAGAAGAAGAAGAAGAAGAAGAAGAAGAAGAAGAAGAAGAAGAAGAAGAAGAAGAAGAAGAAGAAGAAGAAGAAGAAGAAGAAGAAGAAGAAGAAGAAGAAGAAGGGAGAAGAAGAAGAAGAGGAATTCTTTGGGTGTTTTTTTTTTTTTCATTTATATTCTGTCAAGTATACATTATATACAGGGGTATGGTGAGAAAAAAAAGTAAAGAGCCTTTTTCTGAGGACTCAAATTTGTGCTGAGAACAGCAGGATTTGAATCAGGAACCCACAGTTCAGAGGCCAAATGACATATGGCAATATTACAAAGTCACGCATTAGAGCCAAACCCATATTCTCGCCAAGGCTGGACTGCATAAGGTCAACCAATCATTAGGACAGATGAAAGACTTTTCCCCCATGGAAAGAGGACGCTTAACTTGCCATTTAGAACTGAAATTCTAAGGTATTCCAATGTTTAAAATTGATCAACCTTGTGGTCTGGCAAGAATGTAATATAGGCTCTAGGTGGAACACTTCTTTAGATTGTTTAACTAAATAACATTCTGAATGGATCGTTGCAACTCACAGTTGCTCTATTGTAATGGAGATCTGGGTTTCCTCTGGCGACTGGATCTTTTTCCTAAAAGAAAGAAAAAAATAAATGAATTAAAACACGTAATTATAATAGTGATGATGATGATGATGATGATGATGATGATGATGATGATGATGATGATGATGATGATGATGATGATGATGATGATGATGATGATGATGATGATGATAATAATAATAATAATAATAATA
Organism: Berghia stephanieae; assembly: GCF_034508935.2. Taxonomy (NCBI): domain Eukaryota; kingdom Metazoa; phylum Mollusca; class Gastropoda; order Nudibranchia; family Aeolidiidae; genus Berghia; species Berghia stephanieae. Next base: position 26,504,910 of record NC_088366.1, read on the forward strand.
ATAATAATAATAATATCAATAATAATGTTTATGATGATGGTTATGATGATGATGCATTTTGCACATTTTTCTCTGGTCATCAAGCTGTGATTGGACCGTTGGAACGACTAAATCAGGTAAAAAATACATTGCCATTGACTAGCATCCTACCAAGCTGACTGCAAGCAATTGATTCTATTCATTTATCACTAAAGCAACTGGTATTAACTAACACTTGCTGCATAAAAACTTTCGTTGTGAAAGAGTACAATCTAAGGAATAGTAAAGGATGCCATATTAGCTCAACTTCTGCCTTAATTGGGTAGATGGGTCTGTGAGATGGATATCATGAAAAGTGGTAGTTTGAGATGTATCAGCATTCTATCCAAAGGTTAGCAAACAATTGTTATTCTCTAACAACCATAGACCCCACGGCTTTAAAGAAAAAGAGACAATTTCCTTTTCTGTATATAACGGTATTACAATCACGCTAACAAATTTTCTCAGCTCAATTCAGCATCAGAATATTTTCAAAAAAGATATTTTGAAAGTCAAAAACAAATCATTTAAAAACGAAGGAAAATTCTTGTGATATGTATTCCATTCAATTTTCCAGCACAGCCTTAGGGCTTAATTATACTCGGGAGTAAAATCTTCCTTTTTCTTTTCAATAATGGGAAGGCCAAACCTATGATAAATGTTAGTCCAGTCCAGTCAAAATTTGATAACAAAAGGTTGGAATAAGTAGTAATACGAGCTTACTTACAGCCTGTCCATATGCCTGCATGGATTGCTTCAATATTGAGGGTACTTGGCCAGTCATGAAAAATTGGCACAGGTAGGCATTGCCTAGGATGACTGTAGATGGGAGAGAAAAAGATGAGCTGATTGTTTATTTGCTTTATTTTAGGAATTGTATAGTAATTGAGGTTTAGGTAAAGTCGGCCCCAATACAAGAAAAGGAAATGGAATACTTAAAAGATTATAAGCAAAGAGTTTAGATTCACTTGAAACTTGCCCAATAAGGAAGTAAAAACAAGAATTACTTCATACATGGAACAGATGTTGATACAAAAGTAATGTATCCATGCGTCTAATCTTCTTCAAAAAAGTCTCAGGTTTAAAACTTTGTGAGAACATTGGGGTTCATCTTAATCTATCAATAGGTTTGAAGTAAACAATCTCTTGTCAAAATGAGAAAATAATGCTTTGCCAAAATACTCCAGACCAGTACAGATTGAAAAAAAAAAAGAAAGATGTATCTTGAACAATTCATTGTTACTGGTTTATATGATGAATAATTTTTAATTCCCGCAGAAGCAATCCTTTTAAAAATATAATTCATAAATCTGATTTGCAGTTAAAGTGTTAAGAATTTGTCTATATATATATATATATATATATATATAATATATATATATATATATATATATATGTGTGTGTGTGTGTGTGTGTGTGTGTGTGAGTGTGTGTGTGTGTATACTTACGCCATGAGGTCCCATCCTTAATATCTAGTTCAATGGCTTCCTTTGCTCTCGTGATGCTTTCCTCTATCAACTTGGCCTTATCTGCATAAGGTCCTGTCAACTGTCGTAAAACCATGGACAGATTTCTAAGAGACACTTTGTTCTTTGCCTATAACAGATAAAAATCTGACATTAACAAATATACAATAAGAAAGATAAGAGAACATATTAATTTGACATATTTACAGTTCAACTTATTTCGAATTTTTAAGACACATACAAAATCTTTTATATAAAAAAGATGTATCAAATGTTGAAATCGAGACAGGCTGATTTTTTTCTTTTTTTCTTTCTTTCTACTTTATCATTTTCATAATGCATACCTTTTCAGATTTCTATCAAAATGATGAAAAACATTGATCTTTTCTTAAGTTTGTCTGCGTTAGTGTTTGGATGAAGTTTCTTTTTTTGTGTGTGTGGTTTATAGTAAATCTTTACACAAACCACTAGACCTCCAGCTATTTGCAGTCTCTTAATATGTGAATCCATGATATCCTTTTTATCACCTTTTTCTTATACTGGCCCATAGAATTAAACGAATGAGAATACGTACGGAGTCTAAAAAGTGTCCACCAATGAAAGCATTTAGCGCCATTTTGTTGTTGGCTGAGAATGTAAACATTACCATTCATTCGGTATCTAATGTCATCATAACGACACAACAAACACCACAACAATATTAAAATTCACAATAAAATGGTTCAGAACTGCTGCGTATATTTATGCCACAATAAAGCTGTCAAAGGCACATCATTGTCGTTTCACAGGTAAGAGAAATAAATCAATTCTAATTGTATTTTGGGCTACTGACGACTGCGACGGAGACTGATAATGTTTCTAGGATCTAGATAGATTTAGATATAGAGTCTATATCTCATAAGTATTTGGGAGACCTTCCATAAGCTACTACATCCCAAGTATTCTTGTTCTAGTAGGGGGTTTGGAGGGGGAAAACTTTTTTTTTTTTTAAAGTTTCCCCCCTCCCAAACCCCCTAGTACTAGAGCAAGAATGGAAGGTCTCCCAAGTATTTTTATAAATAAATCTACATACTGATCTGAACTATTCCCCTGAGGTAAAAATGAAGTTAGAGAATGTGTGTAATCATGTATTATAATAACCTATAACTATAATGCGTTTTCGAATTGAGGAGGAGAGCTTGCGATTGCAATTAACTGCAAAGGCCAAAGTATAAGCACTCCACTCTAGGCGTGTAAGAGTAGTGTGGTTATTTTTCAAAACTTGAGATACATGAACCGAGATGAATATCAACAAGTATATAAGTATATTGACAGGAAGACCTAGATAAAGACAAATATATAAGTATAGTACTAGACGTCTAATTGCTTTTTTTTCCATGGAGTCTTTCCCTTGCCAATAGAAAATAATTCAACTGGATAGATTGTTTTTCACTATAGTACACCAATTGTCAAGATAGTCCTAGTTAGAATGCCTCACTTATTTTCAGCTTTCCATGGAAGAAGCCTGAGTTGTTGTCCAAGTGGATTACTAAAATCAGCAGGAAGAATGTAGATGGGTCAGAGTGGAGACCTACAAAAAATGATAGGGTCTGTAGTGTCCATTTTTTATTAGAAGATTATTATCTCGGTTTAGACCAAAAAAAATTGAGAGAGAATGCTGTCCCATCTGTATTTCCAAATTATCCCCAACATAAACAGTCTCCTGCCATTAAAAAGACAAGATCATCCCCTCGAAAACGAGCTGCTCCCAATTCTCCATTTGAAGATGCTACACCCAGTAAGACCCCTAAAGTTGATGAACATAATTATGCCTATTCTTCAGTTGAAAGCCACTTAGAAGAGACCCAAAATAAGTTGCTTGTTTGCCAAGAAAAGATGCTTCATCAAAAACAACAACTCAGTAGCATGAGGAAGAAGTTGGCCCGTCGAGATGTAAAAATTTCATCCCTTTTGGAAGATTTGAAGAAGAAAAAGTTGTTGAAAGAAGAAAATGTTGACATCCTAAAAGAAAATTTTGCTGCGGAAACCCTCACTTTAATTGAAAATGAATTAAAAGCTGCCCATATGTCCAAAAATAATATGCGTTTTTCTGATGAATTAAAATCCTTTGCTGTTTCCTTGCACTTCTATAGTGCTCAGGCTTATAATTATGTGAGAAAGTATTTGCATTTGCCTCATGCGGATACCATTCGTAGGTGGTCTGCATCCCACAATGTCTCCCCAGGATTTATTACAGATGTTTTTAATACCTTGCAAGCTCAACTTAAAAAGGATGATTTGATGAAGGATGTTTGTCTTATGTTTGATTCGATGTCTATTCGGAAGCAAGTTGTGTTTGACCCTGCATCCCAGACCTATGCTGGCTATGTGAACCATGGTCATCTTCAAGTTGCATCACCAGACACATTAGCTTCAGAAAGTCTTACTCTTCTCATCGTTGGACAAAAGCGATATTTTAAGCACCCTATTGGCTATTTTCTTGTTGATAAGATTAGTGCAGCCCAGCAAGCACGGATTATTAATGATGGGATAGTTTGGCTGTCTGAGGCAGGCTTCTCTGTTCAAGGGGTTGTGTGTGATGGAGCTTATGTTAACCAAGCGACTGCAACTGCTATTGGATGCACTATAAGTTCAGATGTCATTGATCCTGAGTTTCCTCACCCCTTGGATTCATCTAAAACCATTCCCTTTATTTTTGATGCCTGTCATTTGTTAAAAAATGTTAGAAATGCATTGGGTGACCTGAAATGTTTGCGCCGTGGAGAGGAGAGAATTGATTGGTCTTATATTGTTGCACTTCACAAGCTGCAGCTGGAAAGTAATTGAAACCTTGCCAACAAGCTAAAAGGAAGACATATTGATTATGTGAAAAATAAAATGAAAGTTTCTCTTGCTGCCCAAACTTTAAGCTCTTCTGTTGCTTCTGCCATTATGTTTCTTCGGGATGACTTGAAGTTGCCTGAATTTGCTGGAAGTGAAGCGACTTGTAAATTTATTCGTATATTTGATAAATTGTTTGATTTATGCAACAGCAGTAGTTTCTGTACAAAAGGATTTAAAAGCCCTATTACAAAGGAAAATCTTGAGGAAAAATTAGAGTTTATTCATTTTGCCAGAAATTATATATCATCTTTATGTGACAATACTAACAAGCCAATACTACAATCAAAGAGGAAAACTGGATTTATTGGATTTTTGGCAACACTGACATCCATAGAATTGATATCTCGGCGACTTTTGGCCAATAACTACAAATACATACTTACTTACAGACTCTCTCAAGATCATTTGGAGACATTGTTTTCAAGGATACGAAGAAGAGGTGGCTGGAATAATAACCCGAATGTCCTTCAATTTAAATATGCCCTCAGGTCTCTTTTGATGAAGAATGGTGTGCTGAGTTCCAAAAATGCTAATTGCTTACCTGCCCCCGAAAATAAGCTTTTCCAAGAAAATTCATCTTTTACTGTTGACAATTCGACAAACTCTTTTCAACCTGAATTGGACAGAAAAACTATGATCTTTACGAAAACCCTTTGCCAGCCCTCAGAGTACCATTCAGATGTTTTGTATTATATGTCTGGATTTATCGCAAGGAAATTACGAGACAAAATCAAATGTTCTGTTTGTTCAGAATTTTTAGCCTCATTAGACAATCCTGATTCAAGCAAACCATCATCATCTAGTTTTACCGAAAGAAAAGACAGGGGGGATTATTATATCCATCTGAAGATTTTTATAAAGTTATTACAGCAGCTGACCTTTGTTTGAGAGAAATTCTAACTACACACAAGGAGGGACCTTTGAGAGCAGTCAATAGCACAACAATAAGTAAAGTGATAATAAAAGTAACAGAAAGATTAGGGCCATCAATTTTTACAGATTTAGATAAGCATGCCATGGAAAGTCATTTTGAAAGTGAGGACAATCATGTAACACAGATTATTAAAGAAGCTTGTTCCATATTTTGTAGAACAATGTTGTATCACCACGTTAAACTATTTACAGACAGACACATATTCAACAACACATGCTCAGTTCGTCAAAAGCATACTAAGACAATACTCTTTAAACACCTGTAAAGACTTGACCAGAAAACATCACCAACAACTTGTTATCTAAAGGTTAGTCCCAGAGTTAGACATTGGTGCTGTTTTGTTCCAAGTTGACAGTTTTTTTTTGTTTTTGTTTTTTAAATTGATTATTTTACTTCTGCTTTTGTTCTTTTGACCTAATCCAGGATTACAATATCTTCAACCAGTCAACCCTATCAACATAAAAATGTGCATGTTCTTAGTAAAGTAAACTATGTTTTAGTCGACTAAAAAATATTTAAATGCTACCGTCAAATTTTTGCCTGGAGAGGGTTAAAATTATTTGTGTTGATTTTTTGTTTGTTTTTATCATGCTTGGTGACTGAATTTAAATATGTCACATATATAGCCTACTTTTTTGCTATCAGAATCATCTCGATCTGATGTTATTCTTAGTCTTTTGTTTTTAATACGATCTCATTGTAATTTCCACTACACTAATATTAATACGGAAAAAAATATAATCCTACTTAATATCCAAAGAGATAACTCCTTGGCCTCCTAATTCTGATAAAATTAGACTACAGCCACGTCTCACACACACACACACACACACACACACACACACAGCGGCTCGCCTGTGCTCAAGGATTCTAAATAAAGATTTTTCTCTCAATAACTTTAGTAGTAGTAGTAGTAGTAGTAGTAGTAGTAGTAGTAGTAGTAGTAGTAGTAGTAGTAGTAGTAGTAGTAGCAGCAGCAGCAGCAGCAGCAGCAGTAAAATGTGGAATTTCCCCCTCTAAAATAGCTTTTAATGCCGGTAAACGATAATTCTAACTGTAATGCTAAACCACTGAACTATCGAGTCCAACTCTACTCATGTGAATTACGTGTATGTGAAAAAAAAAAAAAGGGGGGGGGGGGGGCAGTTTCGTCGCGCTGATGGAGTGAATGTGATCGTCATCACTACACACATAGACAACAGAAACAATTAAAAAACATGACTATGACACACAACCACTCACACATGAGGCTATACTATTTATCCTTTTCTCTATATAGAACAGGGCAAGACAAACAATAGTTTGACTCTCTCTCTATCCTTCGCATTGATGTTTGTCGTTTGATGAGTTCACCTCTCGGTCGACCTGTCAATATTCCTTTTTGCCAGACGTAATCATTAATAGAATGTTGTGTGGTTTTGACCGTGAAGAAAACCTTAAGAAGTCACATTTATATCATTTTAGAGAGATCGTTTTGAATAATTTTGAGTTAAACGAGCGAGCAGCAACTGGTTTTCATGAACGGCCGATCAGCGCTTGTTTACTATAGTAACGCGATTCCCAGCCAACAGCAAAATGGCCGATATTTTTCTCATCGAGGCCGCTGGTTTGGTTAGCCAATCAGAGCACCGTACGGTTTCCATTGGGTAAATTCCTTGTACTGGCCAAAAACGTTTCCTACCAAGAGATTAAGATGACCCCTAACTTCAAAGAAATCAAAAGTTTGAGACTTTTGGACAAGTTAAGGGTAATTTTAATCTCTTGACTTATAAAGAAATAGTTTTCCAGTCAAATAGAAAAAAAATCGTTTGTCATTCATTGAACAACAACAGAGCCCAACACAAATGAAATTTTTTAAAGAGGTGGCAACTGAAAGATAATATTTAAAAGAGGAAAGCCTTGTGAAGACTACCAAAACAAAATTTATAATAATTTACACAAAAATCTGGAACTGACCATTATAAGAGAATTCGTATTTTCTTTCATAAAACCAAGGGACAATAATACAATTGATTAATCTAAACTTTTTGTGGCAGCTGCTGAAATATTTAACTACCAAGAATTTAGAGGGAGAAAAATAAAAACACCCTCATGCCTCGTCCTAAGTGTTAAATTTTGCTTTTGGCTTGGGACCTCTTGTAAAGAACTTTGAGCTTATTCAGTGAAACTGTGCTCTATAAAATCCCCCAGGCTCCAAGTTTTTACCCCAATAAATACCTAATACAATCAAAGAGTGATTTTATTCTTACATGACTGAGAGCACCAGTAAAACAATTCTTAGCAGCAGAAACGTCTTCCTTCTTCCAGTAACATTCCCCAAGTTGATTCCAAGCCTCCACCAGTTTGGGATCGAGTTTGACAGCTTTGCACAAAGCCTCCTCTGCTTTAGAACTAAATTTGGTTGTGACGTTCAGGGCCTTTCCAAGGAGATATTGGAACTTTGCTTTGTTTTTTACATCATCTAAAAATACACATGGTCATACATATATACAAATTTGTTACAGCCAACAAAAAAAAAACAACCCAACCCAGTATGTCTATATGAAAAATATCCAAATTTCAAGAATTATATATATATATATATATATATATATATATATATATATATATATATATATATATATATATATATATATATATATATATATATATATATATATATATATATATATATATATATATATATATATATATATATATATATATATATTACAGGTGCAAGATTTTGAGTTATTTTACATAATTAATCACTGGATGATTTTTTTTAAAAGGACGTTAATCTTTAAAAACAAAAAAAGAAGAAAAAAGATAGAGGGAAAAAAAATAATTTTAAAATCTGTCAACATTAATCTAAAAACAAAGTATAAATACCTATTTCTCATAAGTGTCAGGAATGCCAAATACATTATATCAAGACAAATGGAGAAGTCATTGACGAATATGAATCTTCTTTGTTTAATATTTTGTTTAATTGCAACCAGCAAGCAATTCTTGGAACCAAAAAAAAAAGCCCATAAAGATCAAGAAATCGCTAATTTATGCTGCTTCATCTAACAATACATGCACGGACTGTAACAATCTCTTGCTAGTCAATTTGTTGATTTATTGCAAAGTAATCGCTGCAAGATATAACAGACGCAGCTACCTATTAATGGTTGGACAAAGAGATCAGAAAAAAAATCCAGCTAAATCCAGCAAATCAATCTGTCGTTTTGTTCATAAGGAAAGTTGTTCTCGACCAAGTATCCAGACCAAAAGGTGAACATTTCCATCAAACAATAGCAGGTCAGCAGTTTCTTCTTCATTAATTTTTTTAATGAAATGAAAAATCAAATGATACAATGTCCAATAATCACCAACTAAATCTACCTTCTAAATATAATAACTTCAATGTTATAACAAAAATATTTGGGACTTTGGTACAATTGGCAATAAATCTGACACATTCTATCACGAAGTACAGAAATATTTTGATGACTCTAAGAGAACTGCCTGAGGATTACCAATATACAAACTGTTGTACAGTAAAACAAACAAACCAAAAAAAAAAAAAAAAGGAAAATGCTCGGAATAGCAGAAATTTATAGTTCGGACATTTCTGGTCACAATTTTTTTTAAATTTACCAATTAATAATAATAAATACCTTTCATAGCCTCTAACTTTGAGCAACATTCTTCCATTTTGTTTTCAACATCTCTCGTCTTATCCTTGGCTTTCTCCACGCCAAATCTCTCCACATAGTGGTCTCTGAATTCATACAGATCATTAACTATTGACTGAAAACAAATCATAATCAGAAACAGGTATTCATTTCGGATCAATGTAAATATTCATAGAAAGTATAAATCATATGTCACAAGGCTCAATGTTCAATTCCCAATGATTTATTAATTCCCCAAGCCAGCCAAATATTGCATATTTGCTAAATTTCATTCATAATGTACAAACTACCAGTTAGACACCCTTTCTGTATGACTCATGAATATTGATCACTATATCTTCATTTAACCATGGTGATGTGGCATTCAACTTAACTCCCTTTTTACCTAAAGGTCCCTGGGTTTGTAATCCTATCAAGGTGAAGTAGGATCCGGGGCCTGAGAAAGGCAATTCACATATTTTCCCAATCCTAATGGAGAAGTAACATTAAAAAAATAAAAAATCCACAGAGTAACGCAGTGCTGTCTTTGTCAGAAAAGTATTGTACAAGTGCCTTAAAAGGTTGGTTAAATAAACTTTGCTAACCAAGAGAAAAAATTACAAAACGCTTATAACATGGTTTGGATAGTAATCATAAATAAATACAGATACAAATATAATTAACATTTATTGATTATCTACTAAGACACATTCTCAGGACCTTTATAAGCAATACAGTATAAGAAGAATCCTACTTATATGCAAAATGGCAGGAATGGTTTAAGTTAAGAGTAGGTCCCGAACAACTGGATGTGGAAACCAGGAGATGGTTAGGTCATGATCTTGAGACAGCTATCAAATTCATCAAGTTGTCAAAGAACCCGCCAAGCCGCCAGAAACAAATTCAAAATGAAGAGACAGATGAGCAAAGTAGAAAGCTGCAATCAATAGCCTATATTAAGACTAAGACTGACTGACTGGGGTGGAATTAGATACTCTATTACTATACTTTGACTCTATTATACAAAGTGGGACGAGGAGGATAAGAATAAGGAGTAAGTTGAGTTGAGTAAGACTCTTACTCTTAGTAAGAGTAAAGAGTAAGAGGATTTGTCTAGGGAGTTTAATAGAAATTCTAAATGTACCTCACACACTTGAAACCAATGTCATATGAAAGAGCTGGCAACACAGATTACAAAACAGTTTGAATTTTGTTTCTATCTTGATTAGAAATGTAGTTACGGCAGTTCAAAGTCTGAAATTTCAGACCATTTTTTACCCAAAATTACCATTGCAAAGTTGTGACCGAAAACGCGTGATGTTAATAAAAAATGGTTAAAACAGTCAATATGGAGTTCTTATCATATATTGTATACCAAAATGTTCGTCTTATCGAGGACAATGCATTTACATTAATAAAGAGGAAGATAAACATTTCAAATTAACACATTATTACATAATATGACGCAAATGTTACATAACCAAAAACTCGGCTAGACGTAAAAAAGAATTTGCTCTATCACTTTTGGATTTATCCCCAATATCTCACTGAAACAATTGCAAATAATTACCCTCTTTGATTTAATACATAGAGAATAAAAACGGGCTTGAGAGTATTTAAATGAAAAGATATAAACATGTTGTGTAATGACATAATGAGTTTATTTTTACCTATGGCAATTTAATTGCATATAAATAAAATGGTAGATTGAAAAAGTTCAAATAAATTGAAACAGATTCCTATTATAATTAGAAGGAAAGTTCTGGCTTTTAATACTTTAAAAAATTCTGCTGAACCACTTTGGGTTTATTGCTATTACATCATTTGAACTGACAATTAATATAATTATCTCCCCCCCCCCCCTTCTCTCTCAATGTATGGGGGTGTCAAAACTAATAGAACTTCTTACCATAATAATTATTAAGGCTAAGGCCTTTAAAATATGGATACAAATGATAAACATACCTAAACATATGGGAAAGAAATTTGATGACTTGATGGCAAAGTAAAATAAAATAAACTTAAAGCAATTGGTATTTTTAAAATATCGATATTATTAATATCGAATTTCACAAAGAGAAGAAATATACGAACTTTTAAAACAAAAACTATAAAATGCCTATAAATAAAGTTGGAAAGTATGTATTCAAAATAAAAACATAGTAAATAATAGTACTGAAAATATTATGGACTAAATTTAACATAATACATAACTAAATTAAAATATCGATATGAATATCGATATCGCCCGGCAGCCATGATGAGAAGATAATGTAAACAAGGCATTTCGGCGCAGAGTTAAAAGGTGTCTGCGCATCGATATAGAGCCCTGAAATTTGGCATGAATAAAGTTTAGATGTTATTCTAAAAACAAGCGTTTAAATTTTAAAAACACACGCGGTAAATAAAAAAATAAATGCATTTGAAAATTGCCAAATTTTAACTTCATATAACTTCTGGAATTATTAATGGATTTTTCCTTAATTGGCACCATTTAAAAGGAAATTGAAAGACGAAAATAATGATACCAAAATATCTGCGATATTCCTCTTTATAACGAAGTTATGCATCTTTAATTGAACCCCCCAAAACGCGAACGGCAATTTCCAGTCACAACTTTCCTATGGGCGAGTTGGGTCAAAATTTGACTGCCACTGCTGCTGCTCACTAAACTGCCTAATTTGTCATTGGTTTTAATTTTAATGTACCAATTCATGGGAATAGGGGCCTCTGATATCTTTATAAGTGTAAATGAGTTTAAAGAGTCACATCATTGTAAAACGTCAAAAAGGAGGGGACGGAGAGGATTATAAATTATAAAATGAATTTTGCAGTTTTGCAACTGGCGGACAAGCTGTACTGTGCTGTTGAGGCTGAGGCAGGCAGCGGCAGAGGTTGTGACTAACAACATTTTGTCTTCTACGTGTTATTAGAGGCTTCTTTGGTGAGGATTTTTTATCATATGTGCTCTCCTTCTAATCTGCTTGCATCTCTCATTATAAGAAGTGAACAGTTAAACATTTGCATATATTTCGTACTTCTGCGTTTTGTGAAGGCGTCCCAACTCGTTCCTCCTGAGATGTCGCCGCCATGTCTAAATAACTGCTTGACTTCACTTCCTACGTGACTAAACATGTTCATCTCTACTAAAAGAGTTATTCTCGAATCAACGGAAAGTCCCGATTTTTCGACTTCTTGAAGCCCAACTTATTTTAGTTCCTAGTTTCATTTTTATTTCCTTATTAGCTACTTGATTGGCTACGCCCTTGTAAAAAAGTGAATAGCAATAAAAGTTGGAGGTCTAGTGCATTTTTTGTTGTTGTAATATTAGTCTATCATCATAGTACCTGTCTTATTTATAATTATAATCCGCGTTGGACTGGGTTATGATGGCATAGTAGATAGAATATAAAAAGAAAAAAAAATCTGCGATATAATTTCATGTCTGAATCTGAATGAGTGTCCCCAAACAACAGGGTAAGGATCAAACTCTCTCTATCTGTGTGAGTTTGTGTGCGTGTGTGTGTGTGTGTGTGTGTGTGTGTGTGCGTGTGTGTTTAATCTTATGTTTCATGTTATTTAATTTGTTCTTCTTTTTAAGGAGAAACCATTGAATTTGAATTTGCCTATTGGTCATTAGGAATACAGTCGACTTCGGATAATTGCAACTAATACTAGGTTAGTCGCAACTTTCGGTTAATCGCAACATATTCCAAGAAACGGAATAAATTCTAATAAAAGTAAAAGTCACTGATTGATTGCCACACACTTCGGTTAATCGCAACAAATTTTCGACCTAAAAAAGTGGAAAATTCAAGAAAACACAATGATGATACAAAATCTCTTCATGAATGGGTGAAATCATGACAGGTTGAAGAATTGAGAGAGAGAGCGGGGTTTAATGCTACAATAGCGTGTCACCACCCAATAGATTTGTGGGTCGATTTTGTCATTCGAGGTATCAATTTTATTGTATTAAAGAGATAGGAACTTCAGAGTTCTTTTTTTTTCTGATGTGAAATTATTACTTTGTAATTTTAACACCAAGAAAAATAGTCGGTAAATAAATTTGTTACACCTCTTTGATAGACTGCCACCGTCCAGTCGTGTAGAATTGGGAATCAAGCGTCTCAAAGTCTTCGACCAATCACAGGCTATCTATCCAGCTGGCCGAAACAAAGACGCTTCTCCCCGTCAATGTATTACGCTATTGTTATGCAAGGAATATAACACCTTATTGAGTAGGCCTAAAAGCTGAAATCTAAAAGTAAAGAATATAATTCTGAGGAATTTGAAAGTCACATTGCTGAAATCAGCTTGAAAAAAGAAGTACATTGGTCTTTGTTTCATAAAAATCGGTTGAAAACCAACTGTTTTACGAATAAATTTGATTTTAAAAATTGCTTTTGTTTATTTTAGCTTTTTTTAGTAACTTTTTTATTTATCGGCCGATTTTCTTGATTTTTATATCATTCTTTATATCTCAAAGAGACGAGATCAGTGATATACTTTGTTTGTTTCAAATGTAACTAGAACACCATTTGGCTTTTTTACCTATCAACCATGCCTGGATAATATATTCATCAACGTGGCGATTGTGACGCAACTATTCCATGGCCGTCTTCCACTGCCTCAACGATGATTCAATTCATTGTTGACGGCTGTTGACACGTTAGCTGCCAGAACGACCAATCGTTGAAGGGTCAAGATGCTCAGTAGCCAATCGTTCTTCAGTCAAAAAACTTAAGAACTCACGAGAACAAAAGTTTGAAATTTGGTGATGGACAGACCTATGAAATCGTTTCTGGGCGGAGTTAAGCCATGAGTGACCGTAGAAAACGAAAAGGCGACTGCAGATATCAAAGAGAAGGCTTATATCATCAAAGGATGTCTACATGATTGACATGGCCATATAGGGAACTCATTATCTACTCCCCCAAAAAGAATCTGAACACGAGAGGGTTAATGTGCCGTATCAGTTAAAGACGTCTCGCCAGCATCAACATTGAGCGTATAAGACAAGATACACACTATTATATAATGATTTTTTATTCTGACAGTGACAATTGTGTTACCCAGCAGATACTTACACTTGTACATGTTGAGAAAATGTGAGTAAAAGCCTCTCACGATCAGTGACTCAACTTTGCAGAATTCGAACTCGAATTTGATTAATAGGTTGTAAGCCGAATGTTCATACCTCTAGACCATAAAGCCATTTAACAATAGCCAATTGCATGTAATACTATTGTTATTATGAAATGTCTTGTCCATCAGGTGAAGGACTATCCATGATTTTGTTTTCTTTATTTGTTTCTTCTTATCTCTCCCTCAGAAAATAGTTCATTGTTTTTGTTGTCTGACCTACTCTTGATAAAGGTATAAGAGTGACTTCAGAATTAAGAGAACAGAGTACAAAGCACAACAATGGGTAAAATAGAATGGGCTATGTGGGCAAATGAACAAGCCCTTGCCAGCTCCACAAGTATGTACACAGATAATAATGAAATTTGTTTTTTCAATTGAAAAATAAATGTCATTTGTATTGTATGTTGAAAAACTTCAGTTTGTTTTTTTTTAAAAATATATTAAGATCTATCATCATAGGGGTTATTTTTTTTCTCAATATTTTGTAATATTCTGACTGGTTTTGTAATTATATAGCTTAAACAACTTTTAAACAATATTTATGTATGATAGACATTATTCACTTTGGTTCATAGAAAACTTATATAGAATTTATAATGCAAATCTGTTAACTCTTTAAGATTCAACCCAACAAAAACTGACAACAGCATATTATTCATGGGCGGGGTAGTCAAGACTGGCCTCAGTAAGTAAAATCCAATCGTTGTGAAGGAAATGACAGGCCTGTCACTGTCGCAGGATGTTTTCAGCTTTGATTTTTTATAAATTTGCAGACAAAAAATAAAATATGTTGTAGAAATTGCGATTTGGATCCTATTTTATTTGCAGGTGAAAATCATTGACATTGCACTCTGTTTGGTAAAAATCGGAAAAAGATTACGACTTTGGTGATGACAAATGACTTTGATAACAATTTTTGTAAACTTTAAAAAATATTATGAATAATTTATAACTCCCTTATCTGTGGGGCGATTTTGTCATTCGTGGTATCAATTTTATTGTAATAAAGAGATAGGAACTTCAGGGTTATTTTTTCTGATGTGAAATTATTACTTTGTAATTTGAGCACTAAGAAAAATAGTTGGTAAATAAATTTGTTACACCTCTTTGATCTCCCGCCACCGTCCATTCATGTAGAATTGTGAATCAAGCATCTCAAAGTCTTTGACCAATCACAGGCTATCTAGATGGCTGGCCGAAATGAACACGCTTCTCACTGTCAATGTATTACGCTATTGCTATGCAAGGAATATACCACCTTTTTGAGTAGGCCTAAAAGCTAAAATCTAAAAGTAAAAAATATAATTCTGAGGAATTTGAAAGTCACATTGCTGAAATTAGCTTGAAAAAAGAAGACCATTGGTTCTTATTTAAGAAAAATCGGTTGAAAACCAACGGTTTTACGAATAAATTTGATTTTATTAATTGTTTTTGTTTATTTTAGCTTTTTTTAGCAACTTTTTTATTTATCGGCCGATTTTCTTGATTTTTATATCATTCTTTATATCTGAATGAGACGAGATCAGTGATATACTTTGTTTGTTTCAAATGTAACTAGAACAT
This sequence comes from Berghia stephanieae, assembly GCF_034508935.2. NCBI lineage: Eukaryota > Metazoa > Mollusca > Gastropoda > Nudibranchia > Aeolidiidae > Berghia > Berghia stephanieae. The sequence goes on from NC_088366.1 coordinate 26,520,563, forward strand.
AATTTGACTTTTTTACCTATCAACCGTGCCTGGATAATATATTCAACAACATGGTGATTGTGATGCAACTATCCGATGACCCGTCTTCCAGTGCTTCAGCAATGAGTCAATGCATTGTTGACACGTGAGCTTTCAGGACGACCAATCGTTGAAGGGTCAAGATTCTCAATAGCCAACCGTTCTTCGATCAAAAAACTTAAGAACTCACGAGAACAAAAGTTTGAAATTTGGTGATGGACCGACCCATGAAATCGCTTCTGGGTGGAATTTAGCCATTAGTGACCGTTGTAAACAAAAGTGCGACTGCAGACATCAAAGGGTAGGCTAAAATCATCAAAGGATGTCTACATGATTGACATGACCATATAGGGAACTCATTATCTACTCCCCCAAAAATAATCTGAACACGAGAGGGTTAAAACTCAATTTTAGTTTACATATTTTTCAAATTCATTTTATTTGTTTATTTATGGTGCAGATCAGATATGTCGACATCACGCATATATATCGATATGAAATCAAAGTCCCGTATTTAAAAAACAATTTTTTTCACTATTTAAGAATAGTAAATAAAGATTACCTATATTGACATAAATTTTACCTCAAGACGATTATATTGGCATTGTGAACCATTGATACCTGCAATAATTTGTCAAATAAAAAAGATAAGAATACAATTTATATACGGTCAATATAACCTGCAGTGAAGTAAAACACAACAGCCAATGAAAATACAGAGATATCCCCTTGCAATGTCAAATAAGTTATATAAAATGGGAGATTATTGTCCAATGACATCTCATTCATTGATCAGAACCGTTTATATCAGATATCAAGTCTAGTCCCAGCCTGTGCCAGCATTTCTCTGTACCGATATCATTAATGGGATTTCCCCATATCAATATTACTTGGCTTTCATCAAATAGGCTAACGAGAAATGCTCCCCACACCACCCAATACATGCAAGACTGTAAGCTGCCTGGCCAATCCTAGTCTGGAACCAGGACTGAATGAATTGTGGTAAATGAGACAGACCTCTTAACCCACCTCCCCCCAAGAAAAAACAAACCAAAATCTTTCTCAATTTCTCTCAGCTTCTCAGCCTCAATATTATTGGCAAGATCAATGCCACTATTATCGGTACTCATTCTCAATAAAGTTTGAGAAAACGTCATTGGTGCTGATGTTGTGACAGATGAGAAAAGTGCACCATCGGAACCAGTTTCCGGCCATACCACTATTGTAGCTGTCAAGACCCTCCATTATTTTGCTTACCAATTTCATGAGGGCACTTCCTTATTTGACAGCCTTGTCAGTGCCGAGGAAAGGGTCCAAAAGACTATTCTTGGTTGTAACACAGACCACAATAACAGACTTTTAAAGTCAAATAAAGTGAACCATCATAAATTTCAAAATTGGTTCTCTTAAATGCCACCAAATCATCAAGATTGACTTCCCTTGTTAATATTTTACATTTTCTCATTCGTTTCCCACTTTCATTTTATTAAATGACTGATATATTTCGACATCACCTTATATCAACATTTTACAGCGGTGTCGATTTATCCGTCCTTGCTTGTATTTTATTTTTGGTTTTTGTATAATTGAAAATTTTTAAATTTTTTTTTTAACACAAACAACTTTACCCCCACCTGCTACCTTTGTCTGTCAATTAGTAATCTGGTACCTGGACAAATTTGGATCTGGCTTGACAAAACAAGATTTTTCCAAGAATAGCAATCTGTTTCCAATTTCAATTCCAAGCCGTGGACATTAGAATAAGATCATGCTCCAAAGCCAGTTGTTTGTTAAATATCTTTTTCCCCCATCAAATACAGGCTTTTCTTTTCTTCTACAATTCTCATAACTTGACTAAATCCACCATGTATGTTTTACAGTTGTTTTTTTACTCCCTTTAATTATTGATATTTTTAGGTATAAAAAATTAGAATTTTTTCTGCATCGAATTCTCCACAGTTATGATAATTGGAGGTGCCCTGGCAGTGGTTGGAAAGTATAACTTATGGGGTATTGGAGTCTATGCCATGTATCCTTTTATGATTATCATTATTGTAATAATAATAATAATGTTTATTTATATAACGCCTGTCCCATACAATATAGCTCTAGGCACACAATATGCATGGCGTGCAATATATCGATGGCCCGTTGATCTAACTTCTGAAGTATAGCATTGCAAAAATGATACTTCAGAGGTAAGATCAATGGGCCATCAATATATCTTTTCTTTTTTTTTTAAATACTTAAAAGATGAGAATACAGAAATTGTAATATGTGTTCTACCAATTAACATCTGGACAAAAAAAGTTTAAAGTCTTGTAAGCCTTATTAGATATTTCAAAAGCTGAATTAATAGAGCTCTCACCTTGTAAGCTAATTGTCTGATATTGGTCATGCGACTATGTGGTCTTGTGGTATGACACTTGCCTTTGGATCAGAAGGTCCAAGGTTTGAGTCCCTCTCTGAGCAGTGCATAGTTGAGTCCTTGGAAAAGGCTCTTTACTCACATTCTCTCACTGTACTCGGGTGTAAAATGAGTGCCTGGCCTTTAACAGCATTGTCTCTGTCCAAAACAATAATGTAATATCGCCTATGAGGCATCCTGTCTCGTTCTACACGTTAAGTGTTGCTGTTGGCTAAGGACAAATTGTAAAGCACTTTTAGCATGTTTAGTGGATATTGCCCAATATAAACTCTCAATTAAAAAAATATACTATATAAATGCTCTTGTCCAGCTTCTGATCTCTCTCTATCCATCCTACATTAATTGGGTAAAAGATTCTATTAGATCTAAAAGAAATTACTCTGTGATAGATTGACATCCTGTCGAAAAGATAGCAGGCAATTGTCCATTTTTTTTTTTTTGCACAAACCTGGATTAACCTTATGGTTCTAAAAAATCACCTGCTGGAAGTCATGCATCCATATCCTTAACATATATCTCAGTATTGTTGGTGTTGTCATGTTTGTGATTGAATATCCTCGAGGTAAGAGGCAGAAAGGCACAACATTAGAACGGAGGTGAGTCTTAAAAATTATGATTATGTATCATATCTAATGGTAATCGCATAAAAATGTCAACACAATTATAGTTAATCTTAAAGAACACCACTGCCTTTAAAAATTCTCCAATATCTATATAGAGATATTGTTGTACATTTGGTACAAAATACTTTTTTTTTCATTAGCTTTAGTCATGTTGATATTATTATATCCTGTACTTTCAACTGCCAAGTACGCTATAACCTTGTTTTATGTGAAAATAAGATTGTTAAAGAAATCGATTAGGTACCTACAAAGAAAAATCTAAACTTGTGAATAGAGATCATTAATCTAATCCAAGTGAGCAATTTATGGGGTCAGGATAAAAAATGTATGTCTTAATTGGGGTTTGATCACAGATTTTTCAGCAAACTGTCCAATACACTCATCCACCTTTCATTTTCTCTCCTGCCCGTCTGAAGTAAAGTGAGATGCTGAATTAACTCTTCAACTGATGCTTGACATCGTTCCAACCACTTTACTGCGCCATATTATATATGAAATATTAGACATTTGATAGAGGAGATGTAAATATTGCAGCAATAATGTCTGCACATTCTGGAAATACACTGTACACACAGTAATTTCAGTTCTGGGATAACAAATTCTGCTGTACTGTGATACGTCTGTGCTAAATTTTGCCCATGTGGATGACACACAAAGAAAGCAATTGTTATTGGACAGTGATTACTGCTGATTATATGATAAAATTTGCATAAGGTCATGAATGTTTTGAGGCTCAAAGGCTATGTATTATTCATACAGATTGGTATTTATCATGCTTGGTATAACAAAGTTCTATTTTATTTTTCATTTTTACTTTCAATAATAAGTGGCATTTATGGTCGCCATATCAATATTTCAGATTTCAAAGGCCTTTTACAGTAGTAATCAGTGCAGGACGGCTGTTAACAAGAAACTATTTCATACGATTTGTCATCTATGTTGGGTAAGTTCTGATTATGTTTCTCATACATATAGAGGTAATTTCTTGGACTCTCAACATGACCTAAATTATGTCTGAGAATTTGAACTGATGATTAGACACCTTGGCTGATATGTTGTTAGGGGTGGCAATTTGCACACATTTAACTTGTCCCTCAATGATGGAAATTAAACTCGGAAATCCCTGTTGGTGTAAAGCTTTGTAATCATTGTCTGAAAAATTGTACTAGTGTTGAGCAGGCTGCATGTCACTTCCACTGTTTAGATATTAGATTTTAAAATTCTAAAACGTTGTTCTGGCTATTTGGGCAATGTGAAAATTTTAATCAATGAGAGAGCAGCTTTGGTCAGTTCATTTTTCCGATCCAGTCATCACTAAGGCCCACAAAAACAGTCACACAAGTTATAACCACAGAGCAATACATATTAATGTATGATGGTTTTGATGATAAAATCTGAAATACTTTTAACCAACATTTAAAACCACAAAATAAAAGAAGAAAAATATGTAATCCATAATTGTTAAAAAGATTAAGAATGACACAATTAAAAATTGCCATAAGACAAATAGCCCTGTAGTGTAGTGGTTAATGTTTCACTTGCAACCTTGATGATCCAGGTTAGAGGAGGTCAGTATTTTTTAAATGCATTGTTCTTATCATTTTGATGGTAAAATGGTTTGGACCGAGGTATATCATGGTTAAACGCTATATAAATGTTTGGTTAAAATAAAACAAATTTTTGTCGTCAATAAACGCAATAAATTACAATCACTTTATTTCATTTATTTTCCTTGATGCAAAGGGACACAAAATGGTTTTAAAATAATGAAGTGATGTGGGCAGTAAGTGGAATGGGGGTTAGGATACAAAATGTTTTATTAAATTTCTTGCATTTTTTTGTTTCATTTCACATAGGTCAAGTGTACCATGTTGTTTCATCTTACAAACTGTACTGGGTGCAATGTGCCTGATGTTAACCAGTCTTATATACCTACTTGTAAGTCAGTTTGAAGGTCTTTAAAAATTTAGCTTAACCCTTCCAGTATGAATCAGTCAGAAACATTTATAGATAAATGAATGCAGATAAGTTGAGAACTGTGTCAGAGAGTTGGCATTAATAAAATATAAGACTGTTCTCCATGGTCCAAAATTTGACAGACTTAAATTGATATGAACTACAGTGCAGTTAATAACGATAATAATGTTGTCTCAAAAAAAAGAAAAAAAGTCGCCTCTACAAAGAATTCAATCCCAGGCCTCCTGCCATTCAAGCAAATGTTCTAGTACAGTACTTGATTCAACCAGGAACGACTCAGTCGTCGTAGAATAGTCTTCTGACCATGCACTACAATAAGGTTCGATTCCAGTAGTGATCATTTTTTTTTGTAATTATAATTTGTGAAGTTCAAAATTTTAACACTACAGGATCAGTGAATAAATTACATGAGGGAGAAAATTATGATAATGCTCATCTTCTAAGATTTTCTGTTTGAATCGGGTTTCTTAAAATCTACACATTACAATAGTCAAATAATAATAATAATAATAATAATAATAAAAAATAATAATAATAAAAATAATAAAAGAAAGAAGAAGAAGAAGAAGAAGAAGAAGAAGAAGAAGAAGAAGAAGAAGAAGAAGAAGAAGAAGAAGAAGAAGAAGAATGATAATAATAAGAATAAGAATAATAATAATTATTATTATAATAATATCTTTATTGTCCATGAAGGCAATTTTTCATTTCTTTACTTTACACAAACAGCTTCAATTTAATTAATGAAAACAGATAATGTGGACGTTTCAGATTTTTCCTTTGTCAAAAAAACAGGATGAATAAAACACTGAAGATGAATGGGAGAATGGGGTTGTTAAGGCGAAACATCCACATTCTCTGTTTTCAATAATTAAATTGAAGCTTCCATTCCATTTGACAATTGTTATTTATTTCTTCGAGCATCAAGCAGTAACATTTGCATTATATTTATACAAAATAATAAAGATTTCTTTAATTTTCATTTATATATTATTTGCAATTTTCAGGCAGCTATAAAAGGAGAAGAATGGCTTCCCGTAAAAGCAGAGGATGATAAACCAGGTCCTAAGGTCATTGCTGAACCAAAGAGACCTCCTCCTCGACGACCTGACACCGCCCCAGTTACGGAGCAGGAGAATAGAGTTTGATAACGATCATGATGTGTTACTTACTCAATGTTCGAGTGATCCTCACTCTTTACTCAGCTGTCGATCCTGGTTGTCTTTCACACATTGCATGGTGATTTTGGCCCTATGATTATAGGTTTAAAAAAAATAGTCTTTAAGAGCGATTAAGTCCATGGAGCAAGAGTTTATCCCAGTTTCTATAGCATGAAATGGGCAATTGCACTTGCTTGCTACCCTTTGGATAGGACACTAGTCTATTGAAAATAGTGGAGACAGTTAGGACTAAAATTGTGCATATTGTGGTAAAAGCATGAAATTTGGTAACAATGAAGACAATTATGGATATAGAATCACCTTGACAGATGACAGGAATGACTACAACTGATCGCTGATTAAAACCCTATATTTACTATAGAAAATAGAGACAAATCGCCCAATATACTTCTGAAATATACCGATCTTCAAACATAAAAGTCTAATCTGCACGTTGGTATTAGTTTCAGTTTGAGCCTACATTGACCATAAAATGACCAACTGACCAGAAAAATGACCACAGGTTATTGTAGTGAAATATTGAAAATGATTTATAATCATGAAATGTTGAAGAATGAACAGCACTACTACAATAAAATCTAAATTCAACAAATGGGGAAAAAATGTACAAAATGACCATATTACTGACCACTGTTTGACCACTAATTAGTAGTCATAAAACAATAACTTTTCATACATGATATATTAGATTATATCATTGTGAATGAATATCAGATCAAATTTACAAGCATGGTTTTTTGAGAAGAATTTTAGCATGATTAAGAATAATTGATCAAATGACCAACTACCGACCAAATGACCACACTTCCACAATCACAAAAAAATTTCAATTTGATAACATAATCAGGTTTGTAAACACTCAGATTATGATATTATACACTGGCATTCCGTTTTTAAGATTTATAATACAACTAAATAGCCAACTGGTCACCGGTTATTGCTCAATTGACCACTATCTGCACTAAATAAAAATAAGTGGATAGAAAGATAAACATAAACAATATTTTAAGTACAGAATAATTCCACTTCAGACAAATGGAGAAAGCAATCTAACCTTAACCATATTTGTCTTCAGTAAAGGTTGGGCCCTTAAGTCAAAGCAATTCAACATTTTTCCATTAAATGCATCACACAACTCAATTTTCCGTCCTCTTTTCCATTGATAATAATCAATGAATGTTATATTATAATGCTCAGCTACAAAGCAGTATTGTTTTGAGTTAGTGTCCAGCCCATATTCAAGATAGCTGCATGGTAATTGACAAGCACTCCAAAATTAAGTATGCACTCTAATGATAGTGTTCTACCAACTGACTACATGTCAATCACCATAATAAACAATATGTACAACAGTTTCATCTTTTGATTGTGATGCACGTTGCTGCACAGTAGCATATCTCTGTACATGGCAATAACACTTTCTTACACATGTATGGTCTTGCATCCTTTTTGGCAACCACACTTAATAAGCGCTTTGCAGGCTTAGGAAGCCTCAGGCAAATTCATCCATACCGGAATCAGACTCCCTTCTTTGTTGGTCCAGCCGCAATCAGTTGGACTTTGTGAAGAACTCATACGACATATTGACGAATGCCAAGCATGACCATTAAGAAGGCTGATCTCTTGATATGTTAGCGCACATCTTGTTGGAGGGATCCTGTCAATGGTCCTGCCTTTCCTCGCAAACAGATGTATGAAAAGAATTGATGCACTTTGTTGTATTGGTCTTGTCATACATGCATATTGTGAATGTCTCAATTGATAATACATCTGCATCCTGAACATCAGCTGGGAATTCTGACAGCTTGTGAAATACTGGAGTGATCTCCGGATAAGATTCCAGGCTGATAAGGCAGTTTTCTTCCCAATAGCTAAAAATGAAGATGTACAGTCACTACCCAAAAATGCATGGAAGAGTAATCATGACATGAAACTTTTCTGGTGTCAGCAGTGCAGTGGCAATTTTGTGAACCAGAATATACTTGAAATGTTTCAATTCCTAAAGCAATTCAAAGTTCCTCCAGACAAAACAACGTCACTATCGACAGTTCTGATCATGATTCTGCTGTGACCATTGTGTGACACATTTAGCGCATGTAATATCATTCTTGTATCTGCCTTCTCCTGTCGACATGGTGAGATTTGTTGAGCAAACATTGGGCTGGTTGGAGATGACTGTATCGTCAAGCCTTGTCATCAGGACGATTTCCGTAATTCCATCGCATATTTCTTGAGCAAGGTATCTAAAAAGATGTCTTGTTTTCTCTGTTTTTAAGGAAATCTTTCCAGTCTCATGGTACTTTGGCAAAGCTGCATGTACCCGTTTCCTGAACCCAATTCCAGGTTTTTCACTAGTTGTATGTTTCAAACTGTGTTGAAAGTATCCATTGAAAATAACATCAATACTATCAATGGATGTTGCATAGTTCCGCAAAAAAGGGAAGGACAATCTCCTGTGCATATTGACTAAATGTCAACCCAGACTTTGGCAATGTCATCTGTACAATGGCAGAACCATCAAAGACCATACAAGTGATGTCAGGCTTGTTCTCACTCAATGGTACTTGATGAAGAAGACACTAACAAAGGTTTTCCATTTAACCTCATTAATTGTTGTATGGAGGATAGGAAAATGGCCTCTGATGGCCCCGGGATTCTCTTTGGTGGGTGCTAGAAAAGAGACATACCTGTGCCATGAAAACTACTCTGTGCAGTAGAGGAAGATTATAATCCAGCTTGTCAATGGCTGCTGCTGTAAAAACAACATTTTAAACCCTTTCCCTGACGACTGGGTGGAATCAACCCGTCCAGCGCCTTTGAACTACCATATCTCGATTATTAATCGATCAAATTACACCAAATGTCATCTATTCCTCAACTTTATCGAGATAAACCATTATTCGAATCTATTTTTGATTTAGAAAAAAAATGTGCATTTTGTAGATGTTATAAAATTTTGCAGGTGGTCCCTGACGACTGGGTTGATTACACCCTTATACTTATATAAAGGATTTAACGTAATATAAAGACAAATGCTTATACATTTTCAAAGAATTTATTAGGTTTTTCATAATTCTGATAATGATAGTGATAGCATATAATGTTAACAATAATTTTAAACAGTTTGTTTTACATTCCACAAAATAATATTACATCATTCATAGCAAATTACTTCAACATACACACATACACCTCCTTCTCTTCTCAAATTTTACAAAAAGGGTAAGATATTCTATAAATCAATTGTAGTTAATTTTCAACCCTTAATTGTTTTCATGCTCTTGGTCAATGAGTGAGATACATTTCTGACAACAAATAACCGAATGCTCTTTGCAAAGGTGGCATCGGCATCTCTCGCATCTTGTTTTGGTTTTTCGATCCCTCTTTGTAGGACACTTTGAACACCTCTTTGGCTTTTCTGATTCTTCATGCAGTATTTGTTTCTTGTGTGGTGGATTTGATATAGAAAGATCATCAGCTTTTGGTGGGTTTAGAATATTGAGGACTGTTTGGATGTTTTGTTGGGTCGTTTTTTGAAGGGTTGGAATAGCAGATCTGCGTTGAATTTGTGCTAAGGCTAATGAACGTCCGATATCCAAATTAAATTGTTGTCGACAATCTGCATGCAACCTCTTATCACGTGGATATTTCATCCTGAATATAACTAAAGATGCGATGGATGCAAGGTCCAGAATGTTAAAAAATATAACAAGGGGCCATCGTTTAGATTTTCGTTTTGTTGTGAACGCATGGGCCATTTGATCCATGGCATCAACACCTCCCTTGGTCTTATTGTATTTGAGCACAATACCTATCGGGTTTGTTGTTGTCACCAGAGATTTCCGGTTTGTTGTGCATGGTACTCATCAGAATCACATTCTTTTGGCGCTTTGTTTGAAATGACACCAATGTTGTTTCTTTCTGGAATAAAAATTTTGATTCCCCAAGAGGAAGAGATTTCTTCTCCTGAAATTCTTTTGGCAAGAATCGTTTATTTCTCCTGATTGTGCCAATAACTGTTAATGTTTTTCTAGCTAAAGATTCTGCTAATCTCAGCTCAGTGAAGTAATTGTCCGTAGTAATGTTCCTGCCACTTCCATTGAAATCACTTGTCAAGTTAGAGACAACATCTGCAGTGACACTGTTTGTCCGTTGACTTGGTCTAGCGCTTGTAGTATCTCTGCCTAGGTAAGGTTGCGCTCTTAGCGGGTAGTTCGTTGATGCGTCACAGGTCCAAAAAATTTTCAAACCATACTTATCAGGCTTGGACGGAATGTATTGTATGAAGCTGCATCTGCCTCTAAAGGGGACCAACTGTTCATCAATTGTAATATTTTCACCAGGGAAATAGTACTTTGCAAGGTTGTTATGAAATATATCCCACACATCTCGAATAGGCGCAAACAAGTCCCTTGCTCGTCTTACAGATCTTGTCTCTTTATTATCAAATCTCAGATGGTTCAAGAGATTACTAAACCTGTGCAACCCAAAGGCTGCCCTAACTAGAGAATTTCCATCAATGGGGTTGAAAAGGAGTTCAACAGATAGACCATTTTTATGAAGAGCACCGGTATGCAATAAACAGCCAATGAATGCAAGAATTTCTATTTCATCTGTGTTTTTCCATTTAGTACCTTTTGCTTTTTTGCCTTCAATGTTTGTGTTTTCTACAATATTAGCAATTATAAGTTCATCAACATAAAGTAAGAAGGCATCTGCGGGTGTCATGACATTGTGGGTGAATGGAATTCTGTTTTTTGGTAGCTTTATAATATTTTTTCTAGGCGTGCGTCCTTCTGGAAAGGGTTTAGTTGACCATTCAGTTGCATTATCCTTTGCAAGAACGATAACAGCAGAACTTTCATTATTCTCTTGATGGCTGTTAGCAGACAAACTTTCTCCCATGACTACAGACATGCTGTGATCACCCATGCTACTTTCAGGTTCACCATCAAGTTCTTCGTAGATTGGAGCAACCCCATCATCATTATCATTATCATCACTACTACTGTCCGAAGAATTTGAGTCCCCAATTCGGTTGGGAGGAGGAATCCATTCGTCTTCATCAGACATATCAGCCTCGTCACTAAGATTGCCATCCGCAAGGGTTTCGTTGATGATTTCAAACAGGTTTCTAGATGATGACGCCATTGTAATAGATATCTGAAAATAGAAAAAGAAACAGATTCTGTTAACCCATAGAGGCCCGGTGTTTACTAAGAAAAATTCCCCTGAGGCCCAGTGTAAGGGACATAACTCTTAACAAAAAAATACCAACACAAAGTTAAAAAATTATTAAACGAGAACCAAATGACATAAAATTATAATTTTAATTCCTTTTTATAGCCAGATAAATTTGCTTTCGAATGATATATAACATGACATGTTTTGATTTCAATAAATTGGGAAAAAAGTATTAAAAAAAAAAACTCGTTCCCCGCACCCCCATTCCCGTCATTTTCGTCAATCTCGGACTCCGATTCAGTGTCCGAATCACCTTGATCGGGTGCTAACGCCTTGTCTTGTCCATCCCCACCATCGTTTACATCTTCTCTTTCTAGTTCGATATCGCTTTCATTTCCAAAATCCTCTTCATCGTCCACACCACTCTCCAAAACATCATTTCTAGCGCCACGCAACGTACGGGAATGCCATTTTTCTGAATTCGATTACTCACTTGTTATCAACGATATAAACGTGCGGTAAAAACGAAACGGAAATAGAACGATCGCATTACGTTTACGATGTTTCCGGTTTAGAATAAAACGAAGTGATTCGTTGCAATAACAAAGTAAACATGATCCGTTTTTTCTCGGGGGCCGCGGGCGATGACGGGCGATGCGGGCCTCAACAGTCGCGGGCGACTCCAGGGGAAGCGGGCCTCTATGGGTTAAAATGTTACCAAATCAATTAATATCAGATTTAATCTAAAACAGTTTCTCAACTCATGTCTTGGGTCCAAATCTCATGTGAACTCATGGATTTAGAATAATCAGAATGTTCACAGCTTTGAGCATGCCGATGAACATGGAAAATAGGCATATAATAATAATAATAACAGAAAGGCATTTATATAGCGCTTTACCCCGCTACAAGCAGGCTCAAAGCGCTTAACAATGGATCTATTTTACATGCTGGCAACATATATAACAATAACAACATAGAGACGATGCACAAGCCGCCTGTTAGGCGAATTACACCTGCATGGGACCTCCGAATTTAACGTCCGTCTCCGATAGGACAAGGAAAGTTGTATAAAGTGCCTTTCCTAAGGGACATAACACTGGCCACCGACAGATTCGTGTGAAATGCACATTTTTTGTCTTTTGCGATAAATTTTTATCAGAAAAAAATTCCGACTCTTATAGGGCTCGAACCTGGGACCTACTGGTTCACAGGCAGATGACTTATCCACTCGGCCCCCCGACACTACCTATATAAAGGCTATTCATTATAATTACTACTTTTATTGTTGTTGGTCATTATTATTATCAGACTGTGGTCCGTCATTTTGTGCAAAACACAACAAATGGATGGGGGATTCATGAATTATGTAAGTAAATAGGGTACAATTCTTAGTAATGCTAGATACAAATTTATTGGTCACTTGTAGAAGAACAAGGAAAAATCATATTTACCTTTATTTATTGGGTTGGCTGCTTCTAAAATTGAGAATTATAATATTTGCTTGACCATTCAAGTATCCACATGGAAAGAATGCTGTAAATCACTTTCACTTTTGATAGGAAAGGGGAAATCACTCTGGTATAACAGGGGCAGTCACTCTTAAAATTCAAGGGAAGTCATCCTTGTTTTCTTTTGATGCAACCAACAAATAGTTTACCTGTGACTCTATAAAGAACTCTTAGAACACACATGCAAATTAGACACAATGATATATAGTATTTGACTACTAAAATATCACTGGGTGTATTCAACCCAGTTGTCAGTAATAGGGTGGAAGATATATTTTTCTATATAAAAAGTATACGGGCTAATCAACCCAGTCGTCAGGAATCAGGGTTAAAATATGTCGTCAGGGAAAGGGTTAAAATGAAATTGGCCAAACAAGTCCCTCTCTTTCAAACTGAGAACAAATTGAGTTGGCAATATCTGTTGACAGATTAATTTCTCGGTGGTAGTAAATACAAGCTCCCAAATTGAATAAAGTGTTCACTAGACCTTTTGAGCATATTAAAGCAAACACCTTTATTACAATGTACAGTGGTGTTGGTGTTTTTCGCATTTTGATGTAACGCTTTGATTTATCTTCACTGTCCTTATGTGGCCTTAATCTTTCTAATGAATTAAATATGATGAGTTGACTGAGTGTTAAACTTTCATTGTGATGAATATTGACATCGTTTTCAATATTGCTACCCACAAGAATCCTTTTAATGACCGTAAGTAGGGTGTGGGGTTGACTTGACTCCAAAGATGTTTGGTGGTTTGACAAATCTCGTCTTATCAATTTTGCTGTGTGCATTATATTAATAATAGCATTGCTGTCACCCTTTACTTCCAAAGCCGTGTTTATTTGCTGAGAAATATCTTTCTCGAAATATAGGAGAACTTCCCTTCCTTTCAAAGATTCAAGGAGGTTAGGAAATTGTTTAAACAACTTTCCTTCAACCTGGTTGTGTGAACTCTGTGACTTCGACCTATCCCATAAGCCCTAGATGCCTGCTATAAATTTTCCCAATCTCTGACAACTTGTAAATTTTAAATAGAGCCTGGGTTGCTCTTCAGATATTCCTTCTTCCATATATGACATTACTTCTGCAAAAACGGTGTTCTCTAAATGAGCCGCTTCATGTCTCATCTCTCATACAATGACAAAAGGCAAGAAAGCTATTTCTGTGGTAATGTGCCTCCTGCGCCACCATGTCCCCATTCGTAAATTTGGCCAGAAGGATTGCATCTGCAGTTCTCTCCGCAGTCAGTTTTACTTGCTCACTAACCTCCAACGTCAAAACTATGTGTAGCTTACTCTTCTCATCTGCTTCTTTATCACAGAAAAAAAAACATTTTTCTCTATTGGGTTCATTGACTCAAGCACCTGCTGGACTCTCTCATTGCCGTCCCTTTGTTTGGCTCATCACTTTCTTTATGGGTACTGGCACTATGCCTGTCTCTTAATAATTGAAGCTTAGTGTTATTATATCTGGCCCCGACAGGATTTATGCCTCATGTGGTGCATGAGAGTAGAAGCAATGCCTGCATCTTCATCCAATGAAGAAAGCTTGAAACCTAATTCTTCGGTGAGCAATAAAAATTAATCTATGATTGCTTCAAATGTTTTGTAACCCTCAATAGTACTTCGTTTGGTTTTGGCAGGGCATTCCAAATGTTCCGGACTATGTCTTTGCATATAAAGCATTTTGTCCAATCAATCGTTTCAGTGAAAGTTCGTCAAGAGGAATTACCTTTAACACATTCTGCTCAAAAGCTGTAACTAGTGATACGGTGCAGTAAAAACCACAACTATGGGTAATTCTGGTCTGCCGTAACACAGCAACTTGTGATACAGTGTTTGGGCAAGAGTGAATGACTGATGTACATTGTTTAACGACTACGATATAACACCGTAACATTGACAATATATAAAGGAAATAAAAGAACTCTGAAATACATTTTTTGATAAAAAACATTATTGCGAATATCTATTCTGATGCAAATAAACGTAATTCGTCTAAAAGGGACTCAACAACCTCTCTCTCTCTCTCTCTCTCTCTCTCTCTCTCTCTCTCTCTCTCTCTCTCTCTCTCTCTCTCTCTCTCTCTCTCTCTCTCTCTCTCTCTATTTATTTATCTCTATCTTTCTCTCCCTCTAGACAGATGCATACAATAAAGGTTACACTTACATTTTAGGAGCATCATTATAGTTACATGATATCAAATTATGCATTTTACAAGAATCAAATCGAATGGCAATACAAACGAACAGTATTGACGGTGGAAATCTAATTCAATGCCAATCGGTCTAGTGTTCCAATAGTTTATATACAATAGAACACTTTGTAATTGAATTCTAATTGTGTCAAAGTCAAGTAATCCATCCACTGCGTTTAGGAACATAATATGAATTGTTGAATATCACTATTTAATCAGAATCACATTCATGTTCTGCCATATCAGGCTCTGGTAATCTTTCATGAATCTGCGCATTAGTGGAAGGCAGGTTCCTGTAATAGTCATGATGCTCCATTGGTATGATCTCAGGATTGCATTGGAAAGGATAGAAAATCGGGTTTCTTTGCTTCACTGATCGCTAACTTTGCCGTGTAGCTTTTTGGCATATCAGCAACTGGTGTTAAGTGATGGGCGTCCACGTTTGCTTGATCCTATTACTTTTATCATTGTCCAGTTGTCCTCGAAATTGTACTTGTATTGGATAACGTCTTCATGTCCTTTCAGTACACATATAACTTTTCAACCAACTAACTCTGACTCCATCGATGTCTGTTTTGGTGTTTTTCATGATGGTGGCTGCCATTTTCTTGAAGTCTATGAAATGAGTGTGTTTGAGGGGGATCACAATGTAAGGATTATGTCTACGTGCCATTCGAAGGACTATATCCCAGCACTCGGTGTGAAAATTGGTGTGCTTTTTTTTTGTGAATGTAATGGCAGCATGCATAGAATCACATTCCATTTGTGTATGTCCAGTTTCTAAATATTTATGTGTTATATTTTGGATTTTGTGTATGTGGTTAACTACATGAACTAAGGCAGTGGTGAAGTATTGGTTCCTGTTTTGACCGCTGCAACAATCTCAATATAGAATAACGCTATTGACTGTATTCGGGAGGGATGACAGATGATGATAGATACACGTTGCTATTTCACGAGATCCTCGTTTGCCTTCAGTTTCATCCCATGTGTAGCAAGTGCCTCTGCCAGATGCGAGGTCATATAATATTGTAAAATTGTACACACACCGCTTTCTCTTATAGTAAAGAGGGCCAACAAGGCCACAAGGAGCTTGCAAGACAGTTTGGAGATCCATTGTGCATACAAATTTTGAAGAATCCATCTTTGCTTCTTGCTTGTCCATTTCTTTCTCCCTCCGAGCTGCCTCTTTTCTTTGTTGATGCTGGGTGTGCTCTTGTCTGTCTTTTTCGTTCTCCAAGCCAGATTTGACTTTCATTGTGTAACCTACACAATCAGCACCCTGATCTTTTTTGGGGTTATGGAAGGATAGGTTGAATTCAGTGTCAAACACTGCGCTGTACGTCTTTTTTAAAACATCAGTTTCCTCCTCCACACTGTTACAGTTATCCTTGTACAGGTCATACATCTTGCTGATACTTAGATTAGCATCAAAATATAGCCTCCTTGTGTCCTTTCTAGTGTAATGCGACTCCACTTAAGGAAATGATTTTATGTGCTCTCTCACAGCATTTTAGTCTTTTTCAGATGTCTTGTTGTGGGGAACTTTTGTTGCCTGTATAGGTGCCATTTGAGCAGTTTTTGAGGGCATGGTCGACATAACTTTCCCCTACAGCAAGAGTAGCCAAAAAAACAACTTTTGCATACACGCTCTTGACATCCATTGACTGTAAGATAAAATGCCCGAGACTTGCCCTCGGACTTTGGATTTTGAAGTACACTCGCAACTTAGGCATTGATTGGTGTTCTTTTCTCTCATATTGGAGCACACAAAATCTTCCTGATGTTCAGAAGTGGTTAAGGAGTAAAAGGTTTGGAACATGTTCCTCCTTTGCTCTTTCACTATTCTGTTACATCTGAATTTGCACCCCTAGCAGTCAACATTCGACATATGTTTTGCGGGCACAACTTTTCCACTCGGGCTGATATATTCCTTGCCTTGTAGATGTAGTTGTTTCCTAACATTCTTTTTCCATGAAAAAGGTATTGCTTGTCTTTTTCACGCATCATTTTGTTTGGGTAGTGAGTTAAACTAGCCTTGTCTCCTGGGTTAAATAGACGATACATGTGTTCAACTTCTGCCATTTGATTAGAATTATTATTATCCTCTTGTGAGAAATGTTCACTTGAAGTCGGATTTCTGTGATCATGTTCTTGCCTTTTGTTTTGCCAAAAAAGGAGGTCATGCGTTGGAACTAACAATGGCATCATAGTGCTGCGGGTGGTTGTCAAAGTATGCCAGAAGTATAGCATCGTTTTTTTTATGTCTGGGCAGAATGGTGTCCATGCTTGGTAGGATGTTAATAAATGATTTAAGAGGATTGCTGGAATAAATCCTGACTTCCCTCCTTTACCAGTCTGCAAAAACCTGAGGCATTAAATCATCAATGTCATTACACCATACTCCTGCCCCTCGAAGCTCATGGACCATGAGGAAGAAACATAGGAATCTGTCACTCTCATCTTGTCCCTCTTCTGCAGAAATGAAAGGTAAATAAAATGTGCAACTCTTGTCATGAAAATCACACAACAACTGCCTTAGCTCAGATGCACTGATATCCAAAAATGTTGCAGCTGCTGTAAAAAAACAATTTCCATCTTTTTTTTATTGATCTTTGTGTTAAACCATTGGCTGATAACAGATTATCAAGTCGGTGTTGATGAATCAGTCGTTCTCCATCGATGTATTGACAGGCCAGTTCAGTGGCATTTGACACTTCTGGCAGAGATTGCATTTTGCTGATTGTATTGCCTGTCTCCTTGTAACGTTTTTGACATAGTTTGCTTAAGAGCTTGTCATCAGAGTCATAAAAGTCAGCTTGTCACATCCTGCTCAAAGGTTCTTCGTCTGAAGTGTTGTATTCATTGCCATTGGTGAAAGATTCTGCCATCTTTAGTTACATACTGCCGTCTTCCATTGTTGTCTGAAAATAAAGTAAGACACTTTTATTGTCAATGCATATAAATGCTTTGCTATCTATACTACATAAATACTTTGGTACATAATATAAAACTTCTATTACATATTTTTACGCTGAACAAAGTAGTCAGTAGTATTTGTTTATAACAATTTAGGAATTTAAGAGCTGTCCTGTTTTTTGCTTTTTGACGGTAACTGAAACTTTAACCGTTATTGTTTTCTATTTTTAGGAACAGATTTCGAGCAGCAGTAGCTTGCTTAATTTTGCTCGGATTCTGCCCAAATTTCATATTTAAGACTCTTATTGTATGTTTGACATCTTTTGTTATTTGAATTATCATGATTTATTTCCATGTCTCGGGCTATTAAATGTTTTTAACATTTTTATTAAAGTATAAAGGGGAATAACTCATTAAAAGCAAAACAGAATTTTACCAAATTTTGTATGTGACTAGATTAGCAACTGACAATGTATATTTATTCTTAAACTGATTGTCAAATAGATTCCGAGTTATTTTCAAACAAATTACAATAACCCTAAAATGCTATTTAGAGGGGTGGGGTCACATAAACGTTTGTAAAAAGAAAAGTATCGGGTCTAAAGAAAAAAAATCGCACTGCCTGAAAGCGAGATAATAGGGAAAGTATTTTTTTATTAACATTTATTACCGATTTGCACATTTCAATAGATCAAGAAAATTAGTTTTCGGAACTTCAAAATTGAAAATGCAGCCGAAAATATCACTTTTTCCACTGCTTTGCATCAACTACTTGTAGTACACTGATTGTATTGTGCAATGCAACACATCAAATGAGAGATTATTTCATTACAAACATTTTGAGCTATTACAATTTAAAATTGAACTTTTTATGACGATACAAAAGGTAAAAATATGAAAGCACTGAAAAATTCCACTTATTGACCTTTCAGGGGCCATACTCTGTAATGTGCTAATATTTTTGTGGAAATTTTTTTTCCCGAAAGCATGACATGATCCCCTAGCAGAAAAACTTAGTTTTATAAAATTCCCAAGGGGGGAGAGGTTCACTTTTCCTGTACCCATGGACTATATGGCGTTCCCCTCCTTTTCATTACCCATTTTAATTTAAAGCACAATTTTTACGTTTTTCAGATAACTCCTGTGTTTATTCAGAAACTCTCTGAGTAGTTCTATATCAAAAATAATTCTATATTATGATCATTTTCATCTTGCAAAATTTCATGCTTTTACCAAACTTTGCACAATTCTTATGACATTTGGTCCTAACGGTCCCCACTAAAAGTACTTTCCACCGGATCTAACAGACCAAGTTACCTGATCACTGCTAGGCAGACAGGGGGTCAGAAAAAAATCTTGATTGTACCCGGGGTCAATCTTGGTCCCTTTGCGTCCTTGAGAAGCAAGTGCTCTACCAACTGAGCTATCAGGACCCTCTTGGTTATAAGTACAGTATGTCATTTCTTGCTTCTCCCAGATTTGATCAAAATTATTCTTGGACTATGTTGCTCTTACTTGTAAAGTCTTGGTAGATACATTTATATAAGGCAACTGTTCCAAAGCTCTAACGTTAAAACTATATTCCAAATATTTAAACTTATCCTTTGGAGAATTGATTTGCTGTTTCCTCTTGTTCCTATGATAACGTTAAGAGACTGCCTGAAACTCAAAATCGTTAAAATACAGGTGAACATGGAAAGGCAATGGAGTGAAACAATATAAAAAATCTATTGTTTCATTCAAAAGCCTTTCCATGTTCACCATTTAGTGTCTACTCTAGTTCTTTAACACACAAACATGTCAGATGACTGTTTACTTTATGCACCTTTCACAATATTATGTTGCTTGTAAATATGTAGATTATTTTGGTACAATGTATGGATTTGAGGTCAAATAGTAATTTCTAATTTTAATGTAATGTTTTCTATTTCTATGAATCGAATGTTGATAATGTGTGAAATATCTCTAATGTATCTTGTTTTGTCATTGTTACCCAACTAATTTGAAGATTTGAAGCTTTTACCAACATAAAACTATTTAAAGCTCATAAATACTCTATTGAAAAAAAAAAAAAAAAAGAAAGTAGTAGGTGCTGGGTATTTATTTTATTTTTGTTTTCGATTGTTTTTGTTTTAAATGCCTTGAAATTATATTTTCACATTTATGGTTTGTAATTTAATGTAAATGAATCTGCTATCTTACTCATTTTAAACATTGGCTAGTTGTATCATGCTCAACAATATGCTATATTCAAATAAAACTATTTATATCATTGAAATACATTGTTGGCCCTTTTTCTAAGACAATAATGGTTTAGGAATCTTAAAGGATTTTATTTTAATCCGCTTTACCATGTGTAATTTTTAATGAAAGTGTGTTAGTCTGACACATCAATGACCCTGGTTTAATATCAAGATATTAATTAATGATATGTAAAAGTAATAATAATAATAATACACTTCCTCCACCAATTTTGTTCATGGAGAATGACTGCCTTATTTGGTTCTTTGAAAAATTTAAGTAGAAACATACTTATCTAACTGCACAATACCATGATGATATCATCAATCACAATGTGCTTTAAAACATTTCATTTTATTTCCCCCAATCAAATTTTCATGTCATACTGTAAAAAACGCAGGACGATATTGCATTCTCTTACAATTTCTGCAACCACCTATAGCCCAGTACTCATTCACACCTAGTCCAGTGGGTATGTTTAATGTTTGTAAAGCATTTTACCCAAGAACACGACACCAAGGAAAGTTTTTTGCTCTTAACATCATCAATCTTGTCAATGACCATGCCGAGCATGATGAAAGTCAATTTGTAATACACTCTCAAAATGAAAGTCCTTGATAATGTCAAAGTCAACGTGTGTAAGAAAATAAAAACAGAAAAATATCAAGCAAGTTGATCCCAAAGCAATTTGTTTTGTTATGCAATAAAAATTCCCTTTATTCTTTTCCATGGATAAATTTGTCTCTTGGGTATATTTTGAGAGAATGATATATGTACTAGTCGTCAGCCACAGTGCAATGCTGCAAGTGAGTTATGACGAGACATTTTGCATAAAGTCACACAGCACAGGAAATCGAACCTAGTACCTCCAGGATACATCCATTTCACTATCATTAAGCCATACTGTTCTACCTCCCCAACCCCCCTGTCCAGACTATTGTGTCAATTAAACACCCAGTCAAAGACTTTGCCTACCTGATTCTAGGAATGTAACAACATAACACAGAAATGGATAAACAATTCATTATCTAATAATCCATTTATTCATGCTTCGTAAAGTATATTATAGTATCACTCCAACTTGCATGTAATGAACCCCCCACCCCACCAACTAATATATTTAATTGTATCTGTTACATACAAAAAAACAAACTATCTATATGTAGAAATAATTTTCACTATCCCAAGAAGTTCTTTATAAACAAGTTGGAGTGTAATAAACAATGTAACTACAATTTTCCCTCTGACAATGAAGCAAAACTACATTTGAAAAGAAAAGAAAACATTGATTTGATTCGAATAAATTATTAAATATTATTAAATGAAATCATAAACAAAACCATGAGAGGTACACAAGTCCTTACTGGGCTCAGATATTTGAGAACAACCCATTAGTTTCTGAATTTACCATAAAGCTGGCTGGGTATGCAATCGTAACTGGTAACGCATCAACTGGTATAATTTTGCGGTGCAGCAAATTCAGGAGAACGAACCAAAAGTATAATGATCAGAAATATGAATTTGTATCTATTTTATTTTCAGGTAAAGAAGCGATATATTCATGCTCCATTTTAGTTTCATATAACTATAGGCTTCTAATTTACACAACACCACCAATTTGAGGTGATGGGTCACATATCTAAATCGTCAATAAGTGATTAAAGTAGAATCCCTCAAGGACTATCATTCTATTGACAATTCTTGTAAGAAAAAGTGCCTACCATAAATTGCCTACTGAGAAATCCTCATATAGTTGACTTGTATTTAAACATGAAGTGAAAATTTTATAACTTGTCACTCCTCAGTAAACTTGAACAATGAAGCATAGAGATTTAATAGCACAACAATAAATAAATAATAAATA
Source organism: Berghia stephanieae (assembly GCF_034508935.2). Classification (NCBI taxonomy): domain Eukaryota; kingdom Metazoa; phylum Mollusca; class Gastropoda; order Nudibranchia; family Aeolidiidae; genus Berghia; species Berghia stephanieae. Next base: position 26,542,702 of record NC_088366.1, read on the forward strand.
CCCTTCATAATAAGAACCCTCTTTCAACACACAAACTCTCTCTCTCTCTCTCTCACACACACACACACAATCACGTACACATTCTCTCCATTATCTATTCACCAACGATAAGTTCATAATTAATAAGCAATATTCACACATAAAAATCACAGATGAATGCCCCTCATGTTCCCAATGGTATGGGAAACGCGTTGTGGTAATAGCTCTGCTGTGTCACCAAAGTCATCAGATGACACTGAAAGCAAAGAGTGTATGTGTGTAAGGGTATCAGCAGCCTTTAAGCCCAGGTCTTCTAAAACGTTACACAGGTAATCTGAAAAAGCCATTGACAAAATAGAACTAGTTATTTTATGATCTTTGAAATAGAAAATTAAAAAATCGATGTAAGGAATAAAGAGAAGTGGGGGAAAAAGATTATTCCAAATATCTGTGCAAGATAACTATAGTTATTTAGATATGACTAGACTAATAGTACTAATAGCAGTCGTCCTTCAAAGCCATTGGGCCCATGGAGCCGGAGTTGAGCCGGAGTTTATCCCGGTTACTATAGCGTGAAACAGACGATACCAATTGCTTGCTATCCTTTGAATAGAATGCTAGTCTATCGCAAAGTACTTTCCACCATATCTAACAGACTCAGCTACCTTTTTTACTGCTGGGTGTACAGAAAAAATCTCGACTGCACGCGGGATTGATCTTGGTCCCTATGCGTGTGAAGCAAGTGCTCTACCAACTGAGCTATCGGGAGCCCCAAAATAATAGTAACTTACCAATATCAGTCAACAGTTGTTTACAACCGTGGGGAGAAACTTGTGGGATTTTCAATATTTCCTCTGTATAAGTGTACATGGTTCCCATGGCAACAGATTCAAGCCAGATATCTGCCAAGTGTTCTGGTATTTCTGGAATGACAATGAAAAATATTGATAATCATATACTTATATACTTATATGACATACTGCCTCAAAATATTATACGTCTGCAGAATGTTAGATCCTAAAAGTGAAAAATGTATACAGCCAAAATGTGAAATTTAGGTTTAAGTTTGTCTTATTAAGGACAATAGATGGTTTCTAAGATTGACAAAAAACTAAAATCTCACATTTCCGGTCATTTTAATGTAACAATCACTGTTAATCATCACGTTAATCTGAGTTGAGATGATTGGTCACATGTTAGTCTGTGATAAAAATTGAGAAAAAGACTAAAAATAACCTTTATTATATTCAACAAAGCACAGAGCAATATGCCTCTGTTTTCCTCTTCTCTCATATTTACCTTGAGGATTTGTATAAGGCAGTCTTCCATGCTTAAGGGCCGTTGTTAACGCAGGGCTGTCTTGGAGAGTGAATGGGTCTAAGTGTTGCGGCAGGGTCATAAGATACTGACCCACCTTGGTGATGTATTCTAAGGGAGAGAGGCTAAAGGTTGGCAGGTTAGAGGTCATGGCTCCTCCTGCACTCTGGGATGTCCAAATCTGAGATTGAAAAAAAAAAGAAGACGGGTAATGTTTTATTTTTTCGACTATTTTTCCGTACCTTGTCGTTCTTCATGAGGTCATAGAGAGGGCTTTTGTTACTACTATTAACACTACAGCCTAGCTTCAATAGTCTAAAAAATTAAAAGAAATAAGAGCATAATTTGGATAGTCAGTTTGAGTGTGTGAATTAAGTATGAGGGGAAAAAAGCATTTGCTTTATAGCTCAGAAACATTAGGCAATTGTTACTTTAGTTAATAATCATAATAATAATAAGAAGAAGAAGAATCATCATATTAATTATAATAATAGTAATAATATTAACAATACTGATATCAAAAGCAAAAGTATAAAACATCAACCCTGGTGCGATACCACAACCATTATAATTATCACCAAAGGACTATAACGCAGTTACAATGGTTGTGATAAAATATCCAACCAGATTCATGCATAAACGAATAGACAGATACAAACCTCCATGACTGAGACTCCATTGAGGTAAGTCTTGAGCTGGCTGAAGACGATCTCAAAAGCAAATTTGTGGACTTCACTACTAAGTTTGCTGAGATCTGACTTGATCTCATTGAACACAGGGGGACTTTCACCTGAGAGATTTAAAAAAGGGCGTGGGAAGGAGAAAGTTATTTTGATTCTTTCCTCTGTTTACTGTTATAGCATCGCATTCAATTAGAACTTGTTAACATAACAGAAAATGTTTGAGAAAAATGTTTTGCTGCAGTAAAAATGATTATGTACATCTTGCTCCAAGGGTGATTTATTTAAAAATGATTATGTGCATCTTGCTCCAAAGGTGATTTATTTAAAAATGATTATGTACATCTTGCTCCAAAGGTGATTTATTTTAAAATGATTATGTACATCTTGCTCCAAAGGTGATTTATTTAAAATGATTATGTACATCTTGCTCCAAGGGTGATTTCTAAATAATTAAATTCATATAAAATACCATGCCAGATATTTAATCCTTTAATTAAACAAAAAAAAAGAAGCTCCCTCAAATGTCCTGTAACAACTGAACGTGAAAGATTTTTGGATTCTTTTAAAAATTTTTTTTCAGAGGACCACTGAAATTGGTACGATATACAGTCGTGTCTCTCTAATCCGGAACTCAACAATCCAGATGTCTCCATTATCCGGACAGGTTGCCTGGAGACAAATTAGTTTTTCTTCTTTATTTGTACACTATAGGGACTGATTCCACTATATGGATGTCTCTGTGGTCCAGACAAAATGCTGGGGACGGAAGATGTTCGGATTGGAGAGACATGGCTGTATATTTAAAAAAACAAAACAAAAGCCATGGCCAATTATAAATACGAATGGTGAGCACATACAGTGAAACCTCACTAAACCAACTTCTCCCTTTTCCACCAACCTCATTTAACCACCTGCATATCGATGGTCATGCAATGAATGTAATAATAATTTCACAACATTAATATTTGTATTTGTTATAATATTGCTAAATCTCACATGACCAAGTTTTGCAAAGTCTAAAATGTAGTAGTATAGCGAGTATTTCTTGTAAGTAACAACAAAATGGAGGGCTTGTCATCAGCATTATGGCGATAAATGCCAAGAAGAAGAATCAGAGGCAAATGGCAGGTTCAATGTGTGATAATCCAAAAGGTGAATTTAGAAAAAAAAAAAAAATACAATTCCGGCAAGCGTTTCATGTTTTATACCTTCTTCGAGTTTGGAGACCATGTTCTCCAGAGATTCAATATCAGCTTGGAATGGCAAGAACAAGGAAGCTTGAAAATGGAAGCTGTGGCACGCATGAACCGTACTGGAAGATTAGGAAAAATACAGAGGTTTCATCTTATATAACAATTTTATTCAAATTTCCTAATATTTAATTTTTCAAAATGAGTAAGTTTATACTGATGTGTGGCTTTGTGGTCTTCTTAGCTATAGAAATGTTTCTCTACCGTCGATCTGTTTTCTTTTTAGTAATGTATTTATGTTTTCATTGTCTTTTGTTGTTGGCTGAATAAGGGTTTTGAGCCCAAAACCTTCTGTCTTTGGTATTTTGTTCTTTTTTGAAGCTGTTATATATTCATTTTTGTTAATTACTTTTTATAGTCCATATCTTCTAGCATAATAATTACATAGCAATGAATAAAAAAAATAGTAATAATAATGATGATGATGATTATGATGATGATGATGGCAATAATGACAACGATGACAACAATGATGATGATGATAACAATTAAATAGCAAGACGATGAGTAAAACTTTAAAAAGCCATGTATTACCTGCCATCTCCATCCTTGCTGGGCGAGTGACTCACCAACAAATGGCCCAAACTGTGTAAAATGCTGCCCGATACCAACTGATCCAAGTCCTCTACTTGCATGTAAAGATGACCTGATGAATGATTCAATAAATATACCACTTGAACTATCTGACCTTTTACAAATTAAAAATAAAAACTTCTTCATATTAACAACAATTAATCGTAGACATTTTGGACAATTCATTATAAGTAAAAGAAAGAAAGAAAGAATATCCCCTTTATTCATTCTTCAGGGGATATATGCCTGTAGGGTCTATTCAAAGGGAAGACTGGAATAACCCAGGTGTCAGCTGCAGTGCAAAGCCGCAAAGTGAGCTAGGATGAGGTGACCTGCTCAAGGCCACAGAGCAACTTCTAGCTATTTTTTTTTTTAACTTTTCTATTTTTCTTTCGATTGAACCAGAGTAACGATTATATCCCATTCAAGATTAAATGTGTGACTTTTATCAACTGTTCACAGTAACTGAATTACCATATTTGAAGAAAAAAAATTAATGGAGAGAAAACATTCTTTATTATAAGCAAACTTTGATTTCAAAATCTTTAAGTTATGATAAGATAGACATTTATTTGATGGGGTATTTTTTTAAAGGGGCAATGATGGGGGAGGGAGGGGGGGGGTAGGATTTCAAATGATGAATGATTGAAAATTACCACATGTCTCAATGATGCGTAGAGAGCTTTGGAAGTCACCCCAGTCTTCCAATTCTGCTTGGGAACTTGTCCGGCATTTTTCACGAATGTTGATGAGTACCCTCCGGAACTCTCTTGTGTAGGACACAAAGAATGTCTGAAAATGAATGGCAAAAATGACTTAAAGAATGAAAGTATTTCATGTCTTCTCACTTAGTTTTTTAAAACTTCACATTAAAGATTCCACAGTTGATACAAGAACGAATGTTATATCAGATCAGAGATGAAATGCTATGAAGATGGGTTTTTTTTCTGTAAATACACTTAACAGTTCTTCTATAAAACAATGCAACACAGAACACTTTTAATGACATGAGTTGGGACAGCTGAAAATATATTGCTATATCAAAATATTGTAATATCCAATGAATACATAAAATAATGGAATATAAAAAGATAGCTTATTTAAGGTGTTTATGTAAGATGAGATGATTTAAACTACTACAAGGGAAATCAAAATGTTGGACAATGCAATGAGGTCAACTATAAACTATTGCCTGGCTCTAAAATGACCATTTAGTGACTGGGGAGGGGAGGGGTGCTACTAATTTTAATGAGACTGATAGTTTCGACTGTCAAGTCTGACAATCTAGATATTATTAGAAATGATAAATTTAATAACATTGCATTAGAGATTTCCTTACTATTGATATATAAGAAGGGAAATGGATGTGAGCAGGTCTTTGTTGTATCCGATATTATTTTCAATGTTGTAAATATTAACCTATTATATGCTAGAATAATTAACAAACTTTTAAATAGCAGAAAACCCAAGAATAAAGAATAAAGCATGACAATAACACAATTCCCGTTCTTCCCACCTTGTAAGCATCCATCAGACCTTGATAACAGAATCCATTTGTCAGACTCTGACATCTTTCATTGGCCTGCAATTGTGAAAAAGCATAACAAAATTAATCTAATACTAATAGCAAACTCTTGGCTTTACTCCCGTCTACCGTATTGTCATTGCCAACAAAACCCGAGACACTAGGATATGTATGAAAATATATGAAGAGATAAGAAAAATAGTTTTCTTTTTCACATAATTAGGATGAAAAAAAAACAACACATATAACAATTATCAACCAATCGCTTGATCTTTATTCAAAATTCAAAGTCCTTATTCCTGCTAATTACTTTTCTCTCTGGTAAAATAGATACTCCCCATAAACATTTGTGGCATAATTAATGTAAATATATTTGCAAAGGATAGCATAATAAATACAAACATATTGACTCAATTAAAGCACTTTTTCGAAATTTAAAGTTTAAACCTAAAGCCTTTTTGAGAAAATGCATCCTATCTTAGGGTTATATATGGACAATAATGAAATTGAAAAACGCAATAATCTCTTTGAGATTTTCGGTTTGGAATTCATATTTAGCAAACTGACATAAATGTTATTTAATAATAATGGTATAGATTTATAGTGCACCAAACATCCCTTCATCTGGAGGGCTCTGGGTGCATAACAAAGATTAAGCCTTAACATAGCACATCAACAACGCTAATTATATACATAATCAAAAGAAAGCCTGTCGCAGGCCTGTAAATGGTTGGTGAAAATATTGTCGGAACTTTTTGAACAAGCGAAAATAGACACAGCAGGACAAAAATATGGACACAACACAGATATGACAAGTCAATTGACTAGTCAAATCATGTCACTTTCCCCTACTTATTTATAACGAGGTCCTTATTTTATGGTATCAAAAAAAAAAAAATCCCAATTATTTGAGGTCCCAGGTCTGAGTTAGTTGTAAAATGAAAGGAGGAGAACAATTCCTACCCTTTTGAAGGATGTGTATCTAGACGTCTAGTAGTGCTCAACACGGGAAGCTGCGTATCTTCGCTCCTGTTTGTGTTACATGTTTACGCTGATTCTTTCGTTTATTTGGATTAATTCTTATAGAAGAAGAAGAAGAAGAAGAAGAAGAAGAGGAGGTGGTGCGGTGGTGTGAGAGCTTTCGAAGAAGAATATATATTTCAAAGAAAAAAAATTATTTCACATTATTTTTTTTTTTCCGGTTCACATCGGTACTGAACCAAAGAAATATAGAGACTGAGAAATAATAACCGGAGATATGCATGTGTGTCGGTAGCAAAATAGAGAATCCTTCCGGTCCAGTTCGACACACTTCTGTGTGTGCGTTATTTACTGACTAGGTGTGTGTGTGTGTGTGTGAAGACGACTCGCGCGAACTTCACGACCTCTCTCTCGCTGGCTGTGGCACAGTAGCCAAGCAGTGGATACATAAACGTCTAGCGGAGCGTGTAGGTGGCATGATAATATTATAGCTAACTGATAGACGGCATGTTTTGTCTTTGATGCGACAAATAAAAAGGTTTTTGGTTTTGTTTTTTTTTTAAGTCGGCATTTGAAACGGAATAAAATCTAATTTTTTCGAGGAACGAAATAAAAGTCTTTTATTTTCTTTTTTATTGGTTCTGTTCTTTGGCGTTACGAATTTTAATTTTACTATTATCTTTTATTTTATTTTTTTTAGCACTTATAGAGCAAAATCGTACTGTCGGAAATCCGACAATAGACGGAAGATTTACAGGCCTGCTGTCGGAATAAGAATGTCTTCAATCGGCGCTTGAAATCCTCTAGTGAAAACGAAGAACGTATCTCAAGTGGTAATAAATTCCATAACCTTGGACCAGAATGCTGAAAGGTGCATCACCAGCCTTCACTCGACAGTGGGGTGGTTTCAATTTGAGGTAGTTCATTGATTGAAGCGATCGCTGTGGGATATACCATCCAATGAGGCTTGAGAGATACACGTTATAATTGACTAATTACATTGAATATCATTAAGTCTCATAACAATGCTGGATCCTTAAGCTCAACCAGAAGAGCAGGAAAAGCAATGGGACTTCTATCATCCCTGAGTGCTGTTTTTTCTGACCCTTACGTTAATCCAGTAACGATTTGAGCTGCCTCTGATAGATCTGCTCAACACATTTTCTGATAGACAAACACTGTTAAACGCTACAAAAAATGGTATGAACTCTCTGATTCCATAGCTTTGAGGGACCACTTAAAACAATGATCAGTTTCTGCATCGAAATTGGAATGAATAGATACTTACATCATTGGCTGCTGAAAACAATTTGGAGACAGATTCTGCCAACAACTGGACTGTGTCAATGACTTCACTGTGATCCTAGTCGATTCAAAACAAAAACAAAAAACAAAGTGATAATATTTTCTCAATTTAAACAGTCATTTCAGAGACAAAGCACAAGAGAGAAGATATTGGTCTACTTTCACTACAGAAATAATGAAAACAAGTGAAGCTATTATGTCGGATGGCTCTTACTGTTATAAAGTAGTTTAGTGAAGTGATTGCTTTCAGCCTTTTACATCATTCAAGAAAATGGATATCACGGAGTATGGATGAAATAGGATACAATTACGTTGTAAGGCTATGTGGACCTGTGGTATAACATTCACCTTTTGAATGGAAGAATCTGGGTCCAAGCCCCGCGCTGAACAGCGCAAAGTTGAGTCCTCGGAAAAGGCTCTTTACTCACATTCTCTCACTATACTGAGGTGTAAAAGGAGTATCCGGCCATTAACAGCATTGTTCTGTAACAAAAAATGTAATACCCCTAACATCGTCATGTCTCATCCGACATGTTAAGTACTGCTGTTGGCTAAAGACCCCTTGTAAAATGCTTTGATCACATTTAGTGAACATTGCACTATATAAAAGCTCAACATTTTCAGCATTTCAATCACCCCAATATAATACCATTTTAGAGGTTTCATGCTACAAATGCATTTCAAAATGCTTCATCTATCATATGGAAATGAATTAAACAAAGTTGTCTATTTGAAACTGTATTTCTAATAGTATTTTACAATATCCTTCAAAGTCATGCATAAACCTGGAATAAAATTTATGAATACTGCCATCCTTCTGGTCATTGACTACCCTGAGCGTCTTCCGATTTTGTACTAACACAATTCTAAGTTTCAAGTCAGCTCTTAACTCAATGCCACAACATGACAACCAAGTATATAAAGAGTGGAAATAGAGGATAGTCAATTGGTGGATCGTTTTAAAAAAACTTACCAGTCGAATAGCGTCCAACTGTTTAGTTAAGGCAACCTCCTCAAATATACGGTATTTTCCTGTATACGTTTTGTATGGGTCATATATTGCCCTAATCAAATGTTGTAGACTGTTGCTTGTTTGAAATCCTTCTGTTGTTTAAAAGATAATTATTACAATTACACAAAATGAATAAAAACACAATACACATAAAAAGTAAGAAAAGATGTAATTGCCGGTAATTTAAGCAGTTTCCTTGCCCAATGGCTTCTCATCTATTTATTTATTTATTCCCACAGCAAGCAACATGGAAACAAATTTACATTCAATACTGTATAAATGTAACTGCTCTTTTTATTCTGACTGTCTCACAATGTTTTTAATTGTCTATAGTCTTCAACAAATATTACCAGTCAGGCTCTTACACGGAACCTGCTGGAACAGAGGAAACTGAATTGAATGGAAAATGTCTGTTGAGTGAATTTAAGTCGAGATCGAGAGCCAGAATTATGGCAGGCGTAATCATGGCTATCTACAAACACAATGGATAAGCACATCCACAGCATGAGCAAACACTTATTTTTGACTATAAGCTCCAATTTATTGATCAGGTTCACCACGACATAATACCAGATTGACAGGATGGGTCACAATTATGTTGTGATATGAGTACTGCTACACCATAGCAACGCAGAAAAAAACCTCCCAAACATGGAACATTTCGGCCTTTAAACCCTTCTGCATCCAACAACAAAAACAATAAAAACATAAAATACATTACTTTAAAAAAACAGATAAACAGCAATATTTTATTGTTTTTGTTGTTGGCTGAAGAAGGGTTTTGAGCCTGGGACATTCCATGTTTGGTATTTTTTAAGCTGTTAAACTTGTTACAGTCCACAGCTTCTAGCAGCTTAGTTAGTATCCCTTAGTCATAGCAACAAAGACAGGTTCTATAGACCCTGACTCAAAACACTATTGCCACTACTGACATTATGTCCGTAATACTAGTATGAGGGTAAATAACAAGACGACCTAGAGGCTGTCTCAAGTACTTGCCTTGTATGTGACTTTGCACAGCATTCTCCAGTCCTTTAGCACATCTGTCAGAAACCTGAAACAATCAAAATGTGAAGTCAAGAAATGAGACAGGGTCTACATTTGTCATGTGGTAAAAAAAATTATACAATTACCAAACATGATGTTTAACAAACTGAGCAGAAGAACTATGATGATGATGATGATGATGATGTTGATGATGATGATGATGATGATGATGGTGGTGATGGTGGTGGTCGTATATTAAACTAACCCAAGAAAGAGACATTATGTTGTATTATCAGGAATAAGTGGTAACTTTTTTTTTAAATAGAGGAATTGGCTCAGTCAGACTAAGTTTTACTATATACGTGGATATCATTTTTTAAAAATAATTCTGGTAACGGTGATGGTGATATTGATTATAATAATGATAACAATAATAAAATTAAATTAGTCCTTAAGAACCTTTAAGTAGCCCATGGAGCCATAGTTTATCCAAGTTTCTATAGTTTAAAATGGACAAAAACAACTGCTTGCCACCTTTTGGATAGATCACTAGTCCATCATAAAGTGCTTTCCATCATATCTATCAAACCCAGCTACTGGTGGACATGGGGGGGGGGGGTCATCATTTTTTGTTTTCAAATTTCGACTTCACACGAGTTTGATCTTGATCTCTTTGCATGTGAAGCAAGTGCTCTACCAGCTGAGTTATTGGGACCTCTACAATAAAATTTAAAATATTAATATCATTACAGGACCTCTGGTCAAAGGCATCAATACAATGCAAGACAGATTATTGCCTATACATTGAATACTCATGACTAACCGCAAAAAGCATAACTTACTTGCTTTAACTCAATCAGCTTATCCAACATCCTATCTTTACAAGGTTCCAACAGCTTGTTGAAGACGATGGGGAGAGGGGGATCCAAGGTAGACAAAGTTTGAGTCAAAAGTTCAAGGACGAGGGAGGCAGGGTCAGAGAAGACCTGGGCCACCCATTTGACCTGGGAGTACCATGTGTCCTGAAGCAGGTCAAATAGTTCATTGAGTGCGCTCTCGTCGGGACATGCCTCCCATGTGGCTTTCCAAGTTTGTAGTAATGTGTTCTGGGTAGAAAATTTAAAGTAAAATACGTCTTTAAAATCTCATTTTTCATCCACCTATGCTTAGAAAAAAATTGATATCACAAATCAAATTAATGGATAAAGAATGTATTGCTTGTCCTATCTAATACATAATGAATTTATATAGTGTCTAACATCCTCAGTCATAGTGCTCTATGGTGCTTTACATATTAGAAACTGACCAAAACAACATGCAAATTCATGACAAAACAATAAGCATGTACATAAACACAAATTATAGTTTGCATTATCTTTTATAAAAATAAGCCTTGCAAAACAACAACAAGCATTTCCTGAATGAAGATAGATTGTCACAGGACTTTAATAATAATAATAATAATAATAATAATAATAATAATAATAATAATAATAATAATAATAATAATAATAATAATAATAATAATAATAATAATAATAATAATAACAGGCCTGTAAATGGTTGGTGAAAAAATTGTCGGAACTTTTTGAACACGCGAAAATAGACACAACAGGACAAAAATATGGACACAACACAGATATGACACGTCAATTGACTAGTCAAATCATGTCACTTTCCCATACTTATTTATAACGAGGTCCTTATTTTATGGTAAAATTTGAGGGCCTAGGTCTGTGTTAGTTGTAAAATGAAAGGAAGAGAACAATTCCTACCCTTTTGAAGGATGTGTATCTCATGCTTGACACGGGAAGATGCGTATCTTCGCTCCTGTTTGTGTTAAATGATTACGCTGATTCTTTCGTTTATTTGGATTAATTCTCATAGAAGAAGATGAAGAAGAAGAAGAAGAAGAAGAAGAAGAAGAAGAAGAAGAAGAAGAAGAAGAAGAAGAAGAAGAAGAAGAAGAAGAAGAAGAAGAAGAAGAAGAAGAAGAAGAAGAAGAAGAAGAGGAGGAGGAGGTGGTGCGGTCGTGTGAGAACTTTCGAAGAAGAATATATATTTCGAAGAAAAATAATTATTTCGCATTATTTTTTTTCCGTCTCACATCGGGACGGAACCAATAAAATATAGAGAAAAAGATATGACAACCGCAGATATGCATGTGTGTCTGTAGCAAAATAGAGAGAAACCTTCCAGTCCGGTTCGACACAGTTCTGTGTGTGTGTGTGTGAAGACGACTCGCGCGAACTTCGCGACACTCTCTCACTGGCTGTGGCACAGTAGCCAGGCAGTGAATACATCCACGTCTAGTGGAGCGTGTAGGTGGCATGATAATATTATAGCTAACAGATAGACAGCAAGTTTTGTTTTGTCTTTGATACGACAAATAAAATTTGTTTTGTTTTGTTTTTTTTTAAGTCGGCATTTGAAATGGAATAAAATCTAATTTTTTCGAGGAACGAAATAAAAGTCATGTATTTTCTTTTTTATTTGTTCTGTTCTTTGACGTTACGAATTTTATTTTTACTATTATTTATTTTTAATTTTAAATATTAGCACTTATAGAGCAAAATTGTTCTGTCGGAAATCCGACAATAGACGGAAGATTTACAGGCCTGTAATAATAATAATTATTATCACTATTATTATTTTTATTATTATTATCATCATCAACATCATCATTATCATCATCATCATCATTTATCATTATTATTATCATCATTATCAATTGTCATTATTACCTTATGGCACTTGTGGTAGTATTTGTGCATCTCAGGAAGTCTGTCTATGCTCTCAAAAATGTGACAAAATTTCTGAGTTTGTTCTGTGTGGTTGAAAGGAGGAGAATGTGGGTTTCAAAGCATGTGACATAGACAAGTTTTCAATAAAAACGCTCATCAATAATCAAACTATGGTCAGTTCTTTTTTTTATAACATAACACTGTTTTCTGAACTGATGCTGAAAAAAAATACTTGTATGTTTTCTTTATTTATATCTACATATATAAACATAATATGTTTGCTCTCAATATTCTAAAAAAAAAAAAAATGTTTTAATAACAAAACAAGAATAAGTGCAATCGTTTGAAAAATTACGCACTACATACCCATTTTCAGTTCTCATTATTGGACATATCTATCAATGAAAATGATATTTGCCCCCCAAAATTTTTTTTAAAGCAACAAAACAGCATTTTACTTCTAAAAACTTTAATTTTAGTCGACGAGTTGAAATAAACACATGGGATCTATAAATTATTTATGCTACAGCCAAATTCTGGCTCATATTAAAAATAAGTGGAAACAACCTAAAAATTTTATTGAGACTACATCATTAAGAAATACTTTGAGATGTTATGGAGGGAATTTAATTGTTTTGTTTTTTTCTATACTCTAATGCTTATAACACAAAAATCAGTGCTAGAGGGAAACGTAACTGGCAGAAAGGCACGAGGCAAACCAAGGAAGTGCTGGATAGGAAATGTAGAGGCAACAACTAGCAAAAAGCTAATCGACTGCTCGGTAATGGTCCTTGAAGGTGAAGAAAGACATTCCATGACATTCAACCTCTGGAGGGAGACGGAACTCCAGTTAAGTAAGGTAACATTTATCAAGACCAATTCATACCTAATGACTGAGAATTGAAAGCTGCAATCAGCTGTGGACTCAACATGGCTTCCAGTCGATTCTTAAGCTTCTCTAAATGTTGGCATTTCTCAACGTAGTCAGGTGTGTCTACAAGCATATGCTGAAAGGAGAATAGATATCATAATTGGAATGAAGACAACTACATGCAAAACAAAAATGAGATATAGAAATGTCATATTGTACAAAAATCTGCTACCAGTAAAAACATTAAAACATTTAAACACATCTTAAAACATTTACTACAACAGCCAAGTGATGGCAGCGATATTATGTAATATGTAGAATATATAATACTTTTATCTATTTTTCTTATTTTCTTTTATTTGTTCTTTTAAATTCCACTTGCATGCAAAGGTAAGTAAAAGCTATGAATTCTATTCTATGACACGAAACGAGATAACAATACAAAGCCCTTGTTCATTTGCTGTATCATCCCTAACCCCTGCGCTATCAGGCAGTGCGTTTTTATTCAGTCAAAGTGATCTTGTCAGGAGACAATATTTCTACCATATATCACTATGTTGTGGGTAATTGACCAGTGCTAAGTCTGAATATAATCATCACAATGCAGCAGCCTTGTACGATGTTCCTTTGTAGTTAGCTCAAGTATGTGTGTATGTAATTTTAACCACCTACTCCACAATCTGCATCATGCTTTCTGTCAATACATTTCCTACATGTCTAATGAGTATGTGATGCCTATGATTTTTTGTTTTTTCGCATTTCTGTCCATGCCACTATCCCCTCTCCGTTCCCTCTCCTGTAAAAAAAATAAATTTACCAGTAACAAGTACTTGAGAAAATTGCTGGAGTGGTGGTCAATAAGGTCAGAGTGCTTAATAGGGATGAAATCGTGAATACTTAATATATTAAAAATCAAAATCTAAAATCTCATTCTATACTGCAGCATTAATACAATCTGTCTTCTTTATAAATAAATATTACCAAACTTTGCTGCATCCCAGCCAGTTTACTTGTAATCTGAAAAGAAGGGATAAGAATAGAAGAATGAAATAAATACATTCTTAGTTAGGAGGACATCAAAGAACCCTGAAGGAAAAAGACAAGAGACTTAATCAAAAAGAATTAGATTCTTCTTATTCGACCAGAACCACATTATGTCAAAAGTAAACAGGATGCTGAAGTGATTTTTTTTAACCTTATAAATGAGGCCCATCCAAAATTTGTCATCATTAGCTTATTTTCTTTATCATAAATCTAACTTTTTTTCATAATCTATTTTATTTTTGGGGGGTATTTAACTATTTAATTTTTACATTATTCCCAATTCATGTTTATCATACTCAATCTATATAGATACTGACCATGAAATAATGAAATGTCCAGACTGACTGAAATGACAACCTAAATGATTTGATTTGACCTAAAAAATTATATGATTTCAGGAAGAAAATAGAAATAGTTTCATGATCTGCAAAAGACATAAATTAATGCTGATAATTCAGACTTTTAACTCAATTTTCTTTATATAATCTTAGATTGAGCGGAAGAGTCACAAACGACAAAGCAGGGTTGAAACTCTAGTCCTTAATACCTAATCTATTCTTCCAATTTGCCTATGCCTCTTGATAATAATATTTCATTTTAAATATAAACTCTAACCTTACCGTATCAATGTGTTCTGTCTGGAAAACCTCGTCCATATCGGCGCTAAGCGTGGTCCAGTTGTCAGCTTCCTGAAGATGAAAAAATGATGAGTTGAATAAAATATCATTGAGAGTTAATAGTTGTAAAACATCAACAGTTGAGACCCCAGTGAGTCATGTTTTAACTTTAATTATAATTTGCCTTTAAATCATTACAGACTGTATAAACAAGTACTTGAGCATTTTGAGTTCACGCCTCTAAATTTAGAATATCTGGTCAGTATTTTCGAGTCCTTTCCTGCTATCAACGTTTACATAGATATCCCATAAAACTAGGACAGTCATCTCTTCATAATGATATCAGTGAATTAAAGATAAATTTCCTGACTAGAGAACAGCAAGTAACCCATGCTCAAGATCAAATTTCACAATAAAACATAGAAGTTTATGAAGTGAAAAGAATTCTACTTGAGATATTTTAGTATGTCCAAAAAACAAAACAACCAAAAAAAAACAACAAACAAACAAAAAGTATATCAATTAAAAACAAGAAATTCAAAGGATACAAATAAAACAAATTGTAAAAATACTTTGTCATTGTCTCTTTTGTTTGGTTTTGTAATTGTAATAAATCTTAAATGCTCATTACCATAATTTATTTATTTATTTATTTACTTTGGTATTTTCAAATGTAAAAAATAGGATAAAAAAATAATAAAATATCTAAAAGAGAATAGCTTAGATTTTGGTCTCAAGAAATGTATGCAAATAAATATCACAATGAGCAAACATTACTTTATGAAAGTTGGATGAGAATTTATAGAGAAGTGCCAGATGAAAACAGAGTGTCAGAGAGCCAAACTCTGGATCTAATTGATACGACACCCTCCGCCTGACTCTGAGGGAGAGAGAGAGAGAGAGAGAGAGAGAGAGAGAGAGAGAGAGAGAGGGGGGGGGGGGTAGAGGGAGAGAGAGTGCTCAGTGAGAAGTAGCACTAGCCATGGAGTTATCCAGCCGAGACGTCCTTATTCTCTGTCTTCATCTGGCATTTCTCTATCCCCTATTTTTCTCATCATCATTGATATAAGCGCCCACTCCACACGTATTTTCTGAAAAATAAGTTGTACCAACCTTCAAAGCATCAGCTGTATTTTTCATTCGTGACTTTATTTTGTCCAGTTTGAGTAGCATCTGCATGGATTGAGAACTGTCTTGTTCCACCTATTGTGTATACAGACAAAGTCAGAGAAACAAAATGGTCCATTAAATTGTCAATCAGTATTTTTAAAAATGTAATTTTAACTCTTTCAGTGCTGAGGCTATATTCGCATTTCCGTCACAAAATGGCCGACACCTGATAGTGGCAGCATGAGAATGACAAGCTAAGACAAAGCGACATTCGAATTTGGCACAAAATCTCAATTAAAATATCCCCCTAGGGCCAATTGAATATTCTGATGAAAGAAATTATACCATTGGTCCAATTTAGAGTACTTTTGTAGAAAGTAGGATTGGATTACATTGCTGTTTTTGCCTTTCAAGACCGGCCGCACTGTGCGGCCAATGGCACTGAAAAAGTTAATAGAGAAGAACAATGAGATTTATCAAAAGGCTCTGAGATCTGGACAACAAATTATTCTTCATTAATAATGGTAAATTAAAATATTAAACAAAGTCAAAGTGGATAGAACAGCTTTAAAAATAATAAATGAAAGATAAAGAACAGAATTTTTAACATAGAATAAAACAGTCTCAAAATTATCCAGTCAAAAATGAACATATCAGGCCCAACTCCTTCTTCAGTCAAAAAGGAATTTGAGCCCTGTATATAAATTCTTTTGGAAATTATATACGGGGCTCAAATTCCTTTTGAGTCAAAAAGAAATAAATGGGGCTCAAATCCCTCTTAAGTCAAATACAAAAATCAATAAAGATAAAATAAGAAGTTTACCTGTATTTTGACAAAAGACAATCTTTTGAAAAAATACACAGACTACAACCCTTGAGCTTTCATATAGCGCAATATCCACTAAACATGCTCAAATTGCTTTACAAAGGATCCCTGACCAACAGCAACATGTAACATTTAGAATGAGACATGACATCTGTTAGGCGATACCAAATTTTTTTTTTTTTCTGACAGAGCCAACGCTGTTAACAGCCAGGTACTCATTTTACACCCTGAGTTTTGTGAGAGAATGTGTGTAAAGAGCCTTTTACAAAGACTCAACTATGTGCTGAACGAGGCTTGAACCCAGGACCTTCTGATCCAAAAGCGAGTGTCATACCACAAGACCACATTGCCGTTGTGCACGCATCATTGCAGGCATTATTATTCTTACATCTAGATTATATTAAATTTGTTCTCTCACACCTTTTGAATGTCCTTTTTCACATTAGCCATTTGGTCCTGGAGTAAGGATGCTTCCTGTCTGATGGCATCTAATTCTCGCACAACCCTACACAAAACACAAAGAAAAGTTAGCATTTCATTATCATCATCGTCATGAGAAGGCTATACTAAGAATGAATTTAAAAAAAAAAAAAAGGAAAAAAGAACAAAACGAAAATCCATAAATATCCCAGAATTTGATCTTTAATAATAAAAAAATGGAGCCTTCTACAACACACTGTACTTTCAGTCATGAGGATGTTGCACTACACAAAACTATTTTAAATATACTTTAGTTCTTGACAATAGACAATGATTTCAATTCTCGAATGCTATAGATGTGTTGGTGGATTGCATTATCCTTTCAGCTACTTTAATTTATATTAACTGTTCCTATCAAACATCACCTAAAAACAGCTGACCATTTTTTACTGAGAGGCGTCAGCTAGGAACACTTCGCACAAGCAGAAAGAGAGACAAAACAACAACCATCCGAAAAATAATACACAATAAAATTGCAGTCACCCTCCCAAAATCAATCAGCCCATCGAGGAGACGACAGAGACACAATCATAAATTGTCTATCCCTCATGCAAAAACATAGAAATGCAAACATGCATTCTTTCCCTCTGCAGTTATACTCTGGAACAACATGTCACCGATGAATGTGTTATCTGTTGTTTTTTTGGGTTTTTTTTCTTGTGTTTGTGTGGATACCAAATGTAGATTGATCTTCCATAAAAGGACGCTACTACATAATGAAGAAGAACCAATCAAGAAAAAGACATCGTCCAGTTTAGCTCCCATTGCCACAAAATTTAGAATTTCTTGCTTAATGCAATAACAAAACATAGAAATAGGATAAATAGGACAAGATCTTCATCTTTTGTCAATGTTACAGCAACAATTCTTATTGCTAGCTGAAACAAATGAGCAGAAAATAGCAAAATATTCTATCAATTGTCACATCAGCTTATTACATTTTTGAAATACCTTGGCAAATTCTGCAAAGCTTGTTGTCCTGCTTCTTCTAAAATGTTGTTTACCTCCTATATTAGAGAAAAAAAAATAAAACAATGAATGCTCTTTCCTCTTCTGCTATATGAGGAGCTACCAATCTTAAATGCCAGTAAAACAGTTTTAGACCATTTAAAATAAATTAGGATTTCCAATTCAAAATAAGGATTAATTTTTTTTCCCAAACCAAAGAAAAAAACAAACAAAGCATCATTTATACTTAGAAAATACGGCTGGTCCTCTTAATAATCATTTTCAATTCAAGGTACAGTAGTAGCAGAACTTAATATAATTCAAGTATCAACATTGATCAATAAAATTATGAGATGAAATGAAAGTGTTATGAAACCCAATAAAAAATATGCCATAAAATTCATTTAATAACTCTCGGATTAGTTACTTTGAGTTAGTGTCAATAAATTATCAAGGAATGAAATCAAGGAACAAGAAAAGACAGACGGCATTTAAAGATGCTAAAAAAATAACATTAAGTTTTCTTCATAGGTATGTCTATACTACAAAATTATGAAATGCGTGATTAAAGCGGCTGAAAACTTTAATAAGATTTTTACCATACCTGAATGAACACCTGTAATTTCATGACCATGGTACTTGCATGTTGCTGAAGAAGAGGAAATATGTAGAGTTTACAATTGATTGGTATTATGGAATTACTAGAGTCTATCATGTACAGTCAATATATAATCAAACTTGCAGTAATCAGTTTCTCGACAAATGATCAGAAAACTGAGAAACTGGTGGTATCAAAAGAGTAGCAGATATAGCTTCTCAAATTATCAAAAAAGTGAGGACTAAGGCTGTGAAACTATTTAATATCAGTGTACTTGTGTTTTGAGCAACACAAAAACGATATTTTCACAACCTCACATATAAACTTTTGCAAAGAGGAATGAGAATTATATCAGATTAGTCAATTGTGCGGCTATGTGGTCTTGTGGTATGACACTCTCTTTCGGATTGGAAGGTCATGGGTTCGAGCCTCGCTCTGCGCATAGTTGAGTCCTTGGAAAAGGCTCTTTACTCATATTATCTCACCATACTCAGGCGTAATATGAGTACCTGGCCATTAACATATCGGAAAAAAAATTGTAATATTGCCTAACAGGCATGTTTCTTTCTACATGTTACATGTTGCTGTTGGTCAGGGACCCCTTGTAAAGCGCTTTGAGCACATTTAGTGGATATTGCGCTACAAAAAAGCTCAATTTAACAGCGATTGGGTAGCTGGTATGTTAGATCTGGTGGATAGGCTTTGTGATAGACTAGCATCCAAAAGAAAGGGTAGCAAGTGATTGCTGTTTGCTACAGAAACCAAGATAAACTCCAGCACCATTAGCTGTCTGGACTTTATCACTAAAAAAAAGAACCTAAAATCCAATCATTTCTTTTTTTATACCGAGCACAATTTGAGAAACTTTTGCAATAGACTGTCCCAAATAGTCCGTCTAATATGAGTGTAACAACTTATCAGTAAAATTGAGGCCTATCAAGTTAAACTTACTAGTATACATAACCAGGTGTGCCAAAATGCCCGCATTGGGTAAGGAGATTTATATCAACAAATTCACTTCATAGTTTTTCAATTTTATCATATTTATCTATTTATCTATAATTTAACTTCTTTACAAATAACTAAAATAAATATTTACATCTTTTGAACCTCCTCCTGATTCTTTCTGGACTCTGAAGGCAGCATTTATCCATTCTTTTGCATCAAATGTATCTACCATAAATTTAGAGTAATCCTGTAAAATAAATTAAATGAATTATCGGCATTATATTTGTTTAGGAACCATTAAAATGAAAGTAAAATTTACGGATAATTATCAACGGCTTCAGACTTTCACAGCTAGCTAAATTGAGAGAGTCTGTATTCACAGCCTTAAAAAGCATGTTAAAGTAAATGAGTTTCAACATCATATTATGCATTGTGCAGTCATTTTATTGCGCCTTACAAGTGGCTTGATGCTTCTTCAGCCCCTATGAATATACATCTTTACTTGACTTACCCTTTTTCTTTTTCACTCAAATTTTCCTTCCATGTCTTTTCTACGCGTTCAACAATGTGAATTTTTCCAACATTCAAAACTTAAACGATAAAAGCTTTTATCGAAATAACAAATATGATAAAACAATATTCCTCTTTCAGTTGTAACTTTGAGAAAGATTAACTTTAATAACGGTTTTCTTATACTGCACATGATTTCATTCATTCAACTTCAACCATCCTCCACGGTTTACTTCTGTGTCAGATTATTTTTACGTATTTTTATTATGACTGTGAAAAAAGTCACTATGATAATGAGAGTGAAAGAGATAAAAAGGTATTTTCATTTATTGGTAACTTACTTAAACTGGGCCAAGTCCGCATAGACTTTCAATTTAAGAAAAAATCTCCTTAACTGAAGGTATGACTACACATAATAATAAGACATTTGTGTCTGATTCCAGTCTCTAGGTAGAAGCATATTTTATTAGCCATTGAATAAATGAAACATGAGATAAAGTCAAATTTTAACAATACAATTTCATTTAATCACGATTATACAATTTCATTATTTTTCACAATATCTGAATGGATCTGATATAATTTTAAAGAGCACCTAACAAGTTTATTTTGGTGTGATTTGCATTTTATGTTGGTGCATTCTTACAAAAGTTTTAGTTTGATCAAAATTGATCAAAAGTTTATTTTTACAACAACAACAACAACAAATTAAAAGAAAAAAAATTAAAAGAAAAAAATGAAAAAAGGAGAGAGTAAGGTGCATCTTGATAAATATAAATTATTTAATTTAAAAGTGTGTCTGAGCTCTGAGCCAAATTTTATCGAGACCAACAAGGGCCTTTCAGAGTGTTCAATATTTGTCGGCCTTATAACCAAATACCTCTTTCTCTCTTTAAGTTCCGATTCAACTAGATGTCAGCTATCAAGAGGTTGTGACCAATTACAAATTTTGAGCCTTACCATTGCGACAGTAGACTTTAAGGGGAGAAGTTCTGCATCTTCCTTGAGGTAGATTCACTATATTGTTATTTTAACTGTGGACATTTTGTCAGGGGTTGACTTATTAAACTTGGCAATTTTTAGTATATATCTAGCATTTTAAAAGGAGTATATGCATGTACCAATCAATAACTGCGATGAGAAAGGTTAGTGTCACGAAGTGATGTTATTGCCATGGTGGAGCGATGCTATTAAGACTAATACTCTCATTTTCTCCTCTCTCTGTCACTTTCTCTACTTCTTCTTCTTCTCTCTCTCACTAATTTCTTTCTTTCTCCCCTTTCACTTTGGCTGCGGTTATTCAGAGTCGACTCTGAATAACTGTCTACGGTTATTCAGAGTCGGGGAGTCCACTCTGAATAATTGTAGACAGTTGACTCTGAATAACTGTCTACAGTTATTCAGAGTCGGGGAGTCGACTCTGAATAACTGTAGACAGTTATGAGTGATGAACTTCCAGTTACCAACAACACGGTTTTTCTGGTTTTTTTTCTTCTCTCCCACCTCTGTTTAACCCTACGGGAAAAAATCGTTTTACTTTTTGGTATTTTCTTGTCTCTTCTGTCATGGCAGTTTTTTGCATCGGTGATTTGCATTGTCGAGATTTTGCAAAAAAAAAAAAAGAAAAGAAAAACATTTAAAAAAAAAATATAGTGGGGACCAGTGATGATAATCTTCCGCGGATTTCTGGGATTTTAGGATTTGTTCATAAATGTTCCGTTGTTTTTTGTCATGTCAAACATTTTCTTCTCAGGGGGAAAAATTTGTCACCTCTGCTCAGTTGCATGAATTTTGGTGACACTCCTTTATTTATGAAGTTAGTCTAGACACGCTGGCGCCAAATGTCAAAGGCAGCACAAGACACATGGTGGCCATGAATGAGAAGATGATCGAAAGGGAAGGGGATGGAGCAAATGGGTGTAAATATTTGTGTACTTTTTAGCTGTAACATGATAATACATTCATTTGACGATTTTATAAGGTTTATAAGCGTGTCTTTTTTTTTCTTCCTTTTTAAGTTTTGTTTTGTCTTTGTTTGATAGTTCTGAATTTGTTAATAGAATTCATTACAACTTGTGTCTAATTATAAAACAATTTTTAAAAAATAAAAATCAATTCATTAATTCTCTCTCTCTCTCTCTCTCTCTCTCTCTCTCTCTCTCTCTCTCTCTCTCTCTCTCTCTCTCTCTTTTTCTCTCTCTCTCTCAGCCACCCTTCTATCTTCATATTACGTTTATAGATATCATTTGGTAATAGAGAGATAATAAGTTAGGCTGATCGATTTAAGAAATGGTTGTTTATAGGCTAATTTAAATTTGCTTTGTTGATGGAATATGTTTTGCAATTGATTAAAGACTCTTATTTATAAGCGACTGAAGTTGAAAAATCGCCAAGTTTTAAGAATTTGGCACTAAAATTGCCAAAGTCACAAAATAACCGTAGTAAACTGGTATCAAATTGAAAGAAACTCATCTCGCAAGAACTCAACTCGATAATTCAATAGGCTACTCGGCTCTAAATATCTGTACACATGGTTATCCAGGGTCGACTCTGAATAACCATCTACAGTTATCCAGAGTCGACTCTGAATAACTGCCTACAGTTATCCAGAGTCGACTCTGAATAACCACTTCGTTCACTTTCAACTGAAACTGCCACAAAGTGATGTGAATAATAATAATAATAATAATAATAAT
>NC_088366.1:26570705-26625705 GCF_034508935.2 Berghia stephanieae
AGGTCACGAGTGGGGTTGAACTGGAGACTATCGGAGGTGGATGGGAGGTGAACCATAAACAATGTGAGTTGGGCACCACTGGGGAGTGAACCAGAGACTATGTGAGGTCGGCACCTGTGGGGATTGAAACAGAGGCTTGGGAGGTGGGCACCAGTGGAGAGTAAGCTGGAGACTATTGAACCTGTGGGGAGTTAACCCAGAACTGTGTGAGGTGGACACCAGTGGGGATTGAACCAGAGACTATGGGAGGTGAGCACCAATAGAGAGAAACCAGAGACTATGGGAGGTGGGCACTGGTGAGGAGTGAACTCAGACCTATGTGTAAGGTGGGCACCAGTGAGGAGTGAACCAGAGACTATGGGTGGTGGGCACCAGTGGGGAGTGAACAACTATCTGTTAGAGTGGGGAGAATACCCGGAATACCTACTAATTGGTGGACACTACTGGGGAGTGAACCCGGGACTGTAAACGACAGAAACCATTAGAGTATAAAGCCGGGACAGTGAGATATAGACACCAGTGAAAAGTAATCCCTAGACTACATGAGATTGGTACTAGTGGGGAACGAGCCCAGGACTTGGAAGTTGGATTGCCAAAATTACAGGATGTAGACATATTGTTCCATGTTCGCTCCTCATTGGTGTCTGCTCCAGATAGTCGCGGGACCATACTCCACTTTATGTCTTCTTCCGTATCCTTGGGTTCAGTCCCCAGTAGTGTCCACATCTCATAGTCCCAGGTTTATTCCCCACTTGCGTCCACATCCCCTGGCAGTGGGTTCACTCGGCACCTCTCATAGTCCTGGATTCACTCACTCTCCACTGGTATCCACCTCTCTGAGTCTCGGGTTCGCTCCCCACTGGTGTGCATCTTCCGTAGTCGGAGGCTTACTCCCCACTTATGTCCACCTCCCCTAGTTCCGGGTTCAATCCCCACTAGTGTCCACCTCCCACAATCCCAGGTTCACTCCCCACTTGTGACCACCCCACTTAGATTTGGGGTTATTCTCCAATGTGTGTCTTTTTCCGCAGCCTTGGATTCATTCCTTAGTAGCGACCGCATCTCACAGTCCCACGCCAAGTGTATCTCGTCCTATAGACCGATTTCAGCCCCCCACCCCCTCGAATTGTGTCACCCTTTCATAGCCCCTGGTCAAGGCTAACACAACGTGTGTGCCCTGCCCCTGGTTCATTCCCCACTGACATCAGCCTCGATATAGATTTTACTTAATGTGTATTTTATGAAAAGATATGGAATCCATTCTCAAACTGTTTCTTTCAACGTGTTTTGTTAACCAAGAGGAAATCCGACACGTCCACATTATCTATATATGTTAATTAAATGAAAGCTTCCATTCTGTTTGACTATATTTTTTTTCGGGGAGGGGCGGGGGAAGTGGCCGAGTGGTTAATGAATTGCACTGACTGTGACCCGGAAGGTCCCGGGTTCGAGCCCCGCTTCAGGCACGTTATTTTACTTTCCTTGGGCAATATTATTAATCTCTATTTGCTCACTTGGACAACATGGGTGATTACTGTTGACATCAAACAGCTTGTTTGATAAATTATCTATATCTTCATGGAATGCCGAGGCGATTATATCTTATGATGTCGTGGCGGAAGGGCATATTTTTAAACATATTTAAGAATTATTATAATATAATATAATATATTGTATTTCCTCTCACTTCAAGCAGCAACAATTGTGTTTTATAAAAACGATGATATTCCAGATTGGTGTCCATCTCCATTATTCCGGATTCATTCCCCACTGGTGTGACCTCACACAGTTCTGGGTTCACTCCCCATTGATGTCTACCTCCCATAGCCCCAGGTTCACTCAATGTTCACTTGTATCCATATCTCTGAGTCCTGGGTTCGTTCCTTACTGATGTTCGTCTTCCATTTTTTGATCCCAGGTTTCTCCACTTGTGTCCACCTCCCCTAGTCCCAGGTTCAATCACCTCTTGTGTTGGCCTTCAACAATTCCAGATTCAGTCCCCACTTTTGTCCACCCGAGGTATTACGGGGTAACGCTTCACTGAGTGTCTTTTTCCTCCCTTCGGTTCACATGCCAGTGTTGTCCACATCTCACAGTCCCTGGCTCACTCGCCACTCGTATCTCAAAAAATGGTATCATGTCGGGATGAACAAGGTACCAAAATCGGTATTATGTCGGGTTGAGCTAGGAGTTGAAAGGTCAATTGACTTGGGTTGAGTTGGGGGGGGGGGGGGGGATTATATCATTTCTATAAAAGCTAGAAATTAGTGCGGGGCGGTCCTTGGCAAGCTTAAGGACCACGGTCCTACGGTCCCTGGGAAATGAAAACCGCAAGGACCGGTCCGGTCCTTTTCGACATTGAACATTCCTGAGAGACTGTTGGAAGTTCGAACTGTTTTGACCTTTGGGACCGTGGGACCGCCCCGCACTAATGAAAACCGTGGTCTACAGGAGTAAAACACACGGAGTAGTCACACTCATTTCAAATTGTAACCTAATTAGAGAAGAGGGGTGATGCCTTCTTTATTTGCTCACCGTACTTCATTGTTACTTCGATAATTTAGCGTGAATAAAATTTGAAATTTATCCCCATTAACGGAGATAATGGAATCGCCCAAAGCGTTGATCGAGTTGTTCGTGGCGTTGATACACACACGCAACTCCTACCCCCCCCCCTTCCCCCCCCCCCCCCACACACACACATTAGAGGGCAGCGAGCATTGAAGAGTAAGAGAGAGACGTGTGAAGTTATAATAAGAGGGGGTGGATGCGGTAATAAGTAATAAGTGGGGTCGATGGTGACTTTTCGCCAGATCTAACAAACCCAGCTACCCATTCACTGCTGAGTAGACAGGGATTCAGAAAAAACTCGACTGCACCCGGGATCGATCTCTGGCCCTTTGCGTATAAAGAGAGTGCTCTATCAACTGAGCTATCGGGGTCCCCAAATATTCTATTGGACTTTTTAAAAATACAGACGTTATAACTGGGTTTTTTGGAAGGAAGAAACTAATGAAACTCGTATTATTTGATTAGTTAAAACACCAAACGAAATTTTAATATTATTGTATTATTTTAAATGATAACAATGCGATAGAAAAGAGTGGTGACTTGCTACTTTCTAGGTTCGAGACACACACACACACACACACACACACAAACACAAACACACACATCTTTAGTAGTCACATGCATTTCAAACAGTAACCCATTAGAGAAGAGGGGTCATGCCTTCATCATAGATCATTGTCATTGCGATCATTATGGTGTAGTAAATTTTGAAATTTACCCCGTATAATGGAATCGTCCAAGGTGTGCGCCTCCTGTTCCCCCATCTCACACACGAAAGGGCGGTTTGCGGAGTGGAGGGACGTGGTCGTCTGCCTCTATGGTCGTCTGTGTCGTTTAGTGTATGGCAAAGGGGGGTGGGTGCGATTAATTAAGTGGGATGGGTGGTGATTGGTGGAAGATAGGCAAAGAACCGAGGCAACGAATGGCTGGTTAAGTAGTATGGCGCGAGACCGTTGAAAGGTGATAAGAAGTGAGGACCGCCGCCGGTCTTCCACTATGGGACCGATCCCCGGTTCACAGCTAAAAGACCGTGGGACCGGTCCCAAGGACCGGTCCTCAGCGCGCCACTACTAGAAATTGAAATGTCACTAAGAATTTTAATTTAACTGTTTGACATGTGATGAACTCGGAGCTAATATACCCAGCGGCATCTCATGCAGCCTCAATGATTAGTTTCAGTCTTTTATTGATTGGCAATTTTTTTCTGGTCCATAGTCCATCGGCATATTGAGGAGCCCCATTGATTAGTAATCAATCTTTTCTTGACACTCTTTTATTTATTTTCACAGTTGAGAGGTGGCGTATGGCATCTTTAGCAATCTCATTCATCAACAGTTCAACAATACAAGAAGGAATCGATGAATTTAATTTATTGATTTTCGATGCAGGTACATTAATTGATTTTGACGTATGATGCTTCTGATGTTGGGTGCTGTAAATTAGGATACTTTAATAACGTCAAAGTGATGCATGATTTGTGACCGGTCGTCTCAAAACGGTATTATGTCAGGATGAGCCATATTCCAAAAATGGAAATTAATGTATAAACGGGTAGAATCACAAAATGTAATGAACGGAAATAAATAACAGCTTCGAAAAAGAACAAAATACCAAACACGGAACGTTTCGGGTTCAAAATCCTTCTTCAGTCAATAACAAAAACAAAAATAAACATCACTTTATACATCACTTAAAATCCAGAGAAATATTTATCACAGTCATTTTAAGTGATGTATTATTGTTATAATAATCCAATCCACATAATCAATTTTTTTCTCAGCAACACAACATTAAGTAACAAAATCATTGGAGCAACAAACACTCAATGTTTCGCTGGCAACATAAGGACTCCTGAAGGGGGCAGTTTGAGACCAGTATTGTTCATGGTGTATCTAGAAGAGAAGCACATCAATGCTCCCCCCCCCCCCCTCTCCTCACTGGCCGCCCCCTTTCCCCTTAAAGCTACTATAAAACATCCTTACCCCCAACTCTTTAACAAGGCGGAATTCTGTCAAAATATTCTTCGTTAGGTTTACCTCTGTAACTACAGACCTAACCGTTTACACCAGATGAGCAGATGAGCAGTGGGCATTAATAAGAGATGCGTCTTGGACCTCGCGATAGCTCAGCTGATAGAGCACTCACTTCACATGTAAAGGAACCTAGATCGATCTCAGGTGAAGTTGAGAATTGGGTAACTGGGTCTATTAAATCTGGTGGAGAGTACTTTGCGATAGGCTATCGCCCTATTCAAAGGGTAGCAAGCAATATCTATTGTCCGTTTCACCCTAAAGAAACCGGGATAAACTCCGCCTAGTGGCTCTGAAGGACTACTTGGAGCTCATTTAAGCTGTTGTTTTAACGCGATGAGAATGGCAAGGTGAAGAAGAATCAGCGCATTTATAATCGTGGATAGAGCGAGTAAGAGACCCGCAAGGTAAAATGATGGCATGGGTGAGAGGGAGAGAATGGTGTGGATTCACACCCCTACTGCCCCAACACCAAGAGTGATAGATGTGAGGATTTTTTAAAGGGCTCCTTTATTATAAGGAGATGAATGATAATCGGTGTAGAAATTGTATGGAGCACGGGCACAGAGCCACATAATGCAAAAAACAAAAAACAAAAAAAACAAACAAAACAAACCAAATCGTCTGCCGGTGGACACCGGGAAATTGATTGTCCCAATGGAAGAAACATCGAAAAAAATGAAGGGCTCGAGTTGATGTCTCAGTCAGTGCATTTGGAAGAAAAAGAAGTAGAAACAGAGGAGGATAGAGATTAGAAAACAGTAAGAGGGAGGAGGAGACGGAGAAGACAGGGGAGGAGTTGGAAAAGAAGTCGAAGGAAGTTTGTTTGTTTTTAAGGGTTTACCGCGCTTGCAACACATTAAGGTCATATCAGCGCCAGTAAAAAGGAAGAAAATGGGATAGTAAAAAGTTCTAGAATTACAATTAAAGCATCCAAGAATAAGGCAGACAAAGGGGAATTGGTTCAAATAGGGAACAATGTAGATTACAAGAGCACACCATCAATGTACTTAGTTTGAGATCACCTAAAAGTCTCATCCAGACACAAGCACAGGTCCCCACTAAGAGGAATGCACTCAGATGTTTACAAACCATATATAATACATAAACAAAACAATACAGTGCATAACAGAGAGATGATTTACAAGGAAAAAAAATATCATCTCCCAATACCAACTATACATTTGACTGTTTCCCTCCCAGTCAAGGTATCCGGCCAGGGCCAGGACAAAACCAAGTAATCTCATTCCAAGACAAAGACAGAAAGCATGTTGGAAACCAGACATAGGGGGATAGAAGACACAGTATGTACCCCCCCCCCCCAGCCCACTATGGGAGGTCAGGAACCCCACAAAGTCGGAGGAAGAAATGGAGGAGGAAAGAGAGGAGATGGAAGAGGAAGAGGGGGAAGAGAGGGAGCTGGAGGATGAGGGAAAAGAGGAGGAAGAAGAAGAGGAGAAAAAAGGAAGGAGAGAAGGAAAGAGATAAAAAGTGGAGAGATTAGGGAGGTGAGAGATAAGGACAAAAGAAAACTACATGATAGAATTAATGGACGGGAAGGAGAGGAAGTAAGAAAAGATATGGAAGTGGTAATGGAAGAAAATGGAAAGAAGAAGCGAAGTACTGATGAACAGGTAAGAGAGAAGCGAGAAGGTGAGATTGGTGGAAAAGGAAAATCAAATGAAGTCATGGAAGAGGATAAGGAAAAAGAAAGGAGAGGTCAGAAAGAAAAACAAAAAACAAAGACAGAAAGAGAAAGAGAAGAAAAAAGAGAGAGGGGAGACAAGTTGTGAAGGAGGCCAAAAATAAAAGTTTAAAACAATAGAAAATTATGTTATAACAAGATTATCTTCTAGTAGAAAGAGGGTAGGGTCACCAGAAGGGGAAGGTTATAGAGGTCTGAGTAAAAATGATGGTAAAAGAGATTGTAGTAACAGTAATGATGTTAAAATATAAAATTTTATTAACTTAAAATACTTCAGTTAAAATGAATCCAAAAAATTTTAGCACTGTTTTTTCAGATGGGGGTTTAGAATATTAAAGTATCCTTTCATTAAATGTTTGTGGATTAAGAAACAGTAAAAAAAAAAGACATGCAATTTTTAAGAATATCAAGCAAAATAAAATAGACATAGTAGGATTTCAGGAAACACATTTCTTTGAGGATTCAAATTTAGTTGAAAAGGAATGGGGTTGGAAAATTATCTTATCTCCGGGGACAACCAAAAGTAAAGGACAATTATTTCTGATTTCCAAACAATTAAACGATAAAGTAGAAATGAATACATTGTACAAAGCCTCCAGAATATTATTGATAAAATTAAATACATACAATAACAAAGATAGAGGTATTTTAATAGCTAATATTTACGCTCCATGTACTGCACAGGAAAAAGCTTATTTCATTTCTTATTTAGGAAAATTTTTAATATCAAAATCTGAGTTAGCTAGACGTTTAGATTATATCTTTATAAATAACATGCTTATTATACTTTTTTTTACAAGAAACAGAAATTAAAGGTATTGCCTTTACAGATCATAGAGTAGTTACATCAAAATTCAAATTCATATCCTTCAAAACGACCCTCTTTATTTAAAATGAATGTATCAATATTGAGTGACTTAATATATATAGCAATAATGAAACAAAGTTGCTTAGAAGAAAACAAAAGGTTGGATCCTTATCTTAGGTGGGAATCTGCTAAAATAGACATCAAGGAATTTACTCAGGACTACTGCAAATATAAATGTCGTAAGAAATCAGATACTTATAACGAAGAAAAAAGAGCCCTTAATAAATTAGAAGAACAAATAGTATTTTATCCTGAAGACACTGATATTTTTCACAAATATTGGAATTGCGAAAAAGAATTGAAGTAAAACAAATTGAATAAACAATGGGTGCCAGAGTAAGAGCGGGCATCAAGTGGATAGAGGAAGGAGAGAAATGTAATAGATTATTTCTATCATTAGAAAAGACCAGGGCTATGAACAATATAATTTATAAATTGAAAAGGGATGAAAATAATTATGTTACAAATGAGCTGGAAATTCCAGAAACCATTGGTAAATATTATTCAGATCTTTATACCGAATTGAAAGAAGACGAAACAATAGAAATGTTGAGTGATGAATATGTATAAAATATCACTATACCTAAAATAAAAAATGAAGAGAATTAATTCTGTGACTGATTTGTTACGTTAGTTGAAATTAGGAGCGCTATGGAAAAAATGAAAAATGGATCCTCCCCAGGGCCAGATGGAATTCCAGTAGAATTTTACAAAAATTCTTGGGCGATGTTCAACTGTTTTGAGTTAAGTCTTTAACAAAAATATGCTTAGTTAAAGGAGGGGGGGGGGTAATAGCGTTAATACCGAAAAATCAATTTATCGATAGATAAGATTTAGGAAATTGGAGGCCTATAACTTTAACAAATACTGATTATAAAATACTGGCAAAAACCTTGGAAAATAGACTTAAAACAGTTATAAGTAGTAGTAAAGACCAAAAATGATTTATTCGTGGAAGAAACATTGCAGAAATTTAGAGGGAAACTGATGATTTAACAGTATATGAAAAAGAAATAAACGTATCCTCGTCAATGTTAGCAATTGATTATAAAAAGGCTTTCGACACTATATCAACAACTTTCCTATTAAAAACTTTTGACTTCTTTCGTTTCGGAGATTATTTCAAGTGTTGTATGATCACTATTCTCAATAATAGGAAGGCATGTGTAAAGAATGGTGGCCATATATAGGGGGATTTTGATATGCAAAGAGGCGTTAGACAATGTTGTCCGATATCTCCTTTAA
Organism: Berghia stephanieae; assembly: GCF_034508935.2. NCBI lineage: Eukaryota > Metazoa > Mollusca > Gastropoda > Nudibranchia > Aeolidiidae > Berghia > Berghia stephanieae. The sequence continues at coordinate 26,579,125 of NC_088366.1, forward strand.
TGTTTATTCTTGGAGTAGAAATAATGGCATCTAAAGTAAGACAGGAGAAAAGCATTCAAGGAATACAATTAGAAAACACAAGATTTATAATTAAACAATATGCTGACGAGACAACATTTTTTCTAAAGGATCAAAAAGATTTAAAACATGTGTTACAAAAAATCAATGAGTTATCGATATTCTCTGGACTTACTTAGAATAAAAGTAAATCTAAAATTATGCAATAGAACAAAAAAAAAAAAAAAAAAAAAAACATTCATTGTTCAACATTCCAATTGGAGATGATCTAAAAATTTTAGGAGTTATATTCAGTTTCAAAATGACAGCTAGGGAAAATAAAAATTATTGGATTCATAGAATTGAAAGCATAAAGAAAATGCTAAAGTTATGGGGAAAAGGGACCTTTCTCTGATAGGAAAAATAAACATAATCAAAACCTTTGGTAATTCTAAGTTAATCTATATCATGCAGAGTATTTCAATCCCGTCGACTGCATTAGAGGAAATCAATAGATTGTTCTTCAAATTTTTGTGGCAAAAGAAAACTTCAGATATGAGAGCTTTTGAGAAAGTAAAAAGAAAGACTATGTGTAACGATAGAAGGAATGGAGGACTGAACATGATTGACATACTTTCTTGACAAAAATCCTTCCTAATTAATTGGGGACAAAAGTTATATTCAGATGAAAGATGCAATTGGAAAGTAGTATCTAATTACTTTTTTAGACGCATTGGGGGGAAACAAAGCATTGGAAGCAAATATAAACAGTTCGCAATTCAAAGGGTTAAAATTTGTGAAAAACATATTTTGGAAAAATGTTCTGATAGAATATCTCAACTTTCCTCATGAAGATCAAAGTATGGAAATTCACCCAGGTGAACCGATTTTTAACAATAATAAAATTAAATTCAAAGGTAAAGTACTGTTTTCTACTAATCTAATCGCAAAAAAAGTGTTTTACGTTAAGCAAATCTATATCAATTCAAGACATATCATGTCAATAGAGGAATTCAAAGATATATTATATGGGAATTATAATGGACTAGATCGTGATTACCCTGTAGTCAAAAGTGCTTTATCACACCTAAAAGTTTCGAAATCAAAAGATTTGATAAAATTTCAACACAAAAAGAATATTATTCAAAATCTTTCCAGAAAAGAGTTATACCAAAAGGTTAGAGGAGAACGATCAATAGAACATGTTAAGGGCTTTTGGGGGGAAAAAAGCGTAGAGATACAATCAAAACATTGGATTATACCTTATGTTTGTACAAAAGAATCAAGATTAAGGATGTTACAATGGAAGATTATGCATAATATTTACCCAACCATTACATTGCTTTATAAATGAAAGTTGCAAGTTTTAAAAAATGTCAATATTCATTTTTATAATATAGTCTCTTTTGATCAACAAACTAAAATTTATAGAATCTAAAAACATTTCATTAAGACGTAATAAAAAATTTAGATCTAATAAACCATTGTGGTTGACAAAAAAACGTTAAACGTACAATCAATAAGAAACATACATTGTACAAGAATTTTAAAAAGTATCCTACAACAAATAATTTTCACAATTATGTCAAGGTTAGAAATAACACAAAATACACTGTTCAAAATGCTGTGATAACGTATTAATGTACATTGGCACACGAATGTAAAAATAGCCCGAAATGTTTTTGGAGATACGTCAACAGAAAGTTGAAAAGAAAACCAGGTGTCAATGCCTTCCTGAAAGGTGATGGTGCCAAGGTTACTGGGATATAGATAAAGCTAATGTTTTAAATGAGTATTTTTCATCTGTGTTTGTTCAAAAATATACTACAAATATACCAACTTTCAATGTTACAAATCAATTAAACGTTCCCGATTTCTATATTACACAAGAAGACATACTTGCCAAATTGTTGAATTTAGATGTGGCTAAAAGCATGGAACCCGATTCCCTCCATCCGCGTTTACTGAGGGAAGTGGCCTTTGAAATATCACCGCTATCAACAATATATAATACGTCTCTTGAATCTGGTACCTTACCTATTGAATGGAAACAAGCCAATGTAACTGCCATTCATAAAAAGGGCAGCAAATTTGATGCTACAAACTATAGAGCCATCAGTTTACATGCATACTCTGCAAGGTTATGGAGTCTATCTTGAAAGAACGAATATTGGACTTTCTTGAAAGTCATACGATGCTAAACGATAACCAGCATAGTTTTAGATCAAAGAGATCATGCATTACTCAACTTTTACAGGTGATGGAGGATTTTACCAAGTTAATTAATCATGATCAATGCATTGATGTTGTTTATCTTGATTTCTGCAAGGCTTTTGATTCTGTACCACATTAGAGATTATTCATTAAACTAAAAGCATATGGAGTTAAAGGGCATATCTTTAACTGGATTAAATACTTTCTTAATAATCGAATAAAAAGAGTCATTGTCAATGGGGTTGGGTCGGATTTTAAGACTGTCATAAGCGGTGTACCCCAAGGAAGTGCATTGGGACCACTTTTATTTCTTTTATATATAAATGATTTACCATGTGGCATAAATTCAGCCTGCAAACTGTTTGCAGACGATACGAAGATCTATAGTACAAATGAGAATCATGACATTCTACAAAATTATATATATTCACTTTTCAAATTGTCTACAACGCGGCTTTTGGATTTTAATGTTTCGAAATGTAAAGTATTACACATTGGAAAAAATAATTCTATTTTAGATTTTTTCAGATAACAACGTTGCAAATGCAGATGGGAAATCACTTTTGTTGATTGTATTTGGTGTAGATTGCGATGATTTATCTCGTCCTAGCAATGCATTGCAAATTCCGAAAATCTGCCAGTATGATTGTGTTTTGTCGAATTTTGATGATTGTTAGATTTTGCTTTCCGACACACGCTCTCCCAATGACGATGACACTTTTTAAACAATCCCAAATGGGTTGATGACTCCGATTTTTGATATTTCCTTTCTCACTTACGTAGTGATGTTTTAGCGTTTTAACACCATTGTTATTCCAAGGAGCGTATGTTCGTTTTGATATGAGTCGAGTTTTGACGTGCATGGCTATCTAAAACTTCTCCCATTTGCAATTTTGTTCGACATAGACAAGGCCGTCAACGGCTAGTTACTCATTTTACACCTGAGTACGATGTTAGAATGTGAGGGGGGAAAGCCTTTTTCTAGAACCAGATTTTTAGCTGCTACAGCGGAACTTGCACCAAGTATCTACAGGTCCGAAGTGAATGTCATAATACACTTTATTGCACTCTAAATAAACCAAAAATCCCTTTGTCATTGAAGCTGCAGCGGTCATATCCACCCCAAGCATTGAGAATTTCTGATGACTTGACATGCTGCTCCAATTCTCCAGCCCCCAATTCATAAAGTTACACGGATTGTCGCAGCCACCTGGGTGCTACCAGCCGTATCCAACCCGAGGCACACAGTTAATCGAATCATTGCCATCGTTATCTTTGTCCCAGGTAAAGAATGCAACGTTCTGGTTGGCCGACATGAAACCTCCAGTCAAATAAGGGCCGGCAAAGTCCCTTTATTATTATGTAACGATGAGCTAAATGTAAAAAAATAAAAATTGTACAACAATGACGTCCTCCCACCAGCGATAAATTTAAATATTTGAGTCGTTGTCAAAAGTTTATATAAATAAAGGAAATGTACAGTTTGCGTAGGTGAGGAGGGCATGCCACAAGCGTCGAGGTCAATCCAAGTATTTTCCTCATCAGCAATTTGAAATCCATTATTCGTTCCAAGTGCGATTAATTAGCAGATCTCCTCTATTCCTCATAGCAATTATATACATACAAACATAACTGTCCGTCCAATGAATGATGATGAGTCGATCAACTCGAAATTTATGATACTAGTGTTGACTAAAATTTGGACTCAATTTCAATTGTCTCAATATACAACACCTTTTTCAACTTTGTAAGGGAACTCCACTGGGCTTTTTATTCGGGCACGGAGAGAAATTTTCTGCATTTAATATCTTATACAGTTCGCTCACCTATCGTATAATTTTTGTTTCAATGTGTAGAGCGAAGAATGGTTTGTATAAACGTTAAGAAGATAATTCTATTCAAAATAATGAGAGAAACCATTAACTGCTATTGATTGATAAATGCAATACTCCCACCTCATTACTTACTCGCATAACCTACGTGCTAAAAATGATGCGTCTGTTTTCGATAGGATTTGACGAAACAAATTTGATTTTTCGATAAAATATCACAATGCCTAATCATTCTCCTTATAAACTCAAACCATCTTAATGTCAATTGTAAACACCAAGCAAAAGTTGGTGACTATTGGTTCAGTAGTGTTACAAAAAATCCAATTTGCCAAATTTATAATAAAAATTTTTATTTGACTAGGATTCAATTATACTCCGCCACAGCCAGGGATCTACAGTTGCGACATGATATGACAAGACCACAAAACTGCACAAAGAAAGATTATCCGGGGCACTCTAAATAAGCCGTAAATTCCTTTATTCTTGAAGCTGCAGCAGCCATATCCACCCCAAGCATTGAGAATCTCCGATGACTCGGCATGCTGCTCCAATTCTCCAGTCCCCAATTCATAAAGTTACATGGATTGTCGCAGCCACCTGGGTGCCACCAGCCGTATCCAACCCAAGATGCACAGTTGATGTCATCATTGCCATCATTGTCCTTGTCCCATGTAGAAAATGCAACATTATGTATGGCTGACATGCAATCTCCAGCCAAATAATCACCCGGCAGAGTCCCCCTACGATTTTCTAACGACGAGCGAAATGTAAAAGAATAGTTTTTCAATTCATTGTCAATAACAAAGTTATGATACCAGCGATAAATTTGAGAGTCGTTGTCAAAAACTAATCCAACCATGAGAAAGTTGCAGTTTGCATAGGTGCTGAGGGCATGCCAAGCCTTGAGGCCAATCCAAATATTTTCATCATCGTCATTTTGAAAGCCATTAATATATTCGTTCCAAGTGCGATTAACAGGCAGGTCTCCTTTATTCCACATAGCAATAATATTCACGTATTTAGCAGAGAGGAAACATCTAATTTTATACCAATTTCCATCTTGTCTTGGGTCTACATAAACAAACTGATAGCCTTGAGTGTATTCAGCAGCTGCTATTAAATCATTGCAATTTTTAAACGCCTTGTCGCATCTCGAGCCATAAGTCCCGTAAAGACAGTCACATTTACGTGTGTTGTGATTCCAGTTCCCATGTACACAGTACTTAGAATAAAACGTGTGTTGTGTATCGGGTGTGGTGCACATAGATTTAGAAACACACATTTCGTGAATGAAACATTTTCCTGTATTTTTGTCAATACTGACTCCCATACAATTAATATAACGACGACACTCGTCGAAACAGGCCGAAAAAGAAGATTGGCGCCCTTCTCTGGAGCATCCACGGGCTACCCTTTCTTGAACATTGCAGATCGTGCCTCTTGTGAATATTGACTCTTCCAAAGAATGGACCATAGGAAAAACTAATAATAATACAGTAAAAAAAATAATTCTACAAAATTTCATTTCCCCCATTTTTTTGAAAATGTTAAATCCCAGGATTTGATAATCCGATATTTAATAACCGTATGATGAAAATACAAATTATCAATTACGTTTACATTGAATCATACCAAAATGAAATATTTCAAACTAGATCATAAGTTATCGAGTCTTCTATACAGATGTTTGAACCTCGCTGATGTGAAAATAGGAATAATATCACCGCAAATTAAGGAAGTGGAGTCTCTGTCAAAAAGCCTATAGTAAAAATAGAATGAGAGGGGAGGCGTCAACGTTAACATTTCAACCACTGGCTGTGTGTCTGCAATGGTTTGCGATCAGCCAGGAAGTTGCGTTACCAGGGACCGAGTCCCTCGTAACTCTTATAAAGAAACGTACATAGGCCTAATAATGAAATGTAGTACTAAGTCGGGTACCATTTTCCCTTTTTGTATGTCTGTTTGCAAATAATTAATGTTGTTATTGTTAGCCGGAATAAAGTGTGTTATTGTAATATTTCTCAATGGTCTGTGGGTTAGGTGTGTGTGTGTGTGTGTGTGTGTGTGTGTGTGTGTGTGAAAGATATATATATATATATATATATATATATATATATATATATATATACGTATAATATATATATATATTTATTTATTTATATATATATAAATATATATATATATATATATATATATATATTATATATATATATCTATATAAGAGAGAGAAGGAGAGAGAGAGAGAGAGAGAGAGAGAGAGAGAGAGAGAGAGAGAGAGGAGAGAGAGAGAGAGAGAGAGAGAGAGAGAGAGAGAGAGAGAGAGAGAGAGAGAGAGAGAATAATGTTAAATTAAAAGTGAGTTTTTGTTGTTTTTTAAAAATATATATTGTTTTTCTCATTTCCGGACTAGTGGTCACTTTCATAGAAAGCAATGCCCTTCATTATTGATGGAGGAAATGTATCTTTTTTGTTAGATTGTGACGTCGAGTGTCAACATCATTGTGGTTATATATAACTGTCACTGATCAACCGTTGGTGGCAGTGATAAATCATATTGATAGGTCGGCTAGCTTCTTTTATGATTTGATGCATGTAACTCCTCTGTTGCGACGTTCTCTGAATTTTTGCCGTGCTCCCAAATATCGGGATAAATATGGGTGCTGACACAATAAATGGCATGGCTGGTGATTTTGCGAATAGGATGAGGTGTAACTGCATAATTGGACCCTCTGGGCGGCAATGTATAATGCGGTGTCGCATTCCCTGATGATTTTATACATATCACTGGAAAATATTAGACCGCCGTTGTTCTTCCTTTGGGTGAGCATAGAGTCATAAAAGCTTTGAAAGCTACATTTAGAGGATGATAGAGATATTTTAGATTTTACACTTCACGTTTTGGCCACAGTCCGTCCGATACTTGGATAACAAAGGGTCTGGACAAACGGTAGCAAAGTCGGATCTGTTGCGTTGGGCCTTTTCCCTTATACGATGGTGTTTTCAGCTTCCTCTATCATGGTGCAGTTACCTCGGTCTGATGGAAGTACATTCTCCAATAGGAAAGCTCTCAGACCCAGTTGAATTGGAGTGGTGTGGAGTTGTTATTCCACCCATGGTGATGACGAATCCTGCTGAAAAATGAGTCTAGATGGTCCTGGGACAATCTGTAGGTCAGCACATATATGTAGGCGTATTTTTCCAGCAATCGTTTGGTAACATCGATGCTGCACTTCAATGTGCAATGGAATCCAACAAAGTCAGAATCTTCCTACCACAAATAGGGTGTTTTCCACTCACATCTTGTAAATATTTTATACATGCAATTACATCCTTTATTTCCATGTTATTCTTGGTGATGGGGCTTTTGAATCCTTTTACGAATGGGCTTGAGGAATTACAGATATGAAAGATATTATCAAACAGTTTTATGAAATAACTAGTTGCATCGCTTCCTTCAAATTGTGGTTATTTTATATCTTCCCTGGGATTGCGCTTGCTCAAGATGCTGATAGAGTTTGACATGCTAATTTTACATTCATCTTGTCTGTTTTTTTTGTTTGTTTTTTTTTTTCAAAATTAACATGCTTTCCTTTCAAAACTTCTATTTCGATCCTTTTGTTGGCAACTGTGGCACCCAGTTTCCATTCACAGCATCTTCTCTCAAAACAAACAAAATGAAAATGAATTGAACGCAACTTTTCTTTTTGATATTATGTTGACAGCAAAGTTTGCCGTGCTTTTTAGATATTGAAAATGTTGCTGCTTGAAGCTCGAAGGAAAAAATAACGATAAGTATTGAGTTCTAAGCTTCAATCTATTAGACGAAGACAGATACTGTGGACGTTTCGGGTTTTCCCTTTATCAACAAAACAAGATGAATAAAACACTAAGGACAATAAATGATAATATATGTGTGAATGGCGTAGTAAAAGAGAATAAACAAAAACAATGATGGGACAGGAGGAAAACTCCTAAGCCCGCTTGCGTCTAGGACCGGCCCCCATCGGTTCAGTGGAACACGCTCCAAAAGGTTTTACAGGCAGCTCAGAAATGACATTGGTCTGTAACTGTCGGCCTACTTCACCGGTTGATCTGGCTTCAGGATGGCAATTATCTCACTTATCCATACTTGTGGAAGCTTTCCTCTTGTAGGACGTCAGACATTGCCTCTGCCAGACAGGTCCGTGACCTGGGGCCCAGATGCGCCACAATATCGGGATTTTGCCATCTCTCCCTGCTGCTTTGCCGTTCTTAACATCGCTGTAGGATCGTACACTGGGTGAAGATCGTTACAGTCCATCCATGAGTGGAGTTGTCTTTCTGCCTCGATGCAGTCTCGGTAACCCCATTCGTGGTGGTGGCTATTAAGGTCCCCTAGACAGATGGAAGGATTGCTAACCACAGGTACCGCTCTAGGTGGTTTGTAGAGATGTTGGGCAAATACAGCCCACCTACCTCCACGGAAATTCTATTCACCCTGTTGCTGTCCGTTGCGCTCTCAATGACCCTTATCTTCGAAGGCCATTTAGCGTAAACGTCCCTCCTTTGAGCCTCGAAGTGTCCTCTCGCTGGACCGCCGTATAGCCTGGGATCTGGAATCGAGAAGATTGCACGCCTGAATAAAGATAGGTCTCCTGTAACAGGAGGATGTCTACGCTATGGACGGCCGGTAGCTTTGACAAAAGCTCATTTTTTGCCATACTTGATATTGAGGGATTATATGTGCGTCAGGTCGCTAACCCTGGTATCGCATGTTCCTGTTGACGGTGTGTTGGGACGTTCGCTTATTTCTCGACCATGCCGACGACCCTGACGACACGAACGCGGTAGTATTTGGCTAGGCAGCAGACCGCTTCACCATTGATAAATCTGCTTTCTGGGCATAATCATTTGAACATAGTAGAAGTGTGGCGCTCGGGATGGCCGAGGCCATTCGGGCACCGGGTTGGATCTCCATTAGTCACATATCAGGGCGGGCCATTCGGGGGGGGGGGGGGTATTGGAATAACTCCTTTGCCCCCAAATATGCCTTACGCTCTCCCACCAACGACAAGGCAGTAGATCCACGAATTCCTCCCAGTTAGCCTTCCTGAAATTCCATCTGCAGAGTGGGAGAGACTGAACCCTCGGGGTTGTCACCCCCGCTATGACTAGTACCAGGCTTGTGCTGGTAATGCGAGAAGTCGCCAAGGACTGTCTGCTTCACCTGCAGTGGTTCCCCGTTCACTCCCTCCTTATTTTTTATTTTACTTTTGTGTGTGTGTGTGTGTGTGTGTGTGTGTGCCGGTTTCATTCCAAGTAATTTGTTTTCAATTGTATTGTCAATGGACACAAATAATATAATGATAACGATAATGATGATGATGGTGATGATGATGATGACGACGACGTTGATATTACTGAGTTTGCGCGTCGGGGCTCTAACGGGGCCCATTAGAGATAGACGACGATTGGGATTGTTTGTGAAGTCTTTAACCTTGCCATAGTCATTATGATATCGGAATGCTATCGGCCGTCTACATCTACGCCAGATTTATTTGGACCTTTCGAAGTTAAAGTGGTCCAAAACGATCAAAGTAAGGTTGGGTGTGATCTTCAAAATCTTTGTTTAAGGGCTGTTCACCTTGAGTTGCATGTGGTATGACGCTCAGTCATTTTTGATAGCTTTAGTAGATTTGCCTCCAATTAGGGGCTGGTCCGCAGAGATCTACTCAAATCCAGGATCTCAGCTGGAGCAAGTCCGATATCATAAGTATCAGTCTGGGGTAATGGAACTTTTCCCCGCGGACAGCGATGGCGTCCAAGGAGCTGCTGAAGCGCTCATTAATTCCACCAATGCAGGCAGTTCATTTAGTTGTGAGAGATAAAAATTTCCTTGATAAATGCTCACATCTTTAGCAATATGAATGGTTTGAACAGCGCCCTATCGTTATCCCCTCCTGCGGACTCAACTATTAGTGTTTTAACACCAAATTCTCGCCTGCTTGGACGATGCGACGGTGCACGAATGCGGACCGGACTTTGCTGATTGGGTGATGTCAAACATAATAGTTAACCATAAGAAGTGCTGCTTGACGATCCTACCGCAGACAACACATGGATATAATACTTTGGATGTTTGTATTCTAACAAGGAATTTACCAATAGAAACCGACGGTGTTATTGCTAACCAACAGCTGCTCGATGAGAAAAATATCCCCATTTTTATGTTGGCTGAATCGCGTTACTATAGTAAACAAGCCTGATCCCGTTCATGAAACAGTTGCTGCTCGCTCGTTAACTCAAATTATCAAAACGATCTCAAAATTGATAAAATGTGATTTAAGGTTTTCTTCACGGTCAAAACACAACATTTATTAATGATTACGTCCGAGGCAAAAGGAATATTACAGGTTTGCGTTGAGAGTTGAACTCGTGGAACTTAAACATCAATGCGAATGTACAGATCAGTATGTTTGTCTTGTCTATTCTATTAGAGAAAAGATAAATAGTATAGCCTCTGTTGAGTGGTTGCGTGTCATAGTCTTGTTTTTAAATTGTTTCTGTTGTTTATGTGTTAGTGATGACTCTCTACATTTTCAATGCGAAAGATGAATTCCCGCACACAAGAAAGGGAATTGGGTGGTATTTGGCATACATATGTATATTACTAGTTCTAAAATAGATAACGATTAAATTAATATTATGATATATAAACAAATTCGAATTCCTTATTTCAAATGAAGTAAGCTCCAAAACTTATGGTAGTGATTGTATACTGATGTTAGTGAGTGATTGTGTTGGTGATGTATGTAGTTAGTAGGTAATAGTGATGATGATGTGGTGTGGTGATGATTGTAGTTGTAGTAGTAGTGGTATGAATGATGATGTGGTGATGGTTGTAGTAGTAGTGTTAATGTAATGATATGGTGTGTGTGGTTGTAGATATAGTGGTCGTGGATGAGATTGTGGTGGTGTTTGTAGTAGTAGTGGAATGATGGAATGTGTATAGATAGTATGACATCGTCCGGATGGAAGGTCCTTTGGCTGGCTCGCGATATTTAGTCCTTGGAAATCTTTATCACATCCTCACGTACTAGTAAATGTCCCTGCTGTAACTAGAGTTGTCTTTTGTCCGAAAAATTGTAATATCCCTAACAGCTCAGTCCCACCCTACATGTTAAATGTTGACCAGGGACCCCCTGTAAAGCGCTTTGAGCACATTTAGTAGATTGCACTATATAAAGCTCAATTTAAAAAAAATATATATTTCAATTGTGATGATAGGTGGTGGTGGATTGCATGTAGTAGTAGTGGTAGTGATGATAATGTGGTGGTGGTAGTAGTAGTGGGTAGTGATGTGTGTGGTTGTAGTAGTGGTAGTGATGATGATGTGGTGGTTGTTTAGTAGTACGTAGTGGTATTGATAATGATGTGGTGGTGGTGGTGGTTGTAGTAGTTAGTAGTGGTAATGATGATGATGTGGTGGTGGTTGTAGTAGTAGTGGTAGTGATGATGATGTGGTGGTGGTTGTAGTAGTAGTGGTAGTGATGATGGTTGTAGCAGTAGTGATGATGTGGTGGTTGTGGTGGCATGTGAACAGCTGTTTGAATACAACAGAACACATGGCCGCATTAAAAATGTTTTTTTGTTTTGCTTTGTTTTCTTTATCTTTGTTTGTTTTTTGTTTTACTTTTACTTTTATTTATGTTTTTCTCTATCCATTAAAAATGTAAAAAAAGGTTCATCATCCTTGTTATTTTGTTATGAACATCAAGACTTGTTTGGCTTGAAATAATCCTCTAGCAGTTTGACGTTTGGCGCTGGAAATGAAATGATAGCAGATGCTGGTAAAAGCTGCGTTCTCATTGGTTTCAAAAGCTGCGTTCTCATTGGTTCAAGCAGGAATCGTTTTTATAAACTTTTGAGTACTCATACTCGGTATTTTTAGTATCAGATATCTACGAAAACTGCAGAAAATCGCCAAAATGATGTCGTTATTCGGAGGTTTTATCAAAAAGTGCGTCGTTATTTGGAGGGTTTTTTTTTTTGATCTTAAAAATAGAAAAAAAAAAAATCGGGACCAGGGGTCAATGTCGTTATCAGGAGGTTGTCACTATTCGGAGGTGTCGTAATCGGGAGGTTCCACTTTATCTGGTTATGTCCTTACGGCCTGATGGGAGAGTAAATGAAGTATCGTTAAGCACAATGTGCATGAAGTTCCTTTATTTTCTTTAGGTTGTTTCACAGACCCTGTGTGAAGTCCTTTGGGTGGGGTTCCCTACCTCCACAGTGGGCAGGGAGGTACTTACCGTGTCTTTTATCCCCTTATAATATCTGTTTCCAACATGCTTTCTGTCTTTGTCTTGGAATGAGATTACTTGGTTTTGTCCAGGCCCTGGCTGGGAGGGAAACAGTCAAATGTATAGTTAGTTTTGGGAGATGGTATTTTTTCCCCTTGTAAATCATCCCTCTGTTTTGCACTATATTATGTTTGTTTATGTATTATATATGCTTTGTAAACATGTGAATGTATTCCTCTTGGTGGGGACCTGTGCTTGTGTCTGGATGAGACTTCTAGGTGATCTCAAACTGAGTACATTGATAGTGTCCTCTTGGAATCTACATCCGTTCCCCATTTGAACCAATTCCCCTTTGCCTTATTCTTAGATGCTTTAATTGTTATTCTAGACCTCTTTACTATCCCATTTTCTTCCTTTAACTGGCTCTGATATGACCTTAATGTGTTGCAAGTGCCGTAAAACCCTTAAAAACATAAAACAAACACGGCAAAAGCAGTCAAATATGGCAAACGACTAAAGTAATTGGTACAAGGTTGCCAATTTTCCGTATATTTACGAAATTCAGTATGTCATAAACTCTCAGTATATTTTCCAATCACATGGTAAACGGGAAAAAATTAAGTACAGAATTTCTTTTTTGTTTGTGTTTCAGTAAATTTGTGCCATTGCATTGGCAACCCTGTGGCATATTTTCCTCACTCTTTTAAGTTTAGGATAAAATTAAAAGCAACAAGTGACCACTGTTTAAATCGAAGTTTATTTCTCTAAACATTAGTAGGCATCGATAATTTGAATTCAATTTCAATATTTAAAAAATACACTGTACACACTACAAAAATATTATGAGAATGAGCACCAGTGATCATCATAATACAGGATCTCCGCCTGCAATAATAATTAAGCTTGTATCTCCAACTCCAATACAAAAGCTTCACTAAATACAAATTGACTTATACATAAGACATCTGAGATGTGATTTAACGGATGGGATGGGGAGCGGCGGAACGATTTTTCAAAATAAAAAGATCATAGAGTGGAAAATTCTAAATTAAAAGTCATTTTATCTAATCCAAAAATAATAGCAAAGGACATGCAATATTGAATAAGATTCAAGAGTGGAAAATTCCGGATTAAAAATCATTATCTAAACCAAAAATAAAAGTAAAGGACACGAGATATTAAATAAGATTCAAAAATGGACAATTCCTTATTAAAAATCATTTTTATCTAAACCAAATGAAAGGATATATCTAACAAAGAGTGATTACAAAATGATTCAATTGAAAAAAACCAAGATTAAAAATCATTATCTAAACCAAAAATAAAAGTAAATAACAAAGAGAAATTTAAAACGATTCAAGAATGACGATACACCAGATTAAAAATTATAATCTAAACCAAAAATAAAAGTAAATGACAACAAAATTAAAGATTAAAATATTGAAACATGAATTAAAAATGATCAAAATAAAAGCAGTACAGAAAAAAACAAAAACAAAAAACCCCATCAAAGCGACTAGAAATTGTATAAAATACATCAGATCTAAAATTGATTATTAACTTTAACCAATTTAATAAATGGAAACGGCATACCAATTGAAAATAAGTGATTAATAAATTAATTGAAAAAGACGCATACAATGATTAATAATTGGAGCAGATTAAGACCCAGGACATGTTTCTGTTGGTATTTACGGCGCTTGCGACACATTTGGGTCATTTCAGAGCCAGTAAAAGAAAGACAATGGGATTGTCAAAAAATGATAGATTTGCAATTGAAAGTGTTAGAATGTAAATTCATTTTCTTATTATGACCTTTTTGTGTGAGGAATCACTTATGTAACTCTCTAATTTGGGGAACGACAAAATTAAGCATTATATTATTATCATCCTTTTTCTTCCTGTTCCTGCAATAAAAAGCAGATGTCTCAATAAATAAAGTTTACTCTTTCATCTAATGGAATTTGTTATTCTGTTCTAGATAATTACCTTGGCCTTCATCTAAAATCAATGATATGGCGTCCACCATGCCAACAGGTTATGGGCCCAGGCATCGCATCACCTTCAATGGTGACGATCGCCAATATGAACTCTGGGAAGTTAAGTTTTTCGGCTTCATCAGAATAAGAGGACTTGATGATGTACTCAAGGACCTTGATGATTTGAATCAAGATGTATCAACAGAACAAGACAAAAACGAGGAAGTATTTGCCGAACTGGTCCAGGTATTGGACGACAGATCCCTTTCTCTTATCATAAGGGACGCAAGGAACAACGGTCGCAGAGCACTACGAATCCTGAGACAACACTATCTTCCGAAAGGTAAACCTCGTATCATAACACTCTACACAGAGTTGACATCCCTCTTAAAGGGTGACCAAGAAACAGTTACTGACTATATCATTCGAGCTGAATCGTCAGCAGCGGCTCTACGTGATGCTGGTGAGACAATCAGTGACAGTTTGCTAATCGCTATGGTGATAAAAGGACTTGGGGTAAATTATAAAAGTTTTACTGCCGTAATCACACAAAAGTCAGAAGTACTGACCTTCAGCGAATTCAAATCGTTATTACGTAATTACGAAGACACTGAGAAACTCCAAGATTCTTCTTCAACCGCATCAAATGTGATGACGGTTAGTTCGTACAACAGAAGACCCTTCAACAATCAACCAAACTCGAGGACACAAAAAGCTCGTTGGTGTGAAATATGCAAGTCAAAATCTCATGATACCAGCTATTGTAGAAAAATCAAAGCTTGGGGAGCGTTCACATATTACGTCATCAGCTAGGGGGGGAGGGGGGGGGGGGTCTACCAAATGTTGACATGTGTTGACATGGGGGAGGGGGGGGGGGGGTCAGACCCAAGATGATTTCATCAAAACATAGGCAAATTAGGCCTATTTTATTAAATGCAAGAGCTTCAAAAATGGCATTCCAAATAAATTAGCAAAAAGGTGAAAAATTAATTAAATGATGGAATCATCAAAACCGATTGAACTGCTCAAACTGCTTGCTACCATTCAGTTTTGAATCTGAAAACTTTTCTTCATCAATCATTTGATTTGGTTGTGTCTAGTTTATTAAATATATTTTGGAGTTTTCATCTGAAGAATGAGTAATAGTAATAGTATTAGTAATAAACATCTCTATGAAAAGTTTGTTGATGCCTATTTAAAGGCACATCCTGATGACAAGCGCCAACTTGCATTGGCAAAGGCCCAAGCATTATGGAATGGGCTTAAGGTCAATAAAGTTGTGGACAGAGAAAAAGCTGATAACATGATCATCCAATGGCGTGCAAAGGCAGCAAGCATATCTGCAAGAAAAATTGGAATGTGGGCTGCATTTGTTAAAAAAGCTAAAACAGCTGTTCAAAACAGCTAAAGATAAATTGCTATGATGAGTATTGCCCATCTCTCAAGAAACAAGATGGGAAAGGGGTATCACTTCTCAAAAGGCGAACTTGCCCTAAATGTTCATTGTATCACTCCTCGATCACAGCAATGAAAGACCATTCACGAAAATGCGGCATACAAGTAGAACAGCAAATGGGAGAAAGTGATGACGATGAAGATGAAATTGATGATACTATTTATAGTACATTGCCAGAGGTCCAAGGCAGAAACATTTTTGAATCAATTAATTTTATGTTTGGAAATTGAAACAGAAATTCATTCCACTAAAAGACTAATATGCTATAAAATAATTTGCCTCCTATACTATTTTAAATTACACTTTCTGAAATTTTTTTAATAGCACCTGCACCAAGTAGCCTAATTTAAATAATGTTTGTTAGATTTTATCTTTGCAAATTTAAATTTTATGTCCCCATTGTATCGTAAAACATAAATTATCAACAGTTTCTGAAATTAATAAAATGTCTGAATGTGTTTTATCAAACGTTGATGATCAATGTTTATGGTTTGAAAAATGAATAATAAATATTGTGAAATTAAAGTTATCTTTTAGTTTTTATTAAATTAAATGACGTCATCATCTGTTGGGGGAGGGGGGGGGGGGGGTCAGGTCAATGATGACAAGTGATGACTTGGGGGAGGGGGGGGGGGGTCTAAAAAGGGCAAATTTTTGATGACGTAATATGTGAACGCTCCCTTGTAAACAAAACGACGACAGAAAATCTCGTTGGTGCGAAATTTGTAAAGCTAAATCGCATGATACCAGCAACTGTAGAAATCTGACAAAACTACGAGAGATGAAAGTAGACGATGAACCTACAACTCGAAGTGAGAGCCATTTCGCTTTCGGTGTTAACCCGATTTTCCAAGATAACCAACTCGCAGATGACGACTTTCTTGTGGACAGTGGAGCTACTGTTCGCCTACTCCACGAAAAGTCAAAATTTATTTCTTTCCACAATAATTTTGACTCGGGGACAGCATGTTATCGAATTTGCAGACGGGACCCGGACTTCGAACCTTGCCCAAGGACAAGGCAACGCAGAGATAACGTTGACGAATGACAATGGCTGTAAACATTCTGTTCTCCTGAGAAATGCACTATACGTGCCCTCCTTCTGTCAAAACATTTTCTCAGTAAAGGCCGCGACGCAGAACGGTGCCACAGTTATTTTCAAGAAGGATTGTGGAAAATTGTGTTCGGGAGATACAGTATTCAACATTGAAAGAAAAGGGGGTCTCTATTTCCTTAACTCATCGTTCCACACAAACGTCCAAGCATTCACTCATGGAGTGGCATTGCATTTTGGGTCATTGTAACACAGCAGACATTTTTAAGTTACAAAAATGTGTAGATGGTATGATCATCACTGATGAGACAAAATCTGACTGTGAAGTGTGTTCCCTTGCTAAAATGACTGATTCTGTGAGTAGAAAACCTGACAACAGTGCCAAGAAACCTCTTGATGTAGTTCATGTTGATCTAGCGGGTCCTATTGACCCAATTAGTTGTGATGGAATGAAATATGCAATGATTTGTGTTGATTCTTTTTCAAGTTTGATCTCTGTGTACTTTTTGAAGCAAAAAAGTGACACCCCTACTGCATTCAAAGAATACTTGTTGACATAGCCCTTATGGAAGATAAAAGCAATCAGAAGTGATAATGGTGGGGAATTCACATCTCAAGAATTTACTTCCATTTTGAGAAATCACAGTATCAGACATGAAAAAAGCGCACCATACAGCCCCCATCAAAATGGGAAGGCAGAGCGTCCATGGCGCACACTTTTTGACATGGCCAGGTGCCAATTATTGCAATGTGGGTTACCAAAATCACTGTGGACATATGCTGTCCTAACGGCTGCATATATTCGCAACAGGTGCTACAAACAAAGAATTGAATGCACTCCTTTACTCCTTTTGAAAAGATCACAAATAAAAGACCCAACATTGCCAATATGAAAACATTTGGATCCCCATGTTTTGCTTTATTAGCACAAAAACCAACAAAATTACAAAACAGAAGTGAAAAGGGAATATTTGTGGGGTATGGTAGAAAAAGTCCAGCCTATCTGATCTATTTTCCAGACATCCAAACTGTTAAAAGGGTCAGATGTGTCAAATTCCCTTAAGATCCTGTTACTGTTACAGATTTGTCTCAACCAAAGTCTCAGTCTCAGGAGAATTCTGGTCACTACCCTGAAGTTCCATCTTATGATGATGATGATGATTTTGATGCTAGTTACTCAAAAACAAACCCCAAAGTGCCACTCAGTGACCGGAGTTTGCCTGAAACTGAAACAAGTGTTGAACATTTAGGTGATAAGGAAGCAAATGAAAACCCGTCACCAATGCATGCCAGTTCCAAGAGAACTCGCTCTCGTCCTAAACATTTGGACGAATATATTGTTGATGATGAAGTTGATGCATATCTTAACAATACTATTCATTATTGCTATAACATTAACATGCTTGATGTCCCTAACACTTACAAGGAAGCAATGACTTGCAATGCAAGTGATGCATGGCAAAAACCTATGGATGAGGAGATGAATGCCCTGAGCGAAAATCAAACATTTGAAATTACAAGTTTACCTTCTGACCGAAAAGCTATTGGTGGTAGATGGGTATACACCATTAAGAATGGTCCAAATGGAGAAGAAACTTATAAAGCAAGATTTGTAGCTAAAGGGTATTCCCAAATCCCTGATGTTGATTATCAGGAAACGTCTTCGCCCACGGCCCGCATCACCTCAATCAGAGCTCTCATTCAATTTGCCATTGAAAATTATATGTACTTGAACCAAATGGATGTAAAAGCAGCATATTTAAATGCACCAATTGATGTTGACTTATACATTGAACAACCAGGAGGATATCAATTAAACTCAAAATCTGGTGAAAAGCTAGTTTGTAGACTCAAAAAGTCATTGTATGGTCTCAAACAGAGTGGTAGAAATTGGAATCTCAAACTCCACTCTCATTTAGCTGAGCAAAAATTTGTTCAATCAGCAGTTGATCCTGTCTTTATAAGAGACATTCTAATGATGAACATAGCATTATCCTTGTGTGGGTAGATGACTTAATCATAGCTTCAAATTCTCTATCTGCAATGAATGCAATCAAAGCACAGCTTTGTCAATCTTTCCAAATGAAAGACCTAGGTCAAATTTCCTTTTTCTTGGGTATAAATTTCTCTTGTTCAGATGAATCAATATCAATGGACCAATCACATTATATTGCAAGACTGTTAGAGAAATTTGGCATGCAAGACTGCAAGCCCAAACACACTCCCTGTGAAATGAATCTCAACAAGTCTTGTGATGAACCTTCAAATCCAGTGGATGACAAACTGTATAGGGAAATAGTTGGCAGTCTAATTTACATTATGACTTCTACTCGACCTGACCACTGGCGGTCGGTCAATAGAGCGAAGTTGTTTTGTGCCGCCCTATATTTTCCGTAGATTAGCATGTCAACCAAACAAAAAACTTCAATCTTAAAATTTTGATAAAATTAAAAATTTAGCACATACTGCTTTTTGTTTTGAATTTAATATTTGATGACTCGTGCGTCGCTCCGCGAAGGTGGCGTCAACTCGGCACGTTTCATCTTTCCCCCGTTGCCTGCGCGGGTGACAATGAGCGGAGGGTGTGGTGTGGTGGGGAAGTTTTCTTTGTTTATATGAGCCAGTCTTCGTTTGGCCGTCCTGTCCTTATCCTATACCTTGAAGAAAGTTAGTTACCACTCCCCAATCTCCCTCCACCCTCCCTCCCCAACTAACTATTGTCTTTCACTGCTAAAATAATTAGGCCAAGACGGCCAATCCAGCGATGCACGCCTTGAGGTCCTACTTGGGATAAATTAAAACCATATCAGTTTTATCACTGAAAGAAGAGGCTTTGCTTCACTTAGATATACGGATGAAGAGAATGGCAATAAATATATATTTTATCATTGTTGGTTTTGCTTAAATATATATTAAATATCAAAAAGAACAGTAAACAAAGTATGCACCGAGAAGAGCCCCATGGTACTATAAATAAAAATCCCTGACCCCACGGAGTCCTTCATCCCCGCACACTCCCAACGATCCCTACTCAACTTGTATTGTGTGCATTGTCTAATAATAGTATAATTATAAAGATGTCGCTGATTGTGTGTTAAGTTAACAAGTGCTTTGCG
Source organism: Berghia stephanieae (assembly GCF_034508935.2). Taxonomy (NCBI): domain Eukaryota; kingdom Metazoa; phylum Mollusca; class Gastropoda; order Nudibranchia; family Aeolidiidae; genus Berghia; species Berghia stephanieae. The sequence continues at coordinate 26,599,055 of NC_088366.1, forward strand.
TTTGGAATTTAATGTGGATTTTTAAATTCAATTATTCTAAAGATGTGTGTCATACCGTTAGTATTCAGAGAAAATGTATTATCGCTGTTGTCATTGTTTATGAAACCTACCTGTTTTTATCTTGAATCATTTTATTTTTAAAAGTTATTTCTGTAATTTGTAACCAATCATGAATCATGTTGATTTTTTAATTGAAAATCGATTCCGACACTTATCCCTCAAGAGAAAATAGTGGTGAAAGATTTAGGTCCACACAAACCAGTGAATTTTAACTTAGTTTCTAACACACCGAGGAGACAGCGCCGATTTAATAATAATTATTTTTAAAATGTTGAATGGCTTACTGCCAGTGAAAGCCGTAAAACGCTTCATTGTTTTTGTTGCTTGATTTTTGGTGATGTATGCTATAACGGACAACAGGAGGATTCAGTGATATTGCGCACATCTCTCAGGCTCTGAAGAAACATTCTGAATCAAATAGCCATGTCACAGATGCTGTTAATTATAAACTTTTCAACGTTGTAGATATAAGAAATCAGTTGGAAACAGGATATGCTGCGTCTGTGAGTCGTTATAATGAACAGATGAAAGTTAACAGACAAGTTTTGTCCAAGATAATTGATGCTCTTTTGTGAGTACGTCTCGTTAATATTCTAACACACACACATACACGCACACGCAAATACACGCACATATGCAAACAATTGCAATACCCCCCTCCACACACACACACACATACACACACACACACACACACACATACAAAGTAGGTCAAATTAAGTTAAATTAACTAGACCAATAAAGTTTGATTCTGTATTTCGAATTTGTGCCGCCTTAAATACAATGTGACCAACCGCCCCTGGACCTGACCTTTGTTTCCTTGTTACCAAATTGTCTCAATACATGTCAAAACCAACCCAAAACCATTTGACAATAGCTAAGCATGCACTGAGGTACCTAAAGGCAACAATTGACAAAAAATTAGTATACACAAAATCAGGGGCACCACCCAATTGGTAGGTTATTGTGATGCAGACTGGGGAAATTCTGCTGACCGCAGAAGCGTGACTGGCTATGGCTTTATGATCTCTCAAAAAGGTAGCCTTATTTCCTGGAAATCAAGGAAACAACCTTCTGTTGCCTTATCCACATGTGAAGCGGAATATATGGCAATGTGTGCTGCCACACAGGAAGGGATATTTCTTAGGGCATTGATCAATGACATGATGAACACTAACATTGAACATTTTCTTTTGAATTGTGACAATCAGGGTGCTATTGCCCTTGGTAAGAATCCTGTACACCACAAAAGGACAAAACACATTGACATAAAATACCATTTTGTGAGGAATGAAATCCAAAAGGGAATACTTCATACCTGTTATGTTCCAAGTGAAGAGAATTGGGCAGATATGTTCACAAAGCCAGTCTCTAAGACAAAATTACAAATGTTCATCCCTATCTTGATGGGTTAGTAAGGGAAGTACTAAAACGTCTTAAATCACTTACTCACATCATGCTATGCACTATTAGTACAAGTATCAAACTTGTGATTTTTCTTTGCATTTTTTTTTAGTTTAATGATTTTCTTCTTAGTCAAAATAATGGCACACAATTTTGTTGACCTTTTGATTTCATATGTATGTACCTATATATTATGCTTCATTACCATTATAATTATATATTGTTCTTGACTGTTAGTTCTTACTTGATTAACTATGATCTGAGTACAAACATTTCTTTCTCAGTTTAAACATAGGTGAAATGTTCTAATGCCTACAACCTACAATGTATTACCTACTTGCTTTGCAATGTATCATTTTCTTTTAGCACTTATCTTTTAACTTGCTTTGGAAACTGAATTTAAGAGGGGATGTTAGAATGTAAATTCATTTTCTTATTATGACTTTGTGTAAGGAATCACTTATTATGTAACTCTCTAATTTGGGGAACGACAAAATTAAGCATTATTATTATCCTTTTTCTTCTTGTTCCTGCAATAAAAAGCAGATGTCTCAATAAACAAAGTTTACTCTTTCATCTAATGGAATTTGTTATTCTGTTCTAGATAATTACCTTGGCCTTCATCTAAAATCAATGATATGGCGTCCACCATGCCAACAGAAAGCACAGGAGAAAGGGTAAGACTGTAGTTCCAATAGGGGACAGATGTAAACTCCAGCGCACTTTGAGATTAGTTTCATCCAGACATAAGCAAAGGATCTCACCAATAGGAATACACTCAAAAGGTTACAAACCATTATCTTTAAAAATGCATAAGAGAGAGAGAGAGAGAGAGAGAGAGAGAGAGAGAGAGAGAGAGAGAGAGAGACAGAGATAGAGATAGAGGTGATTAACAAGGAAAAAAATATCACCTCCCAAAACTAACATTATATATTTGACTGTTTCCCTCTCAGCTAAGGACCCTAGAAAGGACCTGGACAAAACCAAAGTAATCCCATTCCAAGACGGAGAGCAATTAATTCATAAAACATATATAGGGGGTAGAAGACACAGCAAGTGAACTCCTGCCTACCATAGGAGGCCAATGACCCCACCCAGCCCGACAGAGTTAGACATCATACAGCAAACCCATATATGAGAATTGAGAAACAACATAAAATTGAAAAACAAAAAAAATTCATGCAACATAACTGTATTTCAATTTCGGCAAAGGGCATCACAACTTCATTCATTACTTTTTGACAGAATCAATGCGCAGAAAAAGCGTATGCTGTCACCACAAAGCTGCTGGTAGTGCCGCGCTGAGGACCGGTCCCACGGTCTTTTAGCTGTGAACCGGGGATCGGTCCCATAGTGAAGACCGGCGGCGGTCCTCACTTCTTATCACCTTTCAACTAGTGCCGCGCTGAAGACCGGTCTGATCACCTTCGGTCTCGCGCCATAGCCTACTACTTCCCCAGCGATTCGTTGCCTTCGGTTGCCTATCTTCCACCAATCACCACCCATCCCACTTAATTAATCGCACCCACCCCCCTTTGCCATACACTAAACGACACAGACGACCATACAGGCAGACGACCACCAACCTCCACTCCGCAAACCGCCCTTTCGTGTGTGAGATGGGGGGAACAGGAGGCGCACGCCTTGGACGATTCCATTATACGGGGTAAATTTCAAAATTTACTACACCATAATGATCGCAATGACAATGATCTATGGTGAAGGCATGACCCCTCTTCTCTAATGGGTTGTTTGAAATGTATGTGACTACTAAAGATGTGTGTGGTTTGTGTGTGTGTGTGTGTCGAACCTAGCAAGTAGCAAATCCGATTTTTTGTTTTCTTTTGTCCATCTCTTGTCACCACTCCTTTCTATCGCAGTGTTGTCATTTAAAATAATACAATAATATTAAAATTTCGTTTGGTGTTTTTACTAATCAAATAATATGAGTTTCATTAGTTTCTTCCTTCCAAAAAACCCAGTTATAACGTCTGAATTTTAAAAAAGTCCAATAGAATATTTGGGGACCCCGATAGCTCAGTTGATAGAGCACTCTCTTTATACGCAAAGGGCCAGAGATCGATCCCGGGTGCAGTCGAGTTTTTTCTGAATCCCTGTCTACTCAGCAATGAATGGGTAGCTGAGTTTGTTAGATCTGGCGAAAAGTCACCATCGACCCCTCTTATTACCTCATCCACCCCCTCTTATTATAACTTCACGTCTCTCTCTTACTCTTCAATGCTCGCTGCCCTCTAATGTGTGTGTGTGTGTGTGTGTGTGGGGGGGGGGGGGGTAGGAGTTGCGTGTGTTTACCAAAACCCCGAACAACCCGATCAACGCCTTGGGGGGTGCCCTTTTCCCCGTTAATGGGGGTAAATTTCAAATTTTATTAAATTATCGAAGTAACAATGAAGTACGGTGAGCAAATAAAGAAGGCATCACCCCTCTTCTCTAATTAGGTTACAATTTGAAATGAGTGTGACTACTCCGTGTGTTTTACTCCTGTAGACCACGGTTTTCATCGTGTAGCGGTCTTTAACGGTTCAAGAATGAACGATCCCACGGTCTCAAAGGTCAAACCGGTTCGAATTTCCAACAGTCTCTCAGGAATGTTCAATGTCGAAAAGGACCGGTCCTTGCGGTCTTCATTTCCCAAGGACCGTAGGACCGTGGTCCTTAAGCTTGCCAAGGACCGCCCCGCACTAGCTGCTGGGGTCATACCAAATATTGAGCACAGTTTTTTTCAAGTACCCCCTCCCCCGTCCCCCTTACTTGAATCGTCTAATATATTTAGAATTGTTAGTTCTTACAAATGTTAATGTCTAACATTTGTTCACCCAACATTCGCTCTTTCAATCAATGTATTATTTAACCCATTTAAGTATTTGACAGCACAAATGGAATATTTAAAAAAGTGTCAAGTAACTTATGAGCACAAATGTGCACCCTGAAACAGTCGCATGAGAATCCCTATAGTACACTTATTGATAATGCTAGAGGATCCCCATAATAATGTATATACACAAAAAATTACAAAATAAACAATATAATAAAATTTAAAAAACAGCCTAACACATTATTTAAATCACTAGCATAAGTTGGAGACATGATCTACCACATTAAAAAAAAAATGTTTTTAAATGAAAAAACCCCCAAAAAATTCAACAAATCTCTAGCATGAAGTTAACAATTAATTCATTTGACTATTTCTCTCTCAGGCAAAGACTCCAGGACTGGTACAAATGTAATCAATTAATCGAATGCCAGAACAAGGACACAAAGCCACATGGTAAGGACCAACATCTCCACAGAACATTGTTTGAAGTTAAGCTACCATTATTATTGACTGTAATGTAATTTAAAAGAAGATGGAGAGATTTATAAAATCATTTCTACCAATATCCAACGATCTGCAAAGTTCAAATTTCAATTTCTTCTTTAGTAATGAAGGAATGGGCAAGGCATCCACACGCACAGCTCTTTCAGAAGGGAGACCACCTAGTGAAATAGATTTGGATATGGTGAGAGCACTAATGGCTTCCAGAGAAAAATGCCTTTGAGTCACAGACTCCAGTAATTCTGCTGTAAATTTTACATGCATGACATTATACCTCAATATTTTATCCATTTGCAAAGCAACGAGATCCTCTGGGAAAAAATATAAATTGTCAAGAAACTTCTGCACACTCTCCTTATCACCCTCAGTGATCGCATGAATCAGTGGAGATACCCAACCACCCTCTGACCAGACTATGCCAGGACAAAAGCCTAGTTTCAAGGCTTCAAGACCTACATGTTTCACCATGGATTGTGGACAAAGCTCCCATTCAAATAGACCACTTTTTAACAAAGTTTTCATAGCATTAAACGATACCCATCTTTGGAAACTTTTCATTGTCTTTTTCAACGCACTTTTGTGAAGCATCTTCAAATTCCCATTGCCATCTACTAATTTTCCACTGTCAATAAGAACTTGCAAACTGCATCCGTCACCTTCCATAGCATAGGAGAACACTGTATAACCACTCTTATCGACAAAATCTAGACTAGCATTTTGGTCCAACAACTTTCGTAAATCTGTAGGAATGGAGCACATTGCATCATAACTGTAATCGCAAAACCGGCTGAAATTTTCTTCTACATGATGTGATTGTGATGCTATCCACATGATAGCAGTCTGTCCATTAGAACATTGGGCATCAACATGCAGTCCATACTGGACTAAAAGATAGATGCATTCAAACTCATATCTCTTCCTAATTGAGTATCTTGTAACCTTATCACCCATCCAATATAGTCGATCGTCATCCCTGAACTGATTCCTCTTGTAAGATGAGAGGTAAATGATGTCACCAGTCCACTCAGAACAGCAGGACGAAAAGGCTGATTGGCCTGAGTTATCTCTTATATCACTCCTTGCACCATGAATCAGAAGCAATTTTACAATATTTACCTTTGAATGTTTGCAAGCATTAATGAGGGCTGTTGAACCTTGTTCATCGCACGCATCAACATCAGCTCCATACATCAACAAGATGGTTATAATTTCTTCTTCACCTTTTGAGCAAGCATACATTAGAGCAGTTCTGCCTCGATCGTCCTTAATGTTGGTTCGAGCACCTGCTTCCACAAGATGACACACAAGCTTTTCATGACCCAACTCAGATGCATGCATCAACGCTGTTTTCCCACGGGCACCAATGAGGTCCACATCAAGGCCATGCTTTATTGTTAACAACTCGACGATTTCATCAAAACCACGAATCGCTGCAGTCATGAGTGCAGTCACAAGATATTCATTAGAATGAATTTCAACACCGTCAACATAAGTCATCAATAAATCCACCATGTCATAATCATTTTCAAAACAAGCAAAATTTAGAGGTGTGGATAGTTTAGAACTTTTGCAAATGTCAACGACTTTTGCATCATTTTCTAACAATGCCATCATGATGAGAAAATTCTTATCATAGGCTGCATGCATTAGTGCTGTTTTGCCCTCTTTATCTTTAGCATTAACGTCTGCTTTATGCTTAATCAAATACTTAACTATGATTTCATGATCCTCCATACAGGCTAGCATCAAAGCAGTTTCACCCTTTCGATTGCGAGCATTAACATCAGCCCCACACTTTATCAACAGCTTTACTACATCAAGATGTCCTTTGCTACATGCATACATTAACGCTGTGCGGCCAAAATAGCTTTGACAATTCACATTTGCCTTGTGTCTTTTTAGCAAACTAACTACATTTTTACATCCCACCTGGCAAGCATACATCAGTGCTGTCTCTTTATTTCTTGCTTGGGAATTAACATTTGCCCCATTTTTCAATAACAGTCTCAAAGAAAAATGTTTTCTGCCATTTTCTATGGAATGTATCAAAACAGATTTTCCAGCAACATCCTGAGCATTAATATCAGCTTTAGACTTAATCAACCAATTGACAACTCTTGGATTGTCTTTCCCATTTTCAACTGCATGAATTAGAGCAGTCTTTTTATCGTTGTCCCGGTTGTCCACTTCAACACCATTCTCTAACAACAAATCAATAACGCTTTCAAAGTCATTCTGGCAACAATACATGAGTGGTGTTTGACCAGACCTGTCACAAACATTGATATCAGCTCCTCTTTCTATTAACTCATTCACCATTTTGACATCACACCTTTTCTCACAAGCAAAATGCAAAGCTGATTTCCCTGCAGAATCACATAAGTTTAAATCAACACCATGACAAAGGAGTTTGCCCACCATTTCCTTGTGATCTCTTGCACATGCATACATAAGAGGAGTCTTACCATCTGCAGCACAACAATTTACATTAACCCCTTCCCTGATCAAGCAGAGAGCAATGTCATCAAATCTCTCCTCCAATGCGTAATTCAAAGCTGCTTTACCATTATCATCAGAAGCATTGATAAAATCCTTATAATTCCATCCCATCATAATCTCGACCACTTTGCCCTTTCCTTTCATACCAGCCAACATCAAAGCAGTTTTCTTCGTCTTGTCGTAAGAACCAACATCGATGCCTCGCTGCCTCCACAAGATTTCAACAATCCTGTCAAATCCTTTTTCACTGGCGTACATCAAGGCAGTTTTACCGAGACAATCACACGCATTGACATCAACACCATCATGTTTCATCAGTAGCATGACCATCTCTTCATCTCCTCGCTCACATGCATACATCAACAAGGTCTTCCCTTTCGGTATAATAAAACAATTGTTAACGTCAAGTCTAGGTTTTATCAAGAGGCGAACAATCCCATCAAACTCACCCTCCAGTGCATACATCAGTGCATTCCTCCCACCAAGATCTGTCACATTTAGATCTACATCATATTTTAATATCAAACCGGTAATAAATTCATGCCCCGATGCACAAGCGTACATCAAGGCAGTTTTATTGTTCAAATCACGCTTATCCAAGTAAGCACCAAGAGTTATTAGCAGCTCTACAATACTGTCCTGTCCTTTTTCACAGGCATACATTAATGGCGTTTTACAAGGTCCATCAAAGCCCTTAACCTTAATTTCGTCTTTCCCTAGAAGCAAAGTTACAATCTCACAATGTCCAATTTATATAGCATAAGTCAAAGCACTTTTACTGTGACAATCAGCTGCATTCATATTGACACCAACTCTTATCAAATTCTCAACTACGGAATAATGATTATTTTCACATGCGTACATTAACGCGGTTTTTCCAAACAAATCACAAACGTCAACATCAGCACTTTGGTCCAGGAGAAGGTTAACTGTATTTTCATCTCCTTTCTCACATGCCATCATAAGCGGAGTTATTGATTCAGAGCAACTAGAAGAGAAATCTGCACTAATCAACAAATAAGCGAGTTCTGAATTTCCACTTTGGTATGCAAGAGTGAGTGGTGTCTTTCCATCAATATTTCGAATATTCACATTTGCACCGTGTTTCAATAGCAAACTGACAATACGTTCATACCCTCCACGACAAGCGTACATTAGCGCCGTTTGTCCCACAGAATCGTGAACATTGATATCGACTCTGTACCTCAACAAAATATCCACAATTTGAAAATAACCTCCCTCACACGCATACATAAGAGCAGTCTTTTTAATCTCATCACCAGCATGAAGGTTGGCACAAAACACAACCAGATGCTTCACAGTCACTTCATGGCCATTCTGACAAGCATACATTAATGCAGTCTTCCGCATTTTGTCACGCGTATTGAGATCAAGGTAACCGAACCTTAACATTGAGAAGACCATGGATTTATATCCATTTTCAGAGGCATACATTAGAGCTGACTTGCCATCATTATCAACAGCATTGATATCAACTTGATCACTATCCATCATATACTTCACAACATCATTATGTCCATTCTCACAAGCATGCATTAAAGCAGATTTGCTATTTTTATCACAAAGATTAGGATTCAGCTGTCCAGACTTTTGAGACATAAGCAGCTCCACGACATCTTTCAGCCCTGCCTTACATGCACAAATCAACGGTGTTTCCAAACTAAAATTAGTCCCAATAAAATCACGATAAAATCCATTCAGAGACACACCGTGTTTCAGAAACGATTTCAAAATTGCTTTTCGTCCATCATGAGAACAACAATACATCAACGGCCTGCACCAGAAATCCTGTCGTGCATTAACTTCAACTCCATGTTTAATCAGTAAATCTGCTATCTTGACTGAATTTCTCACGCAAGCGCAAGTCAAGACTGAATTACCCTCACCGTCCAAACAATGCAATGAAGCTTTGTGTTTTAGTGCAAGTTCCACCATCCCATAGTCTTCCTTTTCACAAGCATGAATTAAAACCGACTTTTTACTTTTATCTTTAATATTTATGATAGCACCATGGCTCAGCAGCAACTCAGCAAGTTTGGCATCTCCTCTTTCAAAAGCGTAATGAAGAGCTGTACGCTTATCCTTGTCACAGACATTTACTAAAACGTCATTTATGAGAAGAATTTGAGCCATTTGGTAAGATCCTTTGGTGCATGCAAGCATCAATGCTGTTTTTGTTTCACTGTCACGGGCATTGATATTAATCTTGTGTTTAATTAACAGTCGGACTAATTTTTCATGGCCATTATTGCATGCATTATTGCATACCAGCATCAAAGCAGTTTTTCCATCTCGGTCTTTGTCATTAACATAAGCATCAGCTTCCATCAACTGCTCAACAATAGATTCATGACCATATTGACAAGCATATATGAGCGCAGTTCTTCCATCATCATCACAAAGATGAGTATTTGTCCCAGATTTTAAGATGAGGCTTACAATATTTTCATAGCCTTTTATGCAGGCATGCATTAAAGGTGTTCTACTGTTTGAATCTGATTCATCACCATGAATGTCATGCTTCAAAAGTAAACGCACAATCTTATCATGTCCATTTTCAGCTGCTATAAGAAACACTACATCCCACTTTCCTCGATTCTAAAACTCCTTGAGCCCTATCTGACATAAGGCATCTTCTAACTGCTCCATAGTTGCCCTTCTTGGCGGCTTGTAAAAGAATCTTGTTCTTCATCTCATATCGAAAGGTAAAAGTTGAAGACCTGCAACAGAAATGAAAATATAATGAGTTTGCAATATTTGTAATTCCTGCCCTACATGGCTAAAATAATAGTGTGGCCGACAATACAATTTGTTCAATCATAACTATGCTTACAACCCATTTATGAGGCAGGAAATAATGTTTGAAAGAAAACAAAATGGATAAGCTGCCCAAGCTGTGGGTTTATGTTTTTTTTTATAAAAGAGATCATATCAGCGCGAGTATAAAAAAGAAGAAAATGGGATAGTAAAAAGTCCTAGAATTACAATTAAAGCACCCAAACAGAAAAAGGAAGACAAAGGGGAATTAGTTCAAATAGGGAGCAGGTGTAGATTCCAAGAGCACACTATCAGTGTACTTAGTTTGAGACCATCTAAAACAAGGTACAGGTCCCCACTAAGAGGATTACACTCAAATGATTACAAATCATATACATAAAACAAAAATAATACAGTGCATAACAGAGAGATAATTTACAAGGCAAACAATATCATCTCTCAAAACTCTTAACTATACATTTGACTATTTCCCTCCCAGCCTGGGTATCCGGCCGGGGGCAGAACAAAGCTAAGTAATCTCATTCCAAGACAAAGACAGAAGCAAATTGGAAAACAGAGAGGGAGAAAGAAGACACAGTAAGTACCTCCCTCCCTGCCCACAGTGGGAGTTTTTCATCGATCACTATACTTACAAAGATATTACGTCAATAAGTCACATTGCTGAATAAAAGAAGTCTGATCCAAAAAACTGGCCAACATATGAACTGTGGAAAGAGATAAAAACATCAATAATAATAATAATAATAATAATAATAATAATAATAATAATAATAATAATAATAGTCCAATACTAATGGACGTAAGAATTTGCGACCTTGAAAAAAGGAAAGTCTAAACGATAATTTAAAAAGTTATAATTTATAAATCTGTCCCCTCAGTTTTTTCGCGGCTGCAAATTTCACCCTTGACCGCAAAAAGCTGCAAATTTTTATTTGGCCACAAAAAGCCGCAATTTTAGGTTAAATTGACAATCTTTTTAACAAAAGCTATGAAAAATTTATATATGTGATGATACCTCTAGACCCAGATCCAGGCAAGGTTTTTATCAATGAAATATTTTTAATATTCATATGATTTTGGGTTTTTTTATCTAGTAGAAAGTTAACATTTATAATATAAGATAATAATTTAAAATGTACTTTAAATTTATATCCTATTATGCTGCAAACACTTTTGTTTCTTATAACATGATTTCTCCGAATGATTATCTACTTGTTAAGTAAGTAATAAATTATTATTTATTATCATTGTCTATAACTACTACAGAAAATAGAGTTATCTAGTTTCAAGAATCTACAATCGAGACAATTAATGCCAAGTGACAAATGATATAATATTTCATGAGGAAATTCCTATTTTTATTTTATTACATTCAAAAATTTTACTTTTCAAAGTTTAATTCTTTTACTAAGAAATTTATCACATTTATCATATATACGGAAACAAAATGTGTTCTATTAAAATATTTTTCATGAAATGCAATTTCATTTTTAGCCACAAGTTGCACATAGTTTTCATGATATGATATGATTATGATTTATCATGATTTTTTCCATGTTTTCATTCAAAAACCCATTAGGCCTATATTGAAATATAAAGCAATAATAATAATGCTCAAAATTGGATAGTAAGTAGAGAATACAAATTTAATGTGCCCCCATTGGAAAATGGATTTTGTTTCTCTTTCCTTGTGAATAGTTATTTTTTTCCTCTCCTTAATTAGTTTTTTTAAATTTTGAATTTTTTATGCGATTGTTCACTGTGATTTCCCAAATTTTACTAGTTTGATTACTTCCTTCTTTTTTTTTTAACTTGCTTACTTACTATGGCTATTATTATTATTATTATTATAATATTATTTCAAACCATTCAAAATGTAAATAAATTCATGTTGACATGTTGTGACATCAATATTCTACAAAATGCCCTATTTGTGTCAATTTTTTACCGTACATGTTGTTTTAATTGTTTGATTTTTATAAAACTAGTGGCAAATTTTGCTATTTTGATGGCAAATTTTACCATTTTTTATGGCAAATTTTGGTGTTTGAAATGGGAAAAGGTATTTGTGGGTGTATTTTGCAATGATGACATGATATTTCATGTTTGAGAATACTTTCTTTGACAGAGATTTTTTGTAACACAAAGAAGCACTGTGTGTTCCAATTAACAAAGACAAAAAAATCCATGCCCTAATACAGTGGTGCTGGGTGGGGATCCTGACCTCCCATAGTGGGCGGGGAGGTACATGCTGTGTCTGCTATCCCCCTCTACCCGTTTTCCAATTGTTTCCTGTCATTGTCTTGGAATGATATTACTTAGTTTTGTCCAGACCCTGGCCGGAGTTCCTTGGCTAGGAGGGAAACAGCCGAATGTATAGTTAGAATTTTGGGAGATGATATTTTTTTCCTTGTAAATAATCTCTCTATTATGCATTGTATTATGCTTAGTTTACATATTATATTATATTTGATTTGTAAACATTTGAGTGTATTCCTCTTGATTGGGACCTGTGCTGGTGTCTGGATGAGACTTTTAGGTGATCTCAAACTAAGTACTTTGATAGTGTGCTCTTGGAATCTACATCCGTTTCCTACATCACCCTTGAATCATATACCTATGATGTTCGCATGGGTGTACGATCCGATAGTGTTGTCGTTTCTTCTTCTCTTTACTAGCCTATCCTGCTTCTTTGGTTTGTGATTGTATTTTTGACAGGGGATATTTTTTTTTCTGTAAATCTTCTGCCTGTTTGTTCTTGGTTATTTATAATTTAGCTTATGATATCTTTAGGTTATGATTTTGATTTACATTTGTACTATTTTTGTTAGATTGCTTGTTTTTTTGTTTCAGCGGTCTCTCATATAACCTCAATTGTGTTGGAAGAGACCTAAAGCAACAAACAAACAAAAAAATCCGTTTCCTATTTGAACCAATTCCCCTTTGTCTCACCGTTTTCTTTTGTGCTTTAATTGTAATTCTAGAACTTTTTACTATCCCATTTTCTTCCTTTTTACTGGCGCTGATATGACCTTCATGTGTTGCAAGCGCCGTAAAACCCTTAAAAACAAAAACAAAACAATACAGTGGTGATCGCCTAATTGCCCGCCGTCCTAATGCCCATTTTGCCTAACTGCCCACTTTCTCAGCAAAACAGAATTTTTGGACTGTAATACACAACACTAAATGCCTGCTTCTAGAAAATGATTCCGCCTAAGTGCTCACTCAGACAAATTTGATTCACAATGGTTTATCTCCCAAAACTGCCACACAATTTCACAATGTGGTCAGCTGTGTTTGACATAAAAAAGAGACCCCTCCCCTGACCCCTGTTGGCTGAAACAGGGCAAGTTACACACATTCAAGTGTGCCTTTGTTTTACCACAAGTCTCCACCCACCCCATCCCAGAAGTCCTAATCCACTGACAACAAATTTGTCTTTTTGTCCGCTCCTTCCATCCTGCAATGATTAGCTCACATGAGCCGATGAAGCACAGCACCCCCTTGCCACCATCCCTCACCTAACTTTCTCCCAATCCGTCATCTATTTGTCCATTGCTAGCCAACCCCGCCCCCCCCCCCCCCAATCCACAACTGACCAACGCCCCTCCAATGACACTAATTAATTGTAGACACATTTGTGTCTATCATGGTGAACATCCGTAAGATTATGTAAATTTCGCAACTTTGATCTATGTCAGATGTTGAGTCGAGACATTGATGATTCATGAAATGGAAACAACGGTGTTAGAATTCAAAGAGATTTTACGGGTGCTTGCGAAGAACAGGCCAGCCATATTTTTATTGCTTCAATGGCATCGGAAGCGACAAGATGGTGATGAGGTTGTGGAGATGGCAAACTAACAAATCAACAATAACATCTCTCAAGAGACTTCATTTTTTTCTTCTTCACATTTTGGCTTATTGATTCAATTTAAAAAAAAAAAAAGAAAAGCGCATCATGTTGCTTTTCTTTCAAGAAGCATGATGCAATTGGTGATACACTAACTAATAAAAGTCATGACTAAAGAAATGAAACAGATTAGCAAGATCAGGAAGGCAGGTATCGAATAACAATGCAAGACTTGTTAGTAAAAATAATAACGTAATTATAAGTAGTTATTAATCTGCTTAAACCAAAGGGGGTATCCTCACTTACTTGCATTACTTGGATAACTTTTCAAGATAACACCACGGTGAGAGAATAACTGATCACACAAAAGAGGTAATTTTTCTCCAACCATTGTGATAGAGCCTCCAATTTCCAAATTATATGATTTGTTGATGCTGATGATGAAACGTGGTAGGATTATGATGTGGTGGTTGTAGTAGTGGTGGCAGGAAAGATGTGGTGTTGGTGGTTGTAGCAGTGGCAGTAGAGATGATAATGTGGTGGTGGTTGTCGCAGTAGTAGTGGTAGAGATGATGATGTGGTGGCAATGGTTGTGATAGCAGTGGTGGTGGTGCTTACTTGTAGTAGTAGTGGTAGAAATGAGGTGGTGATGGTGGTTGTAGTTGTAGTGATTGGAGGGGGGTACTCTTGGAACAAGTTGACCTCATCGGAATTTGACAGAAGTTGCCCGTAACCCTGAATTTTTGCTAAGTCCATTTCTTGTTTTTAATCTGGTGAAACCGTAGTAATGGCATCACTGTAGAGATGATGATGTGGTGGTGGTGGTTGTTACAGTTGTGGTAGAAGAGATGATGATGTGGTGTGGTGTTGTAGTAGTGGTGGTAGTAATGATGTGGTGGTGGTTGTTGTAGTAGTGGTGGCAGAGATGTGGTAGTTTGTGGTTGTAGTAGTGGTCATAGGGATGATGATGATGTTGCAATACAGAGATGCCAACTTTAAATTTGGCTCACAGGAGTTTCAGACACCACTCGTAGGAATTTCAATGCAGAAAGATGAATTTCCGCACACAAGAAAAAGGAATTGGAATGGTATTTGACATTGTGTTTACACATTGTATACTTCTAAATAGATAACTGATCAGAATTATACTATGATACATATACACATTGCCAAATACAATCCCAAAGTTTCCTTATTTCAAATGAAGTAAAGCGCCAAAACCTAATGATAGAGATTGTAGTACTGGTGGTCGTGAGGATGATGTGGTGTTGGTGGTTGTAGTAATAATAGTAGTGATGATGAAGATGTGATAGTGGTTGTTGTTGTAGTAGTAGTGGTAGTGATGATGATATGGTGGTGGTGGTTGAAGTAGTAGTTGTAGTGATGATGATGTGGTGGTGGTACAGTGGTTACAGTAGTTGTGGTCGTGATGATAATTATGTGGTGGTGGTAGTGTTGCTGATGTGGTGGTGATGGTGGTTGTAGTACAAATGGTAGTGATGATGATGATGTGGTAGTGGTGGTTGTAGTTGTAGTCGTGGTAGTGATAATGTGGTGGTGGTGGTTGTAGTAGTAGTAGTGGTAATGATGATGTGGTGGTTGTAGTAGTAGTGATGATGTGGTGCTGATGGTTGTAGTAGTAGTGGTAGTGATGATGTAGTAGTTGTAGTGATGATGATGATGATGTGGTGGTGGTGGTTGCAGTAGTGGTAGTGATGATGATGTGGTGATGGTAGTTGTAGTAGTAGTGGTAGTGATGATGATGTGGTGATGGTAGTTGTAGTAGTAGTGGTAGTGATGAAGATGTGGTGGTGGTGGTTGTAGTAGCAGTGGTAGTGATTATGATGTGGTGATGGTGATGGTGGTTGTAGTAGTAGTAGTGGTGGTAGTGATGAAGATGGGGTGGTGGTGGTGCTTGTAGTAGTAGTGGTAGTGATGTGGTGGTGGTTGTAGTAGTAGTAGTGGTGGTAGTGATGATGATGTGATAGTGGTGGTTGTAGTAGTAGTGGTAGCATGGGTGAAAGTTAACGGGGATCAATTTGCCTGAAAGACAGACCGGTGAAGCTGGTTTGCCTGAAAAAGATGCTAATTTTTTAAATTTTTTTTTGCGATCTACGACTCACCGGTTGAGTGCCAACCTTCCCAGAGTGAAGTGAAAAGTACATTTATTTCTATGACCCTAAATGTGAAAAATAATACTCGCTGTCTAGCAAATTATTGAGTCGCTATTGATGGAACTCCTCGTTGACTTCGAAAGATGATCCCTGTGGCCTGTGGTGGACGGCGTGACGTGGTCATGTGGTTTATATAGAAGCTGTGATTATCCCCAGACACCTGTCTGGGGATAATGAAAATTCGTTATCCCCAGACATATATTTGAAACTCCGCTCCTTTAAACAATTATCCACATTCCAGAATATGGAATGTTTCCAAAATGCACATAGAAATAAGGAAAGTTAATAAAATATCTATAAAAACATAAAATTAACCAACATTAAATCAGTGGTTACTACATATACACAATATGCGTCGACCTCGAAGTGGTGTCATGGCCGAATGGTTTAGTCGTCTGCCCTGGAAGTTTTACCAGAATCGACGTTGTGGGTTCGAATCCTGGTTCCGCCACTTTTTTTAATTTTTTTTTATTCCGTCTTCTGTTTTTTGTTTGTTTTTTTGTTTTTTAAATTCCGTCTTCTTTTCTTTTTCTTTTTTTTTTTTGTGCGAGTCTATTCTTTTCTCCTTTTTTTGGGACCTTTTGTTCGGTTTCTGGGCATGAATTTCTTAAAATTGTTTTTTTTTTTTTAATTATTGTTTGTTTTTTCTCCTCTATCTGACCATTTGGTCGCTCTCTGAATATTTCTGTTTGTTTGCTTTTTATCTATTTATTCTTTTTAGACACTTTTTGAGATCAGAGTGGGGACGAATATGACAATTTTCTAGAAACTAGAAAGGAACTAAGAGAGAGAGAGAGAGAGTTAAAAAAAAAAACCCAGGTGTCTGGGGATAACAAATTTTCATTATCCCCAGACAGGTGTCTGGGGATAATGACAGCCCAGACTTTTCGTTACCCCCAGACAGGTGTCTGGGGATAACCAATTTTCATTATCCGCAGACAGGTGTCTGGGAATAATGACAGCCCTCTTTTAAACAATTATCCACATTCCAGAATATGGAATGTTTCCAGATGCACATAGAAATAAGGAAAGTTAATAAAATATCTATAAAAACATAAAATTAACCAACATTAAAATCAGTTGTTACTACATATACACAATATGCGTCAACTTCGAAGTGGGTTTCATGGCCGAATGGTTTAGTCGCCTGCCCTGGAAGTTTGACCATAATCGCCGTTGTGGGTTCGAATCCTGGTAACGTCCCTTTTTTTAATTTATTTATTTTTTTTAATTCCGTCTTCTTTTTACAGAACGTTGAAAGGGATGAATGTCCCATCCATCCTCCCCCCACCTCTTTTTTTATTATTAAACTCTCTCTCTATCTCTCTCTCTCTCTCTCTCTCTCTCTCTCTCTTGTTTTTTTCTAGTTTCTAGCAAATATATTCGTCCCCACTCCGATCTCAAATAGTGTCTAAAAAGAATAAATAATTAAAAAGCAAACAAACAGAAATATTCAGAGAGCGACCAAATGGTCAGATAGAGGAGAAAAAAAATTGTTTTAAAAATAAAAACAATTTAAGAAATTCATGCTCAGAAATGGAACATTTACATAAAGGTTTAGCAAACAAAAAACTCTAAGGTTTAGGTCAAAATATTAAAATAAAAAGAAAAAGAGAGATTTCCCTCGGAGCAGGGAATAGTGTTAACAACAATAATAATAATAATAATAATAATAATAATAATAATAATAATAATAATAATAATAATAATAATAATAATAGTAATAGTATGATAATAAGAGTATTAATAATAAAATAATACTATTATTGATAATAATATAATAATGATTATGATGGTAATAGTAATAATAATAACAAATATTACAATTATTATTATTATTATTATTATTATTATTATTATTATTATTATTATCATTATTATTATTATTATTATTATTATTATTATTATTATTATTATTATTATTATTATTATTATTATTATTATTATTATTATATTATTATTATTATTATTATTATTATTATTATTATTATTATTATTATTATTATTATTATTATTATCATTGACCAAAACAAAAAAAAACAATAATAGATCTAGAGAAAATTAAATAATGAAATAATATTATCGGAGAAATAAAAAATTCAACTGATTGAAAAAAAAACTCTTGCTCGGAACTCGGAACAAAAGTGAAAACAATGAAAATCAATTGGGAAGAAAGAAAGAAAAGTAAAAAAAAAAAAATGAGTGGGGGGGGGGGGGGGGGGGGGGGGCGGTCGCGACTGGGTCGAATCTGTGCAGCTAAAAGGAGTAAAATGAAAGGTGGCCTTACCCACTGAGCTGCCTATCCACACCGCTATCGGAAGATTTTAAATTCATATATGAGCTAAACATATTTCCACCATTTTTTGCTTCCTTGTTTTGATAGTTATTTTCATCTCTGATTCGAATAAAAATATGTTGTTGGATCTAGTTTTGTGTCTCAATCGTTTCTATGTTATATGTTTGTGATGAGAATATTGGCTATTAAGCTTAACTGCTGGTCAAAATTACTTCGCGATGGTGGTGAACGAATCGGCGATCTCAAGAAGTGGGTGAGAGAGGGATCTAGAAATGACTTTGGGTTTGAAACGAATATTTTTTGTGTTCGTGGATAGCTCACACGGTAGAGCCACGCTCTCACCTGCCAGGCGGAGTTGTCGTACCAATAAGGTCGCAGGTTCAAACCCCACCACCGCCGCGAAAAAATTTTTTTATTCTCTATTGTCTTCTGGCACTTTTCTACTCACTTCATATCTTGTTGTTACCAACATAAGTGCCTGCTCCACTCACTTTTCTGAATTAAAAATTCACCCCATACACCGGAGCATACTCAATGTCTCAATCGTTTCTATGTTATATGTTTGTGATGAGAATATTGGCTATTAAGCTTAACTGCTGGTCAAAATTACTTCGCGATGGTGGTGAACGAATCGGCGATCTCAAGAAGTGGGTGAGAGAGGGATCTAGAAATGACTTTGGGTTTGAAACGAATATTTTTTGTGTTCGTGGATAGCTCACACGGTAGAGCCACGCTCTCACCTGCCAGGCGGAGTTGTCGTACCAATAAGGTCGCAGGTTCAAACCCCACCACCGCCGCGAAAAAAATTTTTTATTCTCTATTGTCCTCTGGCACTTTTCTACTCATTTCATATCTTGTTGTTACCAACATAAGTGCCTGCTCAACTCACTTTTCTGAATTAAAAATTCGCGTCTGGGGATAGGATCCTCAGACAGGTGTCTGGGGATAACAAAAATTGGTTATCCCCAGACACCTGTCTGGGGATAACGAATTTTTATTATCCCCAGACAGGCGTCTGGGAATAATGACAGCCTTATATAGAAGACAAAGGCACGCGCACAACTTCAACTCTCTTCAACTCGACAAGTGGACAGTCATGAGCATGGACTCGCGCGAAGGAATATTTGCCTTACATTTTTACCTCTCCCTTTGAAAATATTTTTCTTGACCTAATATCCCTGTAAAATTATTTGAATGATAAATTTTTGAGCATTCAATCAATGGGCAAGCAGCAAGAAGTGAAAAGAATCTATCTTTCTCGCCAAATGATAAGGTACAAGAAACAAAATGTAACCAAAATTTGACCAGAATGTTCCTTACTAATTAAAGAGTTCTTGTCGCACAGTAGCCACAGACTACTAGGAGCAGATTCGACAACAGCCACTTTTTGTTGGCTTATCGCCGCCATCGTATTTAAGATGTAAGCAGTTATCGGATGAATCGAGAAGAGAGAGAGAGAGAGAGAGAGAGAGAGAGAGAGAGAGAGAGAGAGAGAGAGAGAGAGAGAGAGACTGACTGAGGATATACGGGGTTTTCAGAAAACTGGCAGCGTAAAATTATATGAGAAAACAGTTAACATTGGCATTTCGGGGACAGAACAGACGCGTTGTTAGCAAAAATTAAATTACATTAAAATAAATAAACAAAATGATGTGAGGGTATGATGAAAGTGCGTGAACTTCATGGTCGATCAACTTTGTCATCAATCTATCCAACTATCAATCTATTATACTTCTTCTACTGCTACTACTACTACTACTACTACTACTACTACTACTACTACTACTACTACTACTACTACTACTACTACTACTACTACTACTACGTGTAGTAGTACTACTGCTACTACTAACTACTACTACTACTACTACTACTACTAGTACTACTGCTACTACTACTACTACTACTACTATTACTACTATTACTACTATTACTACTACTACTACTAATCTACTACTACTACTACTACTCTACTACTACTACTACTACTACTACTACTACTACTATATACTACTACTACTACTACTACTACTACTACTAGTCACTACTATACTACTACTACTACTACTACTATACTATCATACTACTACTACTACTATACTACTACTATACTACTACTACTACTACTACTACTACTACTACTAATTACTTACTACTACTACTACTAACTATACTACTACTAGGACCACCGCTACTTGTCTACATTGTTGATCAAAGGGATGGATGCCATGTAGAGAGAGGGTAGTTGTCAGGGGAGGGGGGGGGGGGGGGGGGGGGGGGTCGGTAATAAAATGCTGAAAAGATGGGTACAAGTCACCAAGAAAGCATAATTATTTGCTGTTATACCACCAATGCCTATCGCCAGATATTTATTCGCACTGACGACGGTTGGGGATATTGTGCTACACAATATTTGAATAATGAATTAACTACGTGTTGGCATGGTACTGTCATTGTTTGGAATCAATGTGCTCGAAATGTTGAAAGGAATTCCCACGTTCTCCTCACTTTTAATCCATTCCTCCTAATAACATCATTGTGTCATAAAACAGGTACGTGTCAAATGAACAAGCAAGTCCGAACAGCAGGTTCAACGAGTCCTACTCGTTAATATGCGTAGAGTCGATTAATGGCGGTGTAATATCAAAGAATTGTATGAACCGCTGTCGGTCCAGGGATGGTATATTTAATTGGACACATGTCATTAATAATCGGCGTGCGAGGGGCTTAGATAGATAGGTAGATAGATAGATAGATAGATAGATAGATAGATAGATAGATAGATAGATAGATAGATAGATAGATAGATAGATAGATAGATAGATAGATCCAAGTAAACAAGTCCCTCTCTCTTTTGTCTATTTGTCGATGTATGTTTGATTTCTATTACTACCATTGTTATTAATATAAACAAACAAAAATATATCTTTAAAAATTAAGCTTTATATAGCGTAATATCTATTAAATGTGCTCCAAGTGCTTTACAATGGATCCTGGTCAACAGCAGCATTTAACATGTAGGATATTTAAAAAAAATAATTAATATCATCATCAAGTGACAGGTCTATTGCAGACATCGGCGATCATGTCCCTCCACCAATCTATCTGTTCAGATTGTCAATGTGTATATCCTCTGTCTCCCTCTTCTTTTCTTCCCAGCAACTTTACCCATAAGTACAATCTTTTCAATTCCGTTTTTTCTATAAAAATGTCCGAGAAATTTTAACTGTCTTTTTCTGATGGTGTTTACCAAAGTTGGTCGTATCCAATTTGTTTTAATACCTCCTCGTTTTTTATTTTATCTTTCCGCGAGGTTATAAGAATGCGTCTATAAAACTAAATTTCAGCTGCAGTTATTCTACGTTCACATTCTTTGTTAATCTTCCAACACTCGCTGCCATAAAGAAGCACAGACCGCACGTATGATTTCATTACCCGGAGTTTTGTTGCCATCTCATTGTTGTGGTTGTTCATGATTTGCTTTAATTGATTATATATGTGTTCTTTGTTAAAGCAATTCTTCTTTTAATTTCATGGGTGGATCTACCATCAGATGTAATAATGTATCCCAAATATGTAAAACGTTCAACTCTCCTGATCTCTTCGTTTTGATAGGATAATTTGCAGGGTGATTTAACATTATTTCTGCTCAAAACCAATTAATATAAACCCGATCAATGGAGCCAAACCTAAAATGTACAAGTAAAAGTGTAGTTTAATATTTCTAATTTAGTTTATCATCATAAACCTGACCTATTTTTCTATTTTCCGTCAACAAATCAGAAAAAAAAAATAATTCTTGGCAGGAATTACTTAGATTTTCTCCATTATTTACTGTATAAGCCCCCCCCCCCCCCCCCCCCCCCCGGTCAGTGTTTCAAAATTTAATTACTTTATTTAGGAAGTATTTTTTCTCACGTAAACGTACCCACCCCTGATGGTTGGCAACTAGCTGGTTTAGGTTATGCATCCTACCAAAAACACTATCCGTGCCACTAATGACACAATCACCAAAATGAGCTCGGATCCAGGTCAAGGAGTGATTTGCTGCGTGGGGAACTGCACCATCCTGCATAAACCATCACTGTTGTCGTTCTTCTTTGAGCTTAAATTAAATGAGCTTTTTATATAGAGCAATATCCATTAAACGTGCTCAAAGCGCTTTACAAGGGGTCCTGGCTAACAGCAACTTTTAACATGACGCCTGTTAGGTGATATTAATTTTTTTTCGGACAGAGACAACGCTGTTAACTGCCAGGTACTCATTTTACACCTGAGTACGGTGAGAGAATGTGAGTAAAGAGCCTTCTCCAAGGACTCAACTATGCGCCGAGCGAGGCTCGAACCCAGAACCTTCTGATCTGAAAGCGAGTGTCATACCACATAGCCGCACAATCGTCCCAAAGACAGCCAAAATTGCCCAATTACTTTGACATAACGATCTGCAGTAACACTTTGTGTCTCTCCATTTTCATCATAAAACCAAAATGGCCCGATGATACCCTGAGCGCTAAAGCTACCCACAATGTTGCTTTTTGCAATGTCAATTTTGTTCGATGACTTCGTCTGATCGCTCTATCGACCAATAATGGTTAACTTTAAGAGAAGTGATGTTTCCAGTTAGATAAATTTGGTCCTTAAAATTCGATCTTCCCCATGTTTGTAAGAAACCATTGACACATGTTCTTTCTCTCTCGGAAACTGTCAGGAGTGATCCTCAATGAATCAAGATACAACAGGACTTCATTGTTAGATCGTTAAAAAAAACGACATAAAAAAAACAAAAAAAACAAAAAAAAAAACAAACAAAAAAAACAAAACAAAACGATATGCTAAGCTGCTTGACAAGCCCAGTCCATGGGACCGTCTACGTAAAAACTTTTTCCGACAGAATTTTGAACGCTTGCCAAATTTTTGTCAGTGCGTACCTTTTTACGATGCTAACCCCCTTCTTTGAATGACTTCTCCAGAGAGAAAACCACTTTGCCTAAACTAACTGTCACACCATCTTCTGATTGTCTTGTCAGACGGTACATGTGATCTAAAACTGGAATCAATTCGGAACTGCCTGCAAAATTCAAGTTGAACGTATTTCGTGACTTCAGATGCAGGTATCTTTTAACGGAGATAAAGATAATGGGAGTAAATCTGACTCATGCATGAACAACACAAAACAAACGACGTTTCGGCTTTGGCCTTTCTCATGTAAACACAAAATAATCTAATATTATAAATATTTATGTATTTTGTGTTTACTTGAGAAAGGCCAAAGGCCGAAACGTCGTTTGTTTTGTCTTGTTCATTCATGAGTCAGATTTATTCCCTTTATCTTTATCTCCATTTTATTGACTCATTTAGGCACCTCTATTTATTGGTTTTACCTTTTAACGATATAATGGGTGCAGTAGTGGTGGCAGTGGTAATGATGTGAAGTTGTAGCAGTGATGGTATTGATGGTAATGATGATGTGGGTGTAGTAGTTGGGGTGATGCTGATGATGATGATATTGTGTCGATCGTAGATGCGAATGTGATAATGATGTGGGGAAGCTGCAGTAGTGTTTGATGATGTGGACGTAGTAAAGGCAGTGATGGAACTTATGATAATGACGTGGTGGTGGTGGTGGTGGTTGCAATAGTAGTGGTGATGGTGATGATGATGATGATGATGATGATGATGATGATGATGATGATGATATGGTGGTGGTGGTTGTAGTAGTGATGGCTATGATGTTGATGTTGATGATGTGGTGGTCGTCTCGTAGTAGTGATGGTGGTGATGATGAATACGATGATGTGGTGGTGGTTTCAGTAGTGGTGGAAGTGGTGATAATCCGGTGGTGGTGGTTGTAGCAGTGATGGTGGTGGTGATGATGATGATGATGATGATGATGATGATGATGATGATGATGATGATGATGATGATGATGATGATGATGATGCGGTGGTCTCGAGTCAAGACTGAACCACAGCGAATTCCCTGCAAAGGGGAGTAATTCATAAAATATAGATGTTTTCAGAGCGTTTCGGGGTTATCTCTCTTGAATTACTAAGAAATGAAGCGGGTAGAAAAGTACCAGAAGACAACAGAGAATAAAAACTTCGCGGCGGCAATGGGGGCTCGAACCCGCAACCTTACTGGTACGACAACTCCGCTTGGCCGGGGAGATCGTGACTCTACCGTATGAGCTATCCACGACCCCCCAAAAAAGTCGGTCAAATTCTTGAATTACTGCACGCTTAGATTCATATTTATCGGAGACTGTGTCTGTCTGTATATTATATAATTATAAAAACAAAAGCCATGCAATAATAGTGCCCAACTTTTTGATAAAATTGATAAAATATTTCAATAACAATTTTGTTCAACTTCTGACAATTATCTATTGGTTAGCATTCTTAGTTCTTCCCATCCCACTCCCACTCCCTCCTCTCTCTCTCTCTCTCTCTCTCTCTCTCTCTCTCTCTCTCTCTCTCTCTCTCTCTCACTCTCTCTTTCTCTCTCTCTCTCTCTCTCTCTCTCTCTCTCTCTCTCTGCCGTTTGTGTTTTTTCGGGAAGAGAACAACACTGCAGAAGTTGAAATTATACTTCATATATATATATATATATATATATATATATATATATATATATATATATATATATATATATTATATATATATATTAATATATGTTATACAGGATGTCCCCCAAAAATGTATACACATTAAAAATGATTGTATATGTTGACTTTAATATGTAATTATTTTTTTCAAATGAAGTTGAAATGCAGTTTAAATACAATGAAATGCTCCATATAAATATTTTTACACTTATAACATAATTAAATTCTATGAAATGCCACGTTTACAATATTTTTAATGTGTATACATTTTTAGAACACCATGTATATATATATATATATATATATATATATATATATGTGTGTGTGTGTGTGTGTGTGTGTGTGTGTGCGCGTGCGTAGAACCCGTAATATTAGCAGGGAAATAAAGGCTACTACAAACAGTCACTTATCTATTTTAATTTCATACTATAGTGGACATTAACAGATATCATGACGAATCTTATAAACCATCAACAATCAAAATTGGTCGGGTTATAAAGTCTTTAGGTGCGCGCAAATGAATAATGTAACATCTTCACTGTAAATCTAACTTTGATACATTAAAAAAAAGACATGGGATACATTTAGACGTGGTGAAATCACAAAATTTATACGATTACTTATTAAAATTTTTATACTATCGTAGAAGTCAAAGAGCTAGACAACTATTTTGAGCTATCATAGGTCTATTGACAAGCTCATTCTTTCAACTGGACGTAAAAAATATTATGAGTTCAGTCATCACCAGATCGCATATTTCTCTGTTGACAAACATGTTCTTCCGATTGGACAGATAAAATAAATAATTTATTGCAATTATTTCGTTCACCCATACCGATTATTCGTTAAATTCTTAAAATCCGCGACGAAATGTTTAAAATTATACCGCTTGAGGTAAACGAATACGTTTATACATACAACGATTCAGTAATAAAGTCTGATGACGAACTCATTCTAACCGCTAAATCACCAATCCTTATTCCCTATCAGATATTATAACTTGAACCCCCCCCCCCCTTCCAAAAACATGAGCTTTTATTTAGAGCAATATCCACTACACGTATTCAAAACGCTTTACAAGGGTTCCTAGCCAACAGCAACACCTAACATGTAGGATGTGACAGGACGCCTGTTAGACGAAATAACATATATTTCGGACAATGACAGTGCTGTTAACGGCCAGGTACTCGTTTTACACCTGAGTACGACAAGGGCTCAACTATGCGCCCAGCGAGGCTCGAGCCCAGGAACTTGCGATCCAAAAGCGAGTGTCATACCACAAGACCACATAGACACATAAGTAATCATTAGAGATGTTAACGGGGGATAAAATGATCCAAAAATAGAAAGGTTTGCGTTACTTGTATACCGGTCTCTAAAAATAGTTTTATAACTTTTAGATTTGCCAACAATTCTGTGTTCTTTGGCAAAAGTTAACATCTGCTGTAGAGAACAATTTTGGCCCCAAGCCCTATTAATAAAGATTAGATATAGAACAAAATTCACTAAATGTGCTCAAAGCGCTTTACAAGGGATCCCTAGCCAGCAGTGTAACGATATATTTCAATCGCCTCAACTTCCCACGATTGTAAATACCTCAATACACACAACTCAATGCAACGGCT
>NC_088366.1:26630705-26665705 GCF_034508935.2 Berghia stephanieae
CGTTTCTTCATTTTGAGAATTTGTTTGAACCCCTTTTTTGAGTAGCACAGTGGGCGTTAAGGAATGTTTGACAAACGTGTTCATTGCCAGGAAATAAAAAAGTCGGACTGAACGGTCTAAATGGCAAAGAATATTCTGATTGGTTAATGCTTAGAACGCTGGAATCATCACTAACTACTTCATTTGCTAATATGAAAAACCTATAAATTCATCCGACTTCCGTCCGAGTTCCATTCCAGATCAAGGCCATAAAGACTCTTGAGAAGACAAATGTGATTACGAAAGTTAGAAGATTCACCATGACAAATCCACCGGTCCAATGGACGCTACGTTGCCCCTCAAAGTTTTACATACTGTGCTTATAATATGATGACGTAATTCATAATATGGCCAATGCTAAGCATGTTTTACTGAATGTATAAATTGTGACTAAAAAATGAAATGAATAAATATCACATTTACATCGCACCAATCCACTTTTTATTCCACAAGTGCCATACGATAAATAGGTAATGTATATATATATATAAATAACACTTAGACAGCGATCATGATAAGGTAGAGCGAGACGAGTTGCGAAGATGATGAATTTACCCTTTCATCTTCGATCATTAGTAGAGATAGTAGTAATGTCACTGAAATAAAGAATAAAATAAATAAAAAAATAAAAAAAATATTTTAAAAATAAATAAATTAAAAAAAAAAAAAAAAAAAAAAAAAAAAAATAATAAAAAAATTTAAAAAAAAAAAAAAAAAAAAAAAAAAATTATTTTATATTATATTTATAATATATATATTTATATTATTATATATATAATTATATATATATATATTTTTTTTTTTTATTATTTTTTTTATTTTATTTTTTTTAATTTTTTTATTTATTTATTTTATTTTATTTTTTTTTTTTATTTTTTTTTTTTTTAAAATTTTTTTTTTAAAAAATTTTTTTAATTTATTTATTTATTTTTATTCTTTTTATTTTCAGGTGAACACTTTCACCTCACCTCATTCTCCTGACCGTAATGATCGAAGATGAGACACGGGTGCAACTTCATCAGTCTTCGCCAACCATTCCTGTCTTCCGCTTTCCTTACCATTTATCATGGATCCGGCTGTCTTAAAGTGTCCAACCCTTGATGTTGTCCATCCAGCATTTTGGTTCTCTCTCTCTCTCTCTCTCTCTCTCTCTCTCTCTCTCTCTCTCTCTCTCTCTCTCTCTGTCTGTGTCTTTGCCTGCCTCCTTCTTAGACCATTTGCAGAACAAGTGTGTTTAAAGTACAGAGCGTTATATGCAACCCCTTTATGTACATCATCACTACACACAAACTCAGAAATATCAACTTTATATTTTTCCCTCACACAAATACAGAAACATATACACACAAACACACACGCCCACACATACATACATACATGCACACACACACACACACACACACACACACACACGCACACACACATATATATATATATCCTTTCTTTAAAAAATATAGCCTTGTGGAGAACATTGTGCTTATTTGAGTCAATAAAAAAAATTATACGGCGCACAACTAACTCTACTGAAAATTTGAAAATTAGAAATGTATTTTTTACAGATAGTTAAACAGATAACTTGATTTCCTTTAATAATTTAAAGTCAGTTTGAAAGTTCGTTGAGTCAAAACAGATATCATAAAATACGTACCGACGACACTGACACTCTCAAAATCAAACAATTTCGACACTGTAAAAAGTTGTCAGTTTGGCGTTTTTACGCAAATCGTTGCATTCGAAATAAAGTATTCACTTAATGTAAATGTTTCTGCTCGAAGCTCGAAGAAATAAATAATAATATGAAATTGAATCTAAGCTTCAAGTTAATTACAAAAACAGATCAAATGAACGTTTCGGGTTTCCCCTTTATCAACAAAACAGGATGAATAAAACACTACAGATGAATGAGATAATGTGGTAATGGCGGTGTTACGATGAATAAACAAAACATTGGTTGGCAGGAAATAGTATTATAGTATGCCCCTTTGTAAGGAAGCACGAATTAAAACAGAATACTAGATATTTCTAAAAGGTGCGCAATTTATTAAGTGAAAAGAGGGGAGGCGGGGAGGAAATGTGTAATGCAGTTTAGAAAGTGAAATATAAAAACGTGTAGACTATTGTTGGAAAATAAATACAATGGTTTGAAAATAAATACAAAAAAATAATAAATAAGGGATGTTGGTATAAGTATAAATCCTTAGTGACAGCAGCAGGAAGTCATCTGTGGTGTTTCATTCATCCTGTTTTGTCGATAAAGAGGAAACCCGACACGTTCATTTGATCTGTTTTTGTAATTAAATTGAAGCTTACATTCAATTTCCCATTGTTATTTATTTGTATTCACATAATTACTTTAAGGATTTTAGATATACACTAAGTTTTCAACAGTTTTCATCGATTTATGACATCAAGTATTATTATTGCCCCTTTGATGCTTTCAATGTGATGGTTTCGGGTGGATAATACCCAGGTTTAACTTATGGCCACACCCTCAACTCTATCTGTCCTGTATAAACATCAATACAGAAATTCCTGAGTGAGTAGCTATACGATTGGCTTTTTTCAGCAAATCGTGGCATTCATGATGATATTATTCACTTGATCACATTAAGGTATTCGGATTTACAGAAATTTTAAATAAGTTTCACCGATTAACAACATCAACTAATATTACTGTCGTTTTTATGCCATCGATGTGATAATTATTGCCCTGGGAAATATTTATTTAAACGTTATCGGCAATCTCTATTTATCTTCTAGCCCGAACAAACCAAATATAGACATATTATTATGATGGAATACTTGATACTGTTCGCGTCTGCTTCAGATTTTCATTTGACCCCAGGATTAAAGTGGTCAAGACACCCATTTTCTTTCACGTAAGTTAGATCAGTGTATATTACTTAGTTTTGAATTATGGGCAAATTCTCAATTTTACCAATCAACAATCAAAACATGAGCACCAGATTACTGTACTACTGTACTGTAAGGTAAGTTCTCGATCCCAGGATCGGGGAGACATTTCGAAAGCTCCTACATCCCCAGTATTCTTTCAATTTGTATTTTCACCGTTGATCTTTTGTCAGGCGTTTATTTATTAAATTTGTCATCATATAGAAACATTTTAAAAACTCTAGAACAAACCTTGATAGATTTGTTGAAGTTTAAAATTTCCGAATTTGACTATTGTTTTGATTCTCGGCCGCCATTTTGATTTGTGAAGTATTGAAAAGTAGTGCAAAGCAGTCCGAGGGTTTTTTTCTATTAGGGTTAGCTCGAGATCAGAGGATTTTTATTATTAGGGCTAGCCACAAGTCTTAGTAAAGGTGCTAGGGTGTTTGTTTTTCCTATTACTATTAAGGTTAGTTAAAGGTACTAGGTTTTATTTTTTCTTGGGGTTAGTTGAGGGAATATTATTTGAGTTGTTTCCCTTTGTAGGAGCTTTCGGAAAGCCTCCCCATGATCGTCTTTCAACTCTGCTCACGTCTGCTACTTCAGGTTTATTTTCGCAGTTGGTTTTCTTACCACAACCTGTTTTCACACACGGACAACTGTATGTTGCTGTGTCACGGGTCAGAGGCTATAGTGGCTTACACTTCATGATGGGCCACCCAGAAAAATGAACAGAGGATGTACCAAGTTACACTGACAACATTGTTTACCAATCTGCCCTCATTAAATGATGGTGGGTACAGTATCGAATGAAAATAGTTATTTCCCCGCGAAATTGCGGGGTTTTTACTAGTATATATATATATATATATATATATATATATATATATATATATATTATATATATATATATATATATATATATATATATCATACAATCACACAATGTAGTTAACAATCTTAAGTGAACACAATAACACAGTTGTTTAATATTTTCAAAACCATTTATTTAGATCAAAAACAACACAGAATGTCTTTTTCGAATTATTATAGATTTCGCATTGTCAATAAAAATGACAAATTACAGTCAACCCTGCCCAAACGATCATTTGAATGATCATTTTCCCATTTGATACAACGAAAGGAGAACATGATATGCGACCCACCGCCTTAGGTAGGTGTTGAATTAATGAAGTTAAAGTTTAAATAGGTAAAAACACAAAATTTTGCTCGTTTGTAATATGAGAATCTATGCATTCTTCTAAAATGGTACAGAAAATAAACCCAAATAACTTCTTTTTGACAAGATATTACATTATTATTATCTAGTCCATCCTTAAAAATACCATTTGGAAACGATGGGTGACATATTGTTTGCCTTTCGTTAATGATGTAGTAACACGGCTTGCTCTAATCTTTATAACGTAAAGCGCTCTACCAAAAATTCACTGAATGGAATTTTTTCCAGAATGGCAACTCTTATTAAAGTTTTTTAGACCCCTCTCGACAAAAAATTACAATGCTGGCTTGAATGAACAGTCACATGCTAAGACTATCCATAGGGCAACATGGAAATATCAGCAGATATAGGGATTTGAAGGAAAAACAAAACAAACAAAACAAATCGATCAAACAAACATGCCAAACAAACAAGAACAAGAACAAAAACAAAAAAAATAAAATAAAAACAAACCCAAAAAAAAACAAAAAAAAAAACAGAAAACAAAAAACAAACAACAAACCAAAACAAACAAACGAACAACTCTTCCAAAAGGACAACAGCAACTAACAAAAAAAAAAATAAATAAAAAGAAGCAAGGGTGACCTCCCCGGAAAAGATCCCATCTCACATCATTCAAAATGGCAGGGTTGACAGAATCAGGACTTCATACATCGTGACAACAAACAATAAATGGTAGGATTTGAAGGATGGCCTTGACGATTCATTCAATATTTATGTACATCAGTTCAATTAAGTAGCGTTTTTACATTGAAGATGAAAAAAACATCATGAATTAAAGAAACTAATTTTTTTTTGTAATTAAATTTTACGTAAATAGTGCCACAAAGTCACCTGACAGATTGTTTGTGATTTAGAAAATTGACATCAGCAACTTATAGTTTATATTATATTGTGGATGAAATAATGTCTACAATCAATTTGTATATCAATTTTCACATTATAACTAAAGCGAAACTTCGTACATCGCCAACTCTATGACGAAGATGGACGATGAATCTATTCTCTATAACTCCTACATGTATACCGTCCATTTAATTAAGGTCCTACATGTGGCAGTAAAACAAGATTTTGTTGTATTTTGCGAAAAAAATGTCAGATTACTATCTTTCGCACTTTGTATAGAATCAATATTAAAAATAAACATCTAAGAAACAAGAAAGAAAAATATAGACCAACAATTATGTATTTTAATATAGAAAGGACATTGTACTTTCCACGCTAGTGGCGAGATTCGAACATAAACTTTAAGAGACATGAAATAGAATACTTAATTCGCCTTTTTGTTGTTTCCCCTTGAAATACCCCTTATGATCTTCTCAAATTCAGTACTTTGATCGACTTTTTTTACCCGAACACATCTTTATTCCTTCTATATAAAAAACAAACACATATTTGATAACGCATTTAAAGTAGATAATTTGTGATATCATTAATGGAAATAGATAATCGGGAAACAAATATTAACATCTCGACATGTCTTCTAATAATGGACAATTAAACACGAGGACACCATAGTCCTTAGTCATGAAAACAATCAACAAAGACGCGTAGAAAAAGTTCAATGTTACTTGGTTCATTGGTTTGTTGATGGTGGATTTGCATCCATTGTTTGTACTGTTTTCACCCGAAGGCTTTCCAATTTTAACTCATCTTTAGTATTTTTACGATCCCCGGCTTCAGGCAGCCCACACTGCCATGACTCTATATAAAGAACGACGCCAGGCAGAATAAAATAGCTATTTAATATATAAGTCAGTAGCTATTTGTGTCAGCAGTTTCATTGAAACAAGAGAGAGAGAGAGAGAGAGAGAGAGAGAGAGAGAGAGAGAGAGAGAGAGAGAGAGAGAGAGAAATTGTTGCACATATATGCATTGGTTATTTCGATCAATTCATTCTAAACATGACTTTTAAAAGTGATTTCTACTATAATCATTTGCAATGCGTTATTTAATGTAGAGGTCTACTAATCGACTTTTTTGTTAAATAAGTAAAATATCAAGAAAACCAAAACAAAAATGTTCACGAAAAATTTTAGTGAACAAGGATGCACAAATGACCAATTTTACAAAGCATTTATACCAATGACTACGAAACAACGTAAGTATTGGGTTAACTCATTGTTTGTGACATCAATAACAAAAATAATAAAAAGGAAAAAATGTTAACGTCTCGAAATAATGGAAATTAAAACACGAGAACATCATAGTTATATAAAACAAACAAACAAACAAACAAACAAAATGATGAAATGTTAAAACTTATTTATTAGTGTTAAATATTTAAAATATATTGTGCTTTTGGTGATTGATAGTATCGGTAAAATAAAACTTAAATTGCTATTGCACAAAAACAAAGTTTATAATATTATATTTAGAAATGCGATTGAGGTAGTTTTAAGAATAAATACGAGTAATTAGAGATAAAAAAAGACATTTTCAAAAAATTTCATCATTAAATCCAACTCGTAGTTTTCGTAATTTCTAAGATACCATTTAATTCTCAATTTCTAAATACCTAAAAAAAAAATTTTAACAAAAAAAAAAAAAAAAAGAAAAAGAAAAAGGAAAACGGCCAAATAAAAGTTTAAAAAGGAAATAAAAAATAATGAAAAGATAATAAGATACATTGAAAAAAAAACCCAACTTAATGTTATAAAAATACAGTTAAAATGTATAAAAATCATTTTGTGCTTTAGTTGGTTGAATTGTTGTTTGAAGCTTGAAAAAGGTAAGATAAAAAAGCCATAAAAATAATTTTTAAATTTTTTATGGAGAATCTGACTTTAAGCTCCATATTAAATTATAAGGGCAACAGTTTTTAGACGTTTTAGGTTTAACTTTTATCGACAATTTGTACGATGAATTAAACAAGAATTCATTCATCATCATCTTTCCAAATTCGTCGTCTACTATATTTTAAAGGGGAAACCCGAAACGTCAATTTTTTGTTCTTGCCAATTTAAGTGGACTGCTTCATTAATTTAAAAAATGGTTGATGACAATAATTTGGGAGAAGACATTTTGAAGATGATGATACACAGCATTGTAAGTTAAATTGATGGAGAAAAATATTTATTTGTTGATTTGATAATCTGTACAACGGTATTGCAATATGTACTGCAATGTAATTTCATTTATGTAATGTTTTATGTTCTTATAGTTTATATCTGGAAAGATGATAGTGATGATGATAATGATGGTGGTGGTGATGATGATGATGATGATGATGATGATGATGATGATGATGATGATGATGATGATAATGATGATGATGATAATGATGATGATGTGATGATGATGTGATGATAGTGATGATGAAGATGATTATGAAGATGGTGATGGTGCTGATGACGATGATGATGATGATGATGATGATGATGATGATGATGATAATGATGATGATGATGATGATGATGATGATGATGATGATGATGATAGTTATAATCATAATGATGATAATAAATATGGTAGTTGAGACAATGAAACATTTCATAATAATGAATTATGATAATGAATATTGTGGCGCGAGTTGTAAATAGTGGTGGTGGTAGTGATGGTGGTGACGATTAAGATAATGAATACGACAATAATAATGAAAACGACGATAATAATAATAATATTATCGTGACTACTTTTAACGAGGATGGTCGTTGTACTTATGGCTATTTTGGCGTTTAAGGAGAAATGGATAAAAATGTGATGATGATAATCAATATAATGAAAATGATGATAATGTTGATACCAATAACGACAATCAGTATCAATTTAACAACATGTACACTTGAAATGGCAAACATGATTAAAAGCAATCGAATTATGACCCATCGTCTTAAAACGGTTGTATTTCGGGGTATACCAGGTGTCCGAAAGTGACTTGAAAATAAAAATTTATTGAAACTTGGAACTTTTATTTTCCGCTCTTTAAGATAATCTATTGTATCATATCATTTCTCCCGAATATATTTACCCAAGTCAAATAGTTATGGGTATGAATTCAATCTATCGGCATCTTTAAACATTGTGACATGATACCGATTTGAAACTAGATATATATCAAATGTTTTTGAATTAATTAGAATTGAAATGGGTCATTATTTTGCTTCTAAATTTGACAAAACTATATCAATAACAATCACACTTGAATGTATTTTATATACATATAACTTTTTAACAGTTGACTTGACGCATAGGAACAGTTGAAAGGATAATATTCTAAACTAATAAAAGATTTTAAGAAACATAAATTGATAAATAGCATGATAGCATCTGAAATACATAAAAAAAATGATCGAAGCAAAACAAAATATAAACAAATTCCAAAACAAATTAATTATACCCTTTCACAAAAAAATGGTAAAAATAGATAGAGGTTAAAGAAAATCAAACAAAAATAAAATTAAAACTAAACAGAACTAGAATCAAACAAACAACCAGTGAGCAAAGAAAGAAGCCAGTACGAAAAGGATGTTAAAATTAACTATAAAGACAAACTAAATTAACAATTAGAGTTTAAAAATTCCGATAAATAATAAAATTTGAAGTTATACAAAACAGATAAAAAAAGACAGGTGGATTAGAATGTAATGCAATAAATGAGAGAAAAACTGCGCATTTAAAATATAACACTTACTGTGAAAGATTTTATGAAATAAAGACATTAAAAAACAACATTGAGAGCATTACGTTCCAATTCAAATAGATCTAGTTCGGGGCCTTCGTAAACTCATAGCTTGATTCTAACGCCTACAATCACTTGGTGATTTAGAAATGGAAATTTGAATTTATAGATGCTATGCGTTTTAGTAAACTGCTCACATATGACCACACAAAACTATCTAATAAGGTCGCGGGTTCAAAACCCCCATCACCGCCGCGAAATATTTTCTTTGTCTATTGTCTTATGGCACTTTCCTACTCACTTCATCTCTATAATATTATGTAACCTAAAAAGTGTACAGTCTTATTGATATATTATAGTGAGGACTAATATCACCAAACTGGCTTTATTAAAACAACAATAAAGAGCGGAGTGACCACAACTTCATTGGTTCTATGATCAAAAATGATATTTGAGTTAAGTTAGCATGTCTTATTTAAGGAATAGTAATACAATATAGGCTACTTATCGTGCAAACGTAATTAGTGAATTAAATTTTCAAATCTTTCGTCATTGATTTTACCTTTAGTTCAAGTTTCTAAAACTGGTTAACCCTGACTTAATACTAGATCGATGTGATGAGTCACATTTGTGAGACAAGAGAACCCCCCCCCCCCGACCTTTTTTAGACGTTATGTCTGCTAGGTTATTTTATGCCTATTCGTTCTGAAAATATTTACCGGAAGTTTTTTGTTTTTTTCTTTTGTTTTAATTTGCTTGTTTGCGTTATGTTTGTATGTTTTATTTTTGTATTCTTTGTGTGAGTGTGTGTGTTTTGTTTGGTGTTTTTTTTTAAAAAAAAAATTGTTTGTTTCTTTTTGGTTATATTTTTCATGCAATTGAAAATTAATAATATGATACATCTGTTTGTTTTCTTTTGCATCTTACTTAAAATCTTTTAAAATATTTTTGGCTCTGTCATCCCTCAACGTTCAAATTGGATGTTTTTGAGTGCGAATGTCTGTTTTAGTAATTTCTTATCATGTTGAAAACCAGCAATGACAACAGAACAGCTTCGTAAAAAGATAGACACCAGATACGTTGGTGTTAAATGATTTCGAATGTCTTTGTTTGCCTCATAAATCTGTCAGAAACCGGGTCAACATGGCGGAGAATTCATGTTTCGATGCTATAAACGTTTCCATGTCAAGTTTATTCTGCTTTAACCCTCTCCTTACCAACTATATGAAAATCATCACATTCGTTACGATACAACCAACATTTTTCTTATTCAAATTTCTTTTGTACATCATAAAATTTAAGGAAAACGAACAGTGTGTTGTAGAGCATGTTTTGCTAAAGAAATTATGTATCGCAACAACCTGCTACTGTTTTTGAGTGATAAAAAAATATTTTTGTGTTAGTTGGGTGTGAAGTTTTGGGGTAAATCCTGAAAATGGCTGGTAAGGAGAGGGTTAAAAATTATAACTTGATAGGGCGTACTGCACTTTTGGAATATGCAGTCGAGAGAATGATTTGTCATTTAAATATGCCTGATTTTAACATTTATGTTTATGATACTTTAGAGCACGTGGGTGATTCCTGTTGACATAAGACATATTGTTAGATGGATTATCAATATTCCTTCATGGAATGCCTAGGCGAGAGGATCTAATGATGCCCTTGTCAAAGGCTTTTTTTTTCTTTTTTGTTTAATGATAAAAATCGCAAAGCAATGATTGCTTTAATTTTTTTTTTTTAATATAGGCAACGCTTTGTTTTGTGATGTCATTTAGTAAATGGGGAAAAAAAAAAATAAAAGAACGCTGCATCTTCTTGCTTGCATTCCGATATGATACTCACCAACTACAACGTGGTGAAATATTTGTAACCAAAAATACAAAACCATAGGTAGTACAATCTGACAACTCTAAACTCGGTAAACAAAACCCAAAAGAACCAAACCCTTGTGTTTTCCGTTCCACTTTGCATTTCACCAACTGTGCTGCTTCGATTGATTTTACAAAGTCAGTTGTGAAAAGTTGTTTTTTTTTTTTAGTTACGAAGGCGACTTTGTTCGATGGTTCGAGCCCGGGTGCATTCGATATTATTTCTGCCCCCCCCCCACCGTCCACCCAGCAGTGATAGGGTAGTTGGTTTTTTTTAGATCTGGCGGAAAGTACTTTGTAGTCTGTGGTTCCCCCGACACAAGGGTCACATTAACCTAATTTCTAAAGATTTATATCACGACTATAAAACCAATTATATAATATATTATAATCGAGCTCATCCCGACTTATCACCGTTTTGAGGAGATGGATTACACAATATTTCACAAAGCAAGTGCTCCTCCTTCAAGGTAAAACGAGAGTTTTAGATTAACACAGCTCCTCGGCAGATGTTTCTTTCATTATTGTTGCTGTTTGTCAGATTTATTACTCAAATTACCGTATAATGTCTCCACCCTCTAGTTAGATTGTCATCACGGCGTTCCGTGATAAGGCATTCCGTTAAACCCAATGATATTTCACTCAATGAAGATACGCAGAAAGAAAATATTTAACCAGTTAACTGCGGTACTCTGGAAAAACTCGTATTTAAAAAAAATGACAAGAAAATTCATCCTTCAAATATCGATCGCTTTAAATGGCCCTCATCTCGACAACCTGTTTCAAACATGTGACTTCCCCAAGTCCCCAGGTTTGAGAGTTTTTGCCAAGATGAGGGTTATTTAAATCGATCGATGTTTGAAGGACGAGTTTTCTG
Source organism: Berghia stephanieae (assembly GCF_034508935.2). Taxonomy (NCBI): domain Eukaryota; kingdom Metazoa; phylum Mollusca; class Gastropoda; order Nudibranchia; family Aeolidiidae; genus Berghia; species Berghia stephanieae. The sequence goes on from NC_088366.1 coordinate 26,642,242, forward strand.
GCCAAATTTTTAATTACGTTTTTTTTTCCAGAGCACGACAGTTAACTGGTTAATGACGCATGTCACGGGAAGTAAAACCACACCACAAAAAACCCCCAAAAAAAATAAAGAAAAGGAAAAGGTTGAATGAAAAATAAACGGAAAAATCTGAGTTACTCTCATGCAATTTATACATAGTTGAGAGGTGTGAATGACTCATAATAATTTCGAGGTTGAGTTCTAGATTTTGGAAGGAGAGAATCAGGGAGAAAAACACATTTTGGTAAAGGTTATTGCGTATGAATTCTTTATATATTATTCTTCATTAAGTTTGACTGAAGTTATGAAATAAATCTGGGTTGATGTGCGGCTCAGGTTTGGTGGTAAGAAACTGGGCTTGTGATTTGGAGGGTCCCGGTTTGAGTCACTTGGTGGACCGCACAATGCTGAGTCCTTGGAAAAGGTTAAAAGTTTATCACTTAACTCAGGTGTAAAATTAGTATCTGAAATGTAACATTGATTTCTGTGTCGAAAAAAAGGAATCTCCTTCTACATATGTTAATTTGGCAAACTGGCAAACGGCAATGCCTCGACCGACAACTGACTTAATGTAAGATTGAAAATTGGAAGGTAGTGTTTACAAAAACCGGTTCTTTGGATCAATGACACCCGACCTTGAATTGCTTACATTCATTGTATTATAAAATTTTTGACATTTCCAAAAATTTAAATAGTCATCTATTTGAAGAATGTTGACATTTCGAAAAGTGATTTAAAATGTTTATATCCATTGCTTTATAAAGATATTGACATTTCCAAAAGTATTGTGTAATGTTAACATTCATCATATTTTAAGATTGTTGACATTTCCAAAAATGATCGTAGAATGTTTATATTCATTGCATTATAGGATTGTTGAAATTTCCAAAGTATTGTAAAGTATTAATATTCATCTAATTTTAAGACTGTTGAAATTTTAAAAAAATATTGTAAACTGTTTACATTCATCATAATTTTAAGACATGGTATTTCTTAAAGCGAATGCACAATGTTTACAATAAACAATAAGATGAATTTGTCGATGATGTTTAAATAAACTCACAACACACTCTATTGTAAAAATTATATAATTAGTTTTAGTGTGTGTGTGTGTGTGTGTGTGTGTGTGTGAAAGAGAGAGAGAGAGAGAGAGAGAGAGAGAGAGAGATAGAGATAGAGAGGCAGACATATAGATAGATTGATAGATAGATAGAGGAGTGAGACATATATATATATATATATATATATATATATATATATATATATACCTAGAGAGAGAGGCAGAGAGAGAGAGAAGAGAGAGAGAGGAGAGAGAGAGAGAGGGGAGAGAGAGAGAGAGAGGTCATGATGGAAAAAAGACAATGTAGAAGAATAATAGTTAAGAACCGTAAATATGAACAATAATTAAACACAGTGACATATTATTACGATGAAATGATAATCTATCAGAGAAACACAACATTGTATTGAGACACTAAATACCGTTCACTACGGTATCAGGGTCAGCAGAACTTAAGCTAAAGAAGATGTACATAATCACAACCAATTGCCCAATACAAAGCGGGGACTTGAAATCAAGATGGTAATGACGACTGGATGCGTATTTCATTATGTCCAAAGCTATTTTGACAGTATTTTTGTGGCCCATCAAACTTTCTAAGAGACCTTCAATTCAACGCATAGTCAACAGAAAAAAATGTAAATAGTTATTGGGCTAAAAATCCGTCCAAGTCAACCGAACTATTGGCACATCTCCTGAGAAATCACTGTTTTCCATTTTGGTCAGAAAACATATTGATAACATCCACAGTAAATATCGGTCAGTTAAGATAAGACTTCAAAATAGAACCATAGTTGAGAAACTTCAGATTTGAGAGACGGACAATTTGAGGGTCACTTTAACTGATAGATATTTAGAGTAAACGTTTTCAGGGCAAAATTAAAAAAAAAACAAACAAAAAAACTTTTGCCATGACATAAGAGTTACATAGTTGACTAATTGGAGGACACTTACAAAATCCCGTTCTAGATTGGCGAAAGGCCAAATAATATGGATAATGACCAACATTTGATTTGACGAGCCGGATAAGTGATCTGACGAACAAGATGCTTAAGACTAGCTTACCTTTCAAGATTTTGGACTCGATGGTGGGAGGATACTAATTGATAAATGATACTATGTAGGACTCATTGATTTCAAAGAGTGAGCGGTATCCATATTCCTGAGAATAGTATTTATCGAATTGAGAACGATGGAATCATAGTCTTTCATCAAGGGTAGAAAGATAAGATCTTCATTATTGAAACATGACAATACTTTAGAGACTGATAGATTAAGTATTTTATGTCTTTTATTTGAGCATTACAATAAGCATTGATTCATAATAATAAGAATTTTGTGAAGGCAAAAACTAAACTCTTTGAGATAAAAATAGGATTTTGATAAACAATTATGAAGATGAAAAAGGGGATCCTTTATACCTCATTAGAGATTTTGATAGAAAAAAAAAAACCGATATTGATTATTTTTGTGAACTACGAATCTCAGAAGATTTCTGTTCTTTTAACAGTGTGAACGAAGTTTACTTCACATCATTAATGTCATAACTTTGTGAACTAATAGTAGTGCTCAGAAAAAAAAACAACATTTTCTTTCACAGCGAAAAGATAAATTCACACAACAATGATGCCAACAATTCTGATACAACAAACAGGAAAACGTCATATTTCTTTCATTTTTTAAGTCTGTCCGGCAATTTTTGCTATAACCCAACACAATGCAACAATGACGATCAAGTTAGATCTCTTAGTAAAAGTTGAAGCAGATCCTTTGTCACCCGTGGGCATCAGACTGTCAGGACCTGAAGCTAGCGGAAGTGCCACGCCCCCTGCCCATGAATGACCACCAGGTGCTGTGTTTACACTCATGTCCAAATTCTGATCGTCACATTTCACCAGAGCTTCCTGGAAAGCGGTTGGACGCTCATGTCTGTAAGGTCCAGGTTTTCTGTCGAGTAACCTTTGACCTACGTATAAATGCAACTTCCTGTGAACGATCTCCATTTTCATAATGTCTCTTTCCATATTTGGCAATCTGATCCCTAAAGTTACGCAACCTCCCGTCCAGGTGACATCCTGTTCCACGCCAACTTTCCATGCATGCGCCTTGCCGCATCCTTTTCCGTTGTAATGATTTAAACTGTTGGCCGTGGGCTGATCGTGTGGGACTATCTTCAGACGTGTGACCTTGAAACTGAAATCCTTAGCTCCTTCCACCAAATGGGATTTGGTTCCCCCCAAGAAACTCCCTTTGGCCAGGAGAGAGAAGGACTGTTTCTGACACATTGGGTCGTGGTAGTAATCGTACTGCCCCTGCCATGATGTCCCGTCGGGTAGGAATTTTAGCCATCTGTATAGGATAGAATGGCATTGAAACATAAACAAAATTGTCATGTATCACCATATATTAAAAGGCTTACTACCATAATTTTAAAACGTTACTTTGCCATGTTTTTATTTTTGTTGACATTTTCTTTCTAAAAATATTGCGGCCTTATCAGTAATTAATTTGCCTCTTAATCATAACAAGACTTAAGGACTATTTATAAATAGGAGGGGTCTAAAAACATGGATTTAAAACCGAGACCTTGTGAATTGAGTCTAAAAACTGAATAATTGGAACCCGACAGACAGATAGAAAGAACGTAAGAAAGTAAAAAAGAAAGACACACACACACACAGAGAGAGAGAGAGAGAGAGAGAGAGAGAGAGAGAGAGAGAGAGAGAGAGAGAGAGGGGGGGGATATCTCACCTAGTAAGGAACATCCCGTATTGCCTTGATTCACATCGTGTGCTGACCCATTGTCCCTCGAGGCTTAGAAGTGTTCCGGAGTGACTGCTGAGGCGTGGAGGGTAGAGAGCACTGGAGGACACAATTCGAGAGCAAAGGCCGCAACCAGGAGTCTGAAAAATAATGAAAAACAGAAATAAAAACAAAAGGAACACAAAGAGTCGGAACCATTGACAAAAGAGAGGCGGTCCAAACAAACAAGTAGCGTGTCGCAGAGGTTATTTGGTCTTGTGGTATGACACTCGGAAGATCCTGGGTTCGGGCCTCGCTCAGCGCACAATTGACTCCCTGGAAAAGGCTATTTACTCACATTCTCTCACCGTACACATGTGTAAAATGAGTACCTAGTCGTTAACAGCCTTGTGTCTGTAGGGAAAAAATGTAATATTTCCTAACAGGTGTCATGTTTCGTTCTACACTTTAAGTGTTGCTGTTGTTGGCCAGTGTCACAGTAAAGGTTGTTCACTATTATCTTATTAAATTTTATTTTATTAAGAACTGAATTCATCTCACTCCAGTTATATTTCGGTAGGCTTAGATAAACTTTACCTTCTAATATTAGATCGTCTTTCCTTTTATAGCCTTCCCTCGAATTAATTTATAATTAGTGAATACTTTTCGTTCTACATTCTGTCACGTATCCACTTATTATAAAAGCTGATAGGTCTAACATTCTACACTCACTTCTCTCTACAATCTATGCCGGGCGGCCAGCCGCTCCATTCCTCATATATATTTGAAGATTTTTATCTTTTGGTACTTTGTGGATATTTTATCTCCACCATCAAGACGCCGGAGCTTTTACCTTTGACTGTATAATCCTCAAGGATCAAACCTGAGCCCGCTGCCGAAGAAACATCTGCATAACCCCTTCCCAATTGCCTGGAAGTGGAACTTTACGAGCCTGAGCCTGTTATCGGAGGAATATATTATCCAAGCCTTTCAACTGCCTGGAAACGTAACCTTACGAACCCGACATTATATCGTCATAAGTTACGTAATATATTCACATTTCTATTTGTAACTGCCACAATCACTATTTATCTCTTTTAATTAAATTTTATCTTTCTTTTTATTTCATCTTAAACAAATCGTTAATTGTTTTTCATTTATAGTAACTAGTAAATTCTGGGGCCTCATTCTACATATCTTTATGCATAGTCGAGTAGCTCTTTACTCACTTGAGACCATGGCAGCCAGGGACCCCTTGTAAAGCGCGTTTAGTGGATCTAGCTTTATTTTTTTAAATGCTCAATCTCAAGCGGATAATGCATTTACTTCGTACCTTAAAAGTACCAAGTTCGACTTTCCGCCGCGCTGCATGACTCTGAGCAAGTGATCTTGTTCAAACTAACTTTGCGGAACTGCACTGCGGCTGATCTCTCAAACTTGATATGAATAAGAAATATAAAGAAAATTGATATACAAACCAATTAATTTACCCTTATCCCCAAATTTCAACCAGTCATAAACACTTAACGCACAAGATAAAGATATAACATCATATTAATACAACGATATGTTCGACACCATCGTGTTTAAAATCGTTACTATTTTAAAATTATTTTTCAAGGGCGACATATTTTTAACAAATGGCCGCAAAGAACTTTGGAATGATAGCTCAAAGATAGAGATCATGAAAAAACACATCGAAACCTACAGATCCGTAACCAATAACTCAGCAATTATGTCAGTAGCTTCGGAGTTCTGATAGCTCAGTTCCTAGAGCACGTGCCTCACACGTAAAGAGACATTGCTCGATTCGAACGAAGTCTATATTTTTACCGACCCCCTGTCCATCCAGCAGTAATCGGGTAGTTCCGTCTGTTAGATTTGACGTAAAGTGCTTTGCGATATACTATGTGTACCTATGTAATTAAAGCAATATATGCCGCTAACATTAAAAATTAGGATAAATTCAGCACAGATAGAAGACGTAAGAAAACAAAAGATGCTTTGGCTGACTACTTTATTCAACACATCAGAGCAAACTCGATGCCAGTTAAGACATGACTTTAATCCGGAATGTCTCACCTGTAATGATGAAGATAGATTGTTACACGAAACGATCCAATATCCACTCTTGTTTCGGCCGACAAACACCATGTCAGATAAGAATGCTTTATATCCGATTTCCCGATAATGGAACGAATAGTTGGACATGTGAAATCGTCTAATCGCATTCCGGATACTCTGCGCTGATATAAAACATTTGCTGGGCTAAATTGGTCTTTTATTTAATACAACTTTTCAGCGACATCGTTCCTCATTAGAACATTTTGGAAATATTTACAAACCGTATCTGATTAGTGAAATAATGACGTAAAGATAAACGTTTAGTTTGTTAATTTTAAGGAGTTTGTTCGTAGACTGATAACATTTAGGCACATATTGATGAGATTGAAATTTTGAAAAAAAATTATTGATGATGATGATAATGATGATGATGATGAGGATAACGATGATGATGATGATGATGATGATGATGATGATGATGATGAGGAGGATAACGATGATGATGATGATGATGATGATGATGATGATGATGATGATTATGATGATGATGATGATGATGGTGGTGATTATTATTAACTTTAAATCACAGTATGCATCTAGCGAATATTCAGTGATCCGTACACTTGTTTCCAGGTCTGACAATCCAATTTCTTATGGACTCACTGTTGTAATGGAAATATCAAAAATGAAGCAAAATTTTCATTCCATCGCTCGATATTAAACTGGGCCCAAAATTGGGTTCGGATGTCAGATCTGCATATAAGTAAATTTCGATCCGGACAAAACCTTTAAGGGTAATGCGCTATTCAAGTAAAGGCAGTTTGACTGGAAACGAAAATTATTTAAAAAAAAAACAGTTTCAAAGCCCCGGCCCCAAAACACCCAACAGGACATTACAAAACAAAACACACAAAACAAAAGGACTCCAACCCCCCTCTCCATCCCCCCCCCCCCCCCCGATGCGTCCCGATTTAATTCTCGTAATCCATCCAATTTAAAATGTGTATGTAATCCCCCTGTAAACAAACTCACACTAATATTTAAGTAAGAAAGGTAAATGTTAAACAAAAGACTATGTATAACACACTTGTTAAGATGGTTCTCGAATTAAAGCCATAGAAATCGTTCAAAGAAGTATTTATAAATGTTTAGAGAACTGTTACCCTACCATATCCTTTAGAGCACAGATAATGTAAAAATAACTTGACAAACCAAATAGATGGAATTTCAAAATGAATGAAAAAAACATTAACATATTACATCGTTGCTTCAGAATTCAGCATAAACCCATTGTCTTCACATTGCCCAGTAGGTAGAACAAACTAAGAAGATACAAATGTTTGCATTTTGCCACGTTCGTCGGAAAAAAAATCATAGCCACAAGGTTTGTTTAGCCGGAACTTATAGCTCTATTTATAGCTTAAATGGACAATAGCTGTTGGTTGCTGCCTGTGGATAGGGCACTGCTAAAGACGTCTTTAGTGTTTTAGTCAAATGTGTGTTGTTGACAAATGAGAAACCCGAAACGTCAACATCATCTGTGTTACACTGTGTTACTCTGTTATTCTGTTTCATTATTGTTATCTATAGCTTTTGTTTTAGCTCAATTAAGACATCGAACTGTGAACGACAATTGTAACAAACTCCTCAACATCTATTCTCCACGAGGTATCAGCCCTTCCCCCCCCCCCTCCCCCCCCTAAAAAAGCAAAAATAAAAAAAAAACAAAAAAGAACAAAAAAAAAATAAAAACAAACCAAAACAAAACAAAAAAAAAACAAAAACAAAACAAAACAACAACAAACAAAACAAATAAACAAACAAACAAACAACCCCCCCCCAAAAAAAAAAGGCCAAACAAGCAAACAAAGAAACAACAAACCCTCTTTAATTTATCACTGATCACATACACCCAGTTTTGTGTTATAGTCTATTTTTTTTTCCTACGGGAGTTCACGTTCATGACATATTATTGGGAACACAGTCTAGATATTTTACAGAATGTTGAACTTTGACCTCTTGATGATCGCAAAGCATAAATCTTTTTAAAATCACGATAAATCAAATCTCTCTCTCTCTCTCTCTCTCTCTCTCTCTCTCTCTCTCTCTCTCTCTCTCTCTCTCTCTCTTCCTCGTTTACCTTATCATATGCACATTATGAATACATTACTATTTAAGCAATGTCACGGGTACGTCTTCAATTGACAACGTTTCCCTATCCAACCATTCATCGACAGTGATTTATATCCAATCATTAATATAATATTTAAGTATTGTGAGGTTTTCTAAAGCAATGATATTTCAATCCCGAATCATCAAACACCAGAGTGACAAGTTACTTGAAATAGATGATCTATTGCTTTTACTACGTACCGCCAGAAAGATACCTTAGTTAAAACAGAAATTTTAAGATTGAATGAATAATATTAAGACAAGACTTTAAAAAAAGATGTATCGTTGGGCCCCAATAAATCTCCAAATACCATTATACGCCTGTTGTTGTAAATTGATACATGAGCAAATTTATGTGACCCAATTCGTCAATCTGGTATCTATTCTTTAAGAAATAGGGTTGGGGCTCAAATTTATTCCGTACAGCCATTGTTAAATTTTTGCCAACAAACACAAAATTACTGGCAAATCTAAAAATTATACAACTATTTTTAACATATTTATATACGCGTAACTTACAAACCTTTTCTATGTTAAAGACAGTTTTATCACCCGTTGATTCAAATGATTATTTGTAAAATCTGCTACGGCATAATGATCGGTCATTTAATTGATGTTGTGAATTACCATCTGATTTGCGAGCACCTACAGTATGTTGCCGACCGATATTAATTATTGATAGCTCTAAATATTCGTCTCGATCTATGTTAATAATTAAAATTGATGAGTGCCGTTTCGTTACCGTCTTTATTTCCCTGCAAATGTTGCGGGTTCTCCACTAGTTGTTTCGAAATGAACTGAATGTTAAACATTGAGTTTGAAGTTAAAATGATCAAAATTAGGACATTAAAGTGTTGTGAATTGGAGGAACAAAAAAGTCATTTTTTAAAACTAATAAATGGAGGCATTCATTTCAGGAAACATTTCTTACTCACATTTCCTCACTTTACTTTAGTGTAAACGAGTACTTGACCAGTGATACCGCCGGTTTGATAGTGCTTTACAGATATCACGAATTGTCCATAACTTATGTGTTTCTTGTGACTTGTAAAAAGTGTTGAGTACAATTTATGAATATTGCGCTCTTTATAAGCTCACGATTTTGTTTTGACCAGAAACCACATCAGAAGTTGAGAAAGCTTTCTTCAAATAAAAGTAGTTTGAAATGAATACAATATATCATGACGGACGAGACACTTTCATTTTCTCAAAACCTATTCATGTTTTCATGTCTTCAAACGGTTATACCTTTTAACAGCAGCATCATATTTCTTGCAAATAACAATTTCTTCCATTTTCCGCCCGGATAAAACTACGGCCGGTCAAAATGAAACATAATATGCTAAGAATATTTTAAAGTATAAATAAGAAGAAATGGGAAATTTTGATTTTTGTCACTATAAAAATACTTGTTTGTCTCCTCTATAAGACAAATAAACTTTAGTCAAATGTTATATTTCTGACAAGAAATCATGTTTTTAGCATCTAAATTACCTAAACACAGACTGTTTAGATGCGGTGGGTTACTAATGTCAAGATAAAGTAAGATCTAATCCCGAGTAAAAAGGATTAAATAAAGAAAGTGATAATAAATAGTAATGTGCCTTACTTTGACAAAATATCATTTTTTTTCTAATTTTGGTAACAATCTTTTTACTTCATAACTCAATTGATTAAATAGGCTCTAAGCTTGTGTAAGAATCTTAAACCAAATACTTTATATAAGTTCTTAAGGAGTCACAGGCTGAAGATTTTTTGACGAGGTGTGAGTCATTTCAATCTATAGATATTTGGATTAATCTATTTTTTTAGCCAAGCCATACACAGCCGCTTTAAGCTGGTATCAAGGCCGGGTGATTTAGAAAATGAAAATTGATTTATGGTCTTAAATATCAAACGTATTAAAAAAAAGTACTGAAGACAGATCGACAAGTTTCTTAAAGTGACAAAAAATTCAATTCTCACATTTTTAGTATATTCTTCTAATAAAACCACATTTTTGGCACCAGATTAAACCGTTTAAAGGCAACGGGTCACAAATGACAAAAATGTGTTTTGTCAGTGTACGGGAGTACTGGTGATATACTAGGCCATCAATCTTGGTAGGTTTCAAAGCCTCAAAGAAATGTGTCAGGAAAAGGACAATTTCAAAACCATTGGTACATTCAGAGACGTAGACGTGAGGAGATATATCCATTTCAAATTGGGACCACTTTAAAGATCACGCAGCGATATCAGACACCGAAATAATTACCTTTTGAAATTTCAGTTGAATATTTCGGTTGTAAATAGATGGTCTATCCATTTTTACCCTCTTCTTTTTCAACCCCTTTTTTTTAAACGGTGAAAATGAGAGATTTGGGTCCTGAAAGTTCATTTAGCTGAGCATTCGATTTTTCACCTCATTGGTCTCTCCAAATTCAATCGCGGTTTTAACTAATTGGTACCTCTGCCCACCCATAATAACAGTGAATAGTTGGGTAGCTGGATCTATTATATCCTTTAGAAGTTTTAACTTAAGAGCAAGAGGAATATGACGATGAGCTAGAAATGATAGAAATCAATAAAGGATATAAATAGTTTGAGTTTCACTCTTTATCAGAACAAATTCAGGATGTAGAAAAATGAACTGTTGTCATTGTCGACAAGTACACACTAAGACGATGCACCTAGCAACATTATCTTGTACCTGTAGTTATGGGGATCCGAGGACTTAATTGCCTATCTAGTTGTTGGTTTTGATTCTGCTTTTTTTTTTTTTTTGGTTGTCAGCGCATTTATTTTTATTCATTGTTTTTCTTCGGGGAGGGGAGAGGGAGAGGGTGATTAAATGTATATGTGATTCTATATATTTGAGACACCTTTGTCAAATTTTTGTCGCAGTAACTGAAACAGATATCTGTTATAAAGTTTATCTCCGATAGGACTTCAACAGAGTATCAAAACTGACTTGGATTCAATCAAGGACCTGACAATCCAAAGGGGAGACAACTTGGTACTACGCCACTGGCTCTTCCGACCATGGATTTCTTGCGGGATTCGATCAAGAACTTTTCAGTCTAAAAGAGAATGACTCGATACTGTGCTATAAACTCGATCTACCCTAGATTTGATGCAGCGAAGCATAACAACGGTCAACGTGTCGTATTTCATGTAGGTCAGTATTTGATGCAGCAAAGAATGTTTAAAATAATCAGCAAGCTGTATTCTTATTATGATTTTCAAGTAGATTAGAGACTGACAATATTATAGAAGCAAGTTAAATTAAAAACTCCTAAATAAGTGTCCTTAAAAATCCATTTACTTTGAAATTTCAGGGAAACACGGAGAGTTTAATGGAGTTATATTAGGACAAAGATATCATCGTATTTATCTATAAATGAAAACTGATACCTATGGACGAAGATAACTGACTTTGGTAGATAAGGAAAGGTTCACAGAGTGCAATAAGTTGGCTACGGCCAGGTCTGATAAGTAAACTCAATTATGAGCTCGAATTAACAATTGTTGTAATGAATAATATTTAATTTTGCGTTGGTTTAAAAGTATTTAATCTACAACAATGAGACCAGCCATAACAATTTGGGTTATCAGACCTGCAAATGAGAACAAGTCAGGCCACGGCTAATTAAATAAATTTGATAACCGCCAAAGTTAATACAAAGATACTTGAAGCGGATGACTGGTAAAAGTAATGTAGAAAATGAATGTAACAGCTTCAAAGATAATAACATACCAAACACGGAACCTTTTGGGTTCAAACCCCTAATTTTGACTTTATATTTGCCCGCATGAGGTTCATAGAGTGTAATGAATTGACTACCCCTAGAGTTGATTGCGCAATAATGGGCTTGAATTAACATGCATTGTTATATATACTCGCACCTCTGCTTTCTTCTCGTATTTAACGCGATGTAATAACGTTTTTAGTATTTTTTGTTATAGGCCGAAAAAGAGTTTTGAGCCCCAGGAGATTTTACATTTTTTTGGGGACAGAAACAACGCTGTTAACGGACAGTTACTCGTTTTACACTTGAGTACGTTGAGAAAATGTGAGTAAAGAGCCTTTTCCAACGACTCAACTTTGCACTGATTAGAGCTTGACTCGAACGCGGGACTTAACGGTCCGGAGGCGAGTGTCATAACACAAGACCACAAGCTGCACACATGGATTTAGTTTGGGTAAACAATGCTTATCTCAAGTTTCATCCAGAACAGATCCCTCTGCATCCTGCGTCACGATCGTACAAACACTAGATAATCTCCTTTTGAGTGAATACATTTTTCCTTATCTTCTGGTCAATAAACGTTCTCAATTCTTGCTTTGTTCTAAGCACGATTTTCTCCGAGGCGAGTACATCTATTTTTTATAGACTAGTTTGGCCGCAAACTCGAGCTCACGAAGTTTTTATAAGTGATACACACACAAACGAGAATGGAAAAATATCCAATAGATCAATTGATTTCAATGACGAATACCATTGAAACTGTCATGCTCACCTTATCAAATTTAGATAAATGAGAAAATCAGTTTTATTCCACACCTCTCCCAAAATAATAACGCCTAATTACATCATGTTTACAATAATAAGTAGTGACATCAGATTATCAATCGTAAATTTCACTAAAAATCAGATTATTTGAAAAGAAATAAAATTTGAATGTTTTTGATGATGTCTTTTATTCAAAGATGACGCAATAGGAATTGGCTGAGGGGTAGAATAAATGACTTTTTTACACTTGCGTTTTGGACTTCGAACTTTGTTCCCAACAAGCACTCGCAAGCTCGTGCAGCGGTTGGGAAAACGTCCCATCTTTCCAAAAAGCAAGAGTGTAAGAATCGTATGATACATAATTAACCAGTTAAATCCGAACTCTGGAAAAAACTCGTATTTAAAATGTTGGCCAAAAAAAAACTCGTTATACACATATCGATCGATTTGAATGACCCTCATCTTGGTAAAAAAACTCTCAAACCTTGGACTTAGCGGAGTCCCAGGTGTGAGAGTGTATGCCAAGGGGGAAGGGGGGGGGGGTAGAACTCACAGCAGGTTACCTTCTGTCCACCAAAGCAGGTCAAACGACCCCATCTAAAATTGAGGAATTAATTATCCAACCGTATAGAAATATGATGGCGTGACTAAGTTGTAGATTCGTCCTAATTTAAATCGATTGACGCAAAGTGTTCATATTCAAATATCTGATCAAAAAGAATTCGTCGTACGATGGCAAAACGCCGTAACGTATAATAGTAAAGGTAGCTTATGTCAAAAGGCCCTTGAATACATTGTGAAGAAAATTGAGGTAGATGTGAAAATTCCCTGATCTGATCATAATATATTCCATGTATTAAATGCCCTTATAACAATTATTTCATTTTGGTCACAAATGTGACCAACCGCCTCAATTCGGTATTATATAGGAGTAAACTACATTCAAAGGGTTGAATGCCAAGTAAAACCGTTAGAATATATTTGAGATTTAAGTAAATTTGATAAACAACGTTCCTTCTTATCATTGTTCTTTTTTTTATTTTATAGGTTTCATAGTTCATGATTATGTTTGCCCCAACATAATATTGGATTGAGACGGTTGGTTACAAATTTATTTTATGTATAGATTAAATTAAATTATGTTCCCTGGCTTGTCTTTGCCCGATATTTTATCGACATTTGAAAATGATTAGAAAAGCTAATAAATAAGATAAAGATTAGATTAAGTGAGTGAATCCATAAATTGTAAAGAAATAAATAAATATGTGAGTGACTGGGTGAGTGAATATGTTACTATTGGTTTCTGTGGACATCCACTACAAATACGAGTACGTGTTACAATGCCTTAGGTCTTGAAAATCAGGGGGGAATAATTTTCTTTTTAAAGTTACACCCTAGCCAATGGTCAAATGTTAAAGCTATTTCGGTGGACATATGCTATAAACCCCCGTTGACGTCTTCATATTATGTCTTATAAAGTGTGAGGAACCTTCGTCTATTTTACAGTCATAAGAGACCCTTCAAAAATGCTGAGAGCTATTTCTGTGGACATGCACTTTAAATACGTGTTGACGTATTCTTCGTTGGTGAAGTAAAAGGTCGGATGAGACCGACCCGTATCTATAAATGTCATCCTTTAATAATCATCTTGATATTTTCCCAATCTCCTTCTCCATCTTCTGGAGACAAGTCTAATCGGATATCCATGGTACACTTTGGTTGCAAAAGATCCTTCTCTAAATATCATGTCCTAATCCTTCTTCTGTTCTTGACCTTACCGGTTTTCAAACTCTTAATTGACAAGAGGTGTATAAAACTACAACGTCTTTTTAGCATGGATGAGACTCGAATAAATAAATACAATATTATATTCTTGTCATGTTTAAGGCGACGCAAAATTGACTGTGTGTGAAGGGCTCCTCACTCACGTTTTTCTCACGTTTTCCTCGTGAGCGTCTAGAGCTCATATTGTATGAGATGCTGGCGCTATATATATATAAGTGTGTAATATTAAATGTGAAATAAGTACCTGGCCAGTAATAATGATGTCTCAGGCTCAAGAAATCATAATCAGCAGCGTGGCTCAGCACGTTAAGTATATATTTTGCGCTATATACAAGCTCATTTTAGAAATGCCCAAGTCACCCTTAACTGAGGAAAATGATTATAGCTTTTCTCTATGGGAAGAATCTTAAATTTCTCTATTTCTGGTCGTTATGACTTTAAATTTACTCCGTGGCATAATATGTCACTCCTGCATAAATCCAATTTGGGATTGTGAATCTCATATCAACTCTCCACCCCCCCCCCCTCTCATATTATCAGCCAGATCATTTGTATAAATAGACCTTCAGAGCCATAAGGCATGGTTTCTATGTATTAAACGGGCAGTAGCTATTGTTAACTACCCTTTGGATGGGACTCTAGTCTTTTGCAAAAGTATTAATTTTTCGCCAGAGCTAACAGACCCAGCTACTCAACCACTGTTGGGTGGACAGGGCAGGGGGTCAGAAAAATAATCTGGTTATCACCCGGGATCGATCCAGGTCCCTTTGCGTTTGAAGCGAATTCTCTACCAACTTAACTATCGGGACCCGATCTTTTGTGTATACTAAGCGTTATGGTTTTGTTTTTGAAATATTATGGAACCGTGGTTGGAGGGCATTCGTTAATTAATTCTATTTTCCCCGTTGTATTCCTTCCGCGGGGAAGAAAATTTGCGCGTCAACAAGCCAAAACGGATGTGGTGAAGCCAGGCTGCTATCATGATTACGTGATATCTCTGGTGCCGTCAGGCATTAGCATTTCAACGGTCTTCATTAGCAGATGTCACTGGATGAAGGTAGGACGGTGGAGGATGCAAGATGGAGGGCGGGAGATGGAAGATGGAAGCTAGAGGATGGAGAAAAGGGCTACAGGGTAGCAAGAGAGGCCTAGACACACACACACACACACACACACACACACACACACACATGTAGAGGAAGGGAGAGAGAGAGAGAGAGAGAGAGAGAGAGAGAGAGAGAGAGTTTGTGTCCGATAGATAGATAGATAGATAGATAGATAGATAGATAGATAGATAGATAGATAGATAGATAGACAGATAGATAGATAGAGAGATAGATAGAGATGATAGATAGATAGATAGAGAGAGAGAGAGAGAGAAAGAGAAAGAGAGAGAGAGAGAGAGAGAGAGAGAGAGAGAGATTGTTGCTATCCTATTTCTGTTCAATCAAACAACTTAACTCAAGTCTAATATTCGTGGCTATAAATTCAATCATCCAGCATCTAAATCGCCGCACATAATACCGAATTGAGACAATTGGTCACATGATAATAAGAGAAAGTGACTTTCAAAACCCGCTAAGTCTCATCCGTAAAGAAAATGAGTGTAACTCTTAAACAATCCATTGACTTACTGACTTATGAGACTTTCGCATCTATGACATCGGACTGGGACGCCTCTGCTTCCTCCTGCTTCCTCGAAACCGGGGTAGGAGTTGCCAGGCTTTTCCACCAGCAAGAGGAGACATTGGGTGGCAGCCAATCGGATTCGTTCGAGAACCTGCTTAACGCTCACTTCATCAGTGGGGGTTTGCCGCCTGTCGACGAATTCAATCCCTCCACCAGTAAGAGGAGCGAATCGGCTTCGGTCGAGAACCTGCTTGACGGCAAAATCGCTTCATCAGTGGGGACTTTCCACCTGTCCAACATGTACCTGATGTGGGAAAGAACCCGAACTCTCAGAGCATCTAGTTGAACGGTTTGTTGTGACGAAGCTTCCGGGCGGGTTTGCGAATGTGCACGAGTGCGTTAAAGAATTTGCAGATTGGGTCGATCGTCATAACATAATAGTGTGATCTCCATTAGAAGCTGCTGCCGCCTGTCCAAGAAGTGCCCGTTGTGGTCAAGAGCCCGAAACCGCAGAGCATCTAGTTAAACGGTGCAATGTGACGAAGCTTCTGGGAGGGTTTGCGACGGTACACGAGTGCAGTAA
Organism: Berghia stephanieae; assembly: GCF_034508935.2. NCBI lineage: Eukaryota > Metazoa > Mollusca > Gastropoda > Nudibranchia > Aeolidiidae > Berghia > Berghia stephanieae. The sequence continues at coordinate 26,658,788 of NC_088366.1, forward strand.
TGAATTTGCGTCCTGGATAGATCGTCATAACATAATAGTGTGAGAACCATCAGAAGCTGCTGCCTCCAACTAGGTCGTGCTTTAGATCTAACCAACGTTGCCGATCCGCAGCAATTGTCTGCAGTGCCTGCAGATCCTCAATGGTGCTGGGATTTAGCTGCTGATCTTCCAATGTCCTTAGATCCTGGTTGGGCCAGGCGGGTAAGGTTGTTATTGGTTTTCCCGGAATAGGTTTCTGCACTTTTTGATACATGTGGTCATTGCAATATTTGTAGAAATTTTCGAATCTTGTCTAAGAATACCACCCCCCCCCCCCCCCCCCCCCCCCCCTCAAAAAAAAAAAAAAAGAATGGAAGAGAAAGCGGAGAAGACCCAAAGAAATCTGGCGAAGGACCATGGAAAAAGAATTAAAAGAAGCAGACCTGTCCTGGAATACAGCCACCGCAAAAGCAGCCGATCGCAAAAAATGGAGATGTCTGGTGGATGCCCTATGTGCCACAAGGCCCGAAGAGGATTAAATACGCTACGCCAAAAAAAAAAAAAACACAAAAAAAAAACGCCATCTCTGATCCAGAATCCATTTGTCTCCATAAAATCATAAGGACAAATTTGAATTTTCAAACACTTAGGATTAAGTTCTATGAGACAAATAAGACACGTATTTACTTCTTTGAGTTCCTAAATAAATGACAGATTTCTGTGAATGATGAAATGAAAAAGAGACGGAGCAGGTTTTAGAGGCCGACTCCTCGTTTATATGATGGAATAAGACTTGAGCTTGGTAAAATTATACCATTCGTTCATTAAATAGTTTGCCTTCCTCGTCAATTGCTTTCACCAATTGCTGTATTATGGAGAAATACGTTTTTAAAAAATTGGCTGGAAAACTCGTCCTTCAAATAATATCATTCGATCTAAATCACCCTCATCTTGGCAAAAACTCTTAAACCGGGGACTTCGCCGAAGTCCCCGATTTGCGAATCCCATGTGTGAGAAGTTTTGCCAAGATTAGGGTCATTTATATCGAATGATATTTAAAGGACAAGTAATCTGGCCAAATTTTTAACTACTTGTCTTTCCAGAGAAGGATATTTTACTGTTTAAAGAACCCTATCAATTTGCATTTAATTTGCTTCTATATTGTCAACAGGATTCATTAGTCTGATGTCACATCCGCCCAGCAAAGAGAGGCTTGGTTCTAAACAAAGAAAATCGGTACTTTTAATTATTGATGCTGGTTAGAAATTTTTCACATGTTATGTGATCAGAAATATATAAAAGTCAAAACATGATCAGATTTATAATGTTTTTCTCTTCTGGATGCACTGTTATGCCCGTCCGCCATTGTTCCGATAGTTTAGAACCAGTTACTATGTTACTATGCGTCATGACGAGGGAAAGGATGTCACGACTGTTGAAGCCTATTTCTAATCTAATTGAGAATTATAATTAGAATACAACTTGCTTATTTTTTCGCTTCTTTTTACTTCTTCCTGCATCAAACACTGATCTCTGTTATAGTTTCCTGCATGAAATACGACGCGTATTTTTCGAAAGTACGGATGTTTACTATCTAGTTAAAAGAATCGTCCCCACATAAAGATTGCTTTGTTAAACGTCTGTTTAAATGATTCCGTGTTGTTTAGTTAGATGGTGACTTACAAAGTCGTTGTTTATTCCAGTCGTATACAGTAAGACCGAGGAGATATTCCGACGTCTTATACCCGACGGCGTAATTACAGATAAAGTAAATACAGCCATACTATGACAGAACGCCTTTTTAATCTGGCCAGACAACATTAATTCATCTATCAGTTGATTATAATAACCCCCAACTTTAAAAAAGTCTTACAACTAACTTAAAATGTTTCAGGTTTAAGGATTTTTAAAAGTCGGGTGTTGTACTCATTTATCAAGCAAAATGTTTTGGCCAAATTGAAAAAGAAAAAAAAAAAGATGATTTTCAGTTGATTATCAGTTGAATTTCCCTAAAGCTTCAGAAATGAAACCTGTGGAATGGTCTTTATTTGATTTCTGGATTGTAGAAATTCTTTCCTTGTATAAGACTCGGCATGAATCGTGGGGCTTTTTCAAGTGAAAGGGTCGAATGAAAAGAAATCTTTCAAATAAATTTCAATTTAACACGCAGATAGGTTTTTTATGTGTTTTATTGGTTGTGATTCTTTATGGTCTTGTGGTTTGACACTCGGTTTGTAACCTATGGTCCTGGGTTCGAGTCCCTCTGTGGGCAGTACAAAGTTAAGTCATTAAAAAAAAAAGATGTGGAAATGCTCTTTGAAGAAAGCTACACTATTTATTTCTGACAAGTATGGCGTAAAAATTTGAGAAAATTACCCGCCATACTCAGAAATAGCCGGCCGGAAACAGTGTAATCTCTGTCGGAAAGAAAATGTTATCATAGCGCTTTACAGACGGTATGTCTGGATGGGGTCTTCTAGCCTCCCATGGTGTGTTTTTTATGTCTAATAATAGGCGTTTTTTCTTGCCCTGTCCTTGCGCTTGTTCCCTCCCCACTCCTGTTTGTTCCCTATGTAGTTGAATCAGTCTTTGTCTTGGTTTTTCTTTGGTGCTTTTAATTTCAGATATACAACTTTTCCTCTTCCTTTTTACTGGCGCTGAAAATTGACCTACTAGTGTTGCAAACGCTGTAAAACCCATAAAACAAGCAAACAAACAAACAGATGGCATGTCTTGCTCTGCATGTTCAGTTCAAATGCTGTTTCACTTTTTAATCGCCTTAAGCACATTTAGAGGGGATTGGTCTGTAGAAAAGTTCACTAGACTAAGCCGAAGGACAGAAATATAGATGTGTTTTTTATATTTTTTAAAATGCAAATAGCTAGAGTACCACAAATTTACCCTCGTGCTTACTTTTATCTTGAATCAGGTTAAACATGATAATGGTCTCTAAATAATGCTTTTCTACAATGCTCTTATATTGAAAGAAACCGCCCAATGGTGGAAAAACGTATACATTCATAAATGCGGACAGTAAGATGTTAATGAAATTTTCGGACAATGAGAAAGCACCTCCAGACGTAACATCCATCTCAATAAGACAAGAAAAATGTGTGGGAAATGTATTTCTTCAGGGTCTACTGATGTGCCACATCCTTCTTCGGACCATATTAAAGTAGGTTATGTTGTGAGTCTAAGACCGCATCTCTAAACCACAGCGAAAGCCATTATTTTTTCACTGCATTGATATTAAAACATTGCCAGGGAAAAATTCACAATTGCCTTTTGAAAAATTCTTTAAGATTTGAACCAAAAATCTGCCGTAAAGGCTGAATGCCCCCCCCCCCCCCCCCCCCCCCCCCCCGAAAAAAAAAGGCACAAATCTGATCGAATCAAATTTTTGCAGGATGTCATAAAGTTTAAACAAGGAATGAAAAGGTCATTCTTACCTTCCCATCCTTTAGTGGGGTTTGAAAACTGCTAGGTCGATGTTTTAGTCGTTTACTGGGTCTAGAATGGACAGCACCCAGCAAGAGTTCTCTGGTCACGTGAAGTTCTTTGAAGGTCTCATTGGCCAGGGCGGCATTTGCAGCAGCCGCCATTTTGTGAGGGATACGACGTCGATGGTGGGAGTGGAACTTGTTCTTATGCTTTTTCTGTTGCACCAAAACGAGTTGAAGCTCATGAAGGGAGAAATTAAAAACTTTGAAACAGTCCTTTTCAAGTTTGTATTCGTCCTTCAACAACGAAAATGAGTGAGAATGGGTATGTTTCGAAGTCTCATGGATTTCATCTGATGTCACATTTTCATTTGAGAATGGTGGGGCTTTATATATGATATGGCGTGAAAATGGTCGGAGATGTTTGTACGCATGGAGGTCCTTACAACCCACGGTTAGTTTTTTGGCCAATTCAAATGTAACGTTTTTGGTGTAAGGAATCACAAAGGATTCGAGGACTTCATAAGAAGCTTCTGTACCGCCTTGAACCGTCCAAGATGGCTCCTGTAATTTGTGGGTACCACGTGACTCAATGGCGTACAACGGTTGGTTGCAATCGGGATCTGAGTAGTGATAGACTGTCGAATGGAATGTTGAGTTGTAAAATTTGAAATACCTGATGACGTATTCAGGACCTGATCGAATCTCACACCTGGAAAAGAGACAAAAACATCAAAATTTACAGTTTAAATATACTTACTATGATGTTTATTTACTATCCAATAATCATAAAATATCAAATGAGGTAACTTTGCCTGAACCGGGAATTATGCTTCTTAAGCGTCGAACCAATCAAGTCTGATGAATTTAATAGCTGTTATTTCATTTGAATAAAAACAGAAAAATAACTCACAAAGGTGACTGATCATTCTCAAAATATTAAAAATTTATCGGAGCAACATTTTTCCTTGAGGAAACGCTACCACATTTAAGGGAACTTACAAGAGGACAATTTAGATTAATGTAATCAGGCAATCGAAGACTGTAAAGCTACAGGAAATAACTGAGTCTTTTGGTGCGACTTCTTAATCTTCAGACACTATGTCACTTCCGGAGGGATTATGATAATCCATCCAACAATTATATGCGCATGACGTAATGAATAAGTTACTTTGTTTAAGTGGTTAATTCGGACATTGATTACTTCACAAGGAACTCAGAGATAGAAGGAAGCGCAAAAAAAAGAAGAAAAAGAATGGAAATAGAATAAAACAGATGAACTATACTAAGAAATCTCAACAGGGAATATTCTATTATATTCTCTCTTCTCTAAACTCTTAAAAATTCTACGTTTAATTCAACCCACGCTCAGCCGCGAATTTAATTTGAATAAGATGAACAATACCAAATCCTTTACCCGTAAAGCAATCACTTCCGTGTCACCTTTCGGGTTTCACATAAGACCCCAGTATCATTATCATGGCGACCGGATCACGACAACAAAATTTATAGTCCGAAGATTAACGCAAACAGAATATCAATTTCCACTTCCTCCGATCTACTGCGCAATGACAAAACGCATTTTTTCATTTTGTTCAGAAAAAAAACATCTTATAGTATATTGATGCACCGATTACCCTCAAAATAATCAAATTATTTTAATCATAAATCTTCCACAGAACATCTTTAAAAGCCTTAAACTAGACACTTTTACTTTTTGATGAGTTTGGAGTCATCTTATTCCACCAATATCTGAGGTAAACGTTTTCTGGCCGAACTAAAAATGCGTTTTTTTTCGAATTTACGACACATCCACATCCCAAAGGAATTGCTAAAACTGCTCAGACTGCCACCCATTTTTTCTCGTTTGGCCGACAGCTTTATATTATTGTTTCTTTACTTTCGCACAGACGACCCAATCTCCAGTCACTCTGATGTCAATTAATCCGACCCTCTATAAGAAATTGGAGAATGGATTTCATTGCCCTTGACATTGATACTTTTTCATCCTGACCCCTCACAAAACTCGACAATTCGAATATTGATATACGATTTTTGGCCGATGACAGGAATTATATTGACCAGAGAGGGAAGTCCGAGTTTACGAGCTCTTTTCTCGAGGTCAACAAGTAACGGTGTCGAGTATGACACCTTATTTTCACATGTAGAAAAATTAAAGAAAATACAATGCATTGGTAAAATTGAAATACGATTCTTTCACTCTTGCTTTTTGGAATTCCAGACGTGTTCCCGACTGCTGTATGCACGAGCTTGTGAGTGCGCGTTGGGAACAAAGTTCGAATTCCAAAACGAAAGAGTGTATGAAATCATTTATTCTCCCCTTCAATCGATCCTATTTCCTCCTCTTTGAATAAAAGACATCTTCAAAATCATTTAAATGATAGGCCTAACTTCTTTTTAAATAATCTGATTTTTAGTTAAATTTACCCTTTATAATCTGACGTCACAAATCATTATTGTAAACATAATATCATTACGCGTTACTATTTAGGGAAAGGGGTGGAATATTACACAATAAATCATTTGTTTGCGCACTACATCATCAATCTTGCAGATTTTACCACTTTTTATCTGACCCGTATTTTAATAGAGACAAAAAAGAGTTTATATCTTTATCTATTATAGGATTATTGGATTCTTCAGTTTTGGATTCTGGTCAAGTTTTTAATCGCAGCAAGATCTTGAAAGAAGCCGTTATTTGTATGTCTGAAGGGATTGTACTTATATGAAAATTCGACGCAGTAAAAGCGAAGACAATGGAACAGTCAAAAGAAAGTGCATAGATCCTACTGTTCAGCAGCAGTTAAAAGCGACGATCACATAGGAAAACAAATATGCTTCAGAGATTGTCTAAAAAGGATCTATAAATAAGATATAACGTATTTTCTCTGCCAATGTCTGCTTCAGATTGTGATGTTTAACAGTCGTTCAGAATCTGGAAGAAAATGTCTAGTCATCCTTCTAAAATTGACTTTTCGTGCATTCTTTAGTTCTTTATTTTCTTAAACGTTGACCTTACAAGGGCTTAGTGCTTCAAACTTCTACATTGCTACTTTTGGCTCAGACAAACAAAATCATCAAAATATGTGGTTCATCACCTCAAAACGGTATTATGTCGGGACGGTTCAGATGATTAAAAATGAATTTAAAGCTTGAAATATGAGGCTTGTGCCAACAAATTATAGTGTTTCATTTGTTAAATTTGAAAAATAATATAAATTCTAAAAGAGCTAAAATGTAAAATTTCATATTTCTGAACATTTCAACTTCTGATCTGATTTTCAACATCAGGGTCCACCATAACATGATATTAGATTGACGTGGTAAGTCACTCTCAACTCATGTGTTAATGAGTACCTAGCTATAGGCAGTGACAGATATTGTAAGAGTGTTAGTTCCTACAAAAAAGACGCATAACAGCCGACTGGTACTGTATGGGATGGAAATATGGTTCCATATGGCTTGTTGGGGGATTATA
>NC_088366.1:26673205-26675705 GCF_034508935.2 Berghia stephanieae
CTTTTAAGCACTTGATAGCGCTGATTTGATAATAAGGAGGACGAGTTAAAGAAAGAAGTGTGCACATTATGAAAAAAAGTTCAGTTGATGGTGCGAGTTCCACAATGAGTTGTGCAAAGTGAAGTCCTTGATTCTCACCACACGAAGGTATAAAATGCGAACCAGCTAGTAACGTTGTTTTTGTTGAAAATTGAGCAAGCAGAAGGCAGTCGTAAATGTCTCGTTCACCATTTTGTGTTGCTGTTGGCTTAGGACATTTGTAAATCACTTTGAGCGTATTTAATGAGTGTTGGGCTCACGTTTGTTTTATTCCGATTTCAGCAGCTTTAAATGAACAATAAACCTTGCTCGTTACCCTTCACATAGGACACTAGACTATCGAAAGTACTTTCCGTCTGATCAAAAAAAACAAAAACACCTCAAAACCCAGTCACTGCTGGGTGGATATAGGGAATGAGATTAGCGGAAGAGTAGCGTCCCTTGATTGGACGTCACCCATAGTCTGTGACGTCACCGGCGGAAAAGTTATTAGAAAGAGAACGTCATGTTGGTTGTGCGCATGCGTCTCTCGTCCTCGCGGCGAGGACGAGAGACGCATGCGCAGAACCAACATGACGTTCTCTCTCTAATAACTTTTCCGCCGGTGACGTCCAATCAAGGGACGCTACTCTTCCGATAATCTCATTCCCTATAGAGGTCAGGAACTTCTCTTACATAGGGATCGTATCAGAATGTTTCGATACCATTTCCTTTGCTTGCGAAACGCGTCTGCTTTACTGAATTATTGGAGCATTTCAGGTTTTAAAAACAAGTGCGAAAAAATTCTGGATGGGGCGAGTGGGTGGGGCAATGTGCTGTCAGCAGAGGGGACCGGATTCCGGCGCCTTTTATTTAGCGGTTTGAAAGAAAATCCGTTTTTATATTAAACTGTTATCATAAAGTCATAAGAAAGGAAAGGAAACATTTTAAAGGAGAAATCCATGTTTTGTAAGGGTCGTCAGCCATACAGTAACAAAACAACTTTTCTTTATTTTGACAGAAAACTTTTGCTTGTTATTCAACTAGATTAAAATGACCTTCAACAAATCTCGAACCTGAGACTATATGGTTGTTGAATACTTTAAAGAAGTTTCAGATTTTAATACTAGTTAGGTCCTCCCAATTAATCAATACAAGGATTAAATATTTTTCTGGCCAAATAAAAGACTAACAAACATGACTTGTTGTTTTGTCAATTAAATATTCTACAGCAGAAGCTGTTCTTTTGTTCTCTGAAAAAAAGTCATCCTATTAAAAATTTTCGCCAGGAAACTCGTCCTTCAAATATCGATATATTAAAATGACCCTCATTTTGGCAAAAACTTCCAAATTTCGAACATTGCGAAGTCACTGGTGTGAGAGCTTTTGACAAGATGAGGGCCCTTTTAACTCACTCAACCCTAACACCTACTATATCCGTAGTTTACCCGGGGTTACTTTTACCCCATGCCTATTTATTACATTTTTCTGAAACAAATTATAGGCGTAGTATCAAAGCTAATGTTTTTAGTTTTTTTTATGTTACTGATAGTCGGATAAAACTATGTACATGCTCATTTTAAATACATTTTTGTTTTTACAATTTTGAAAAGTAGCAAAAATCTCTAGGATTGAGTGAATTAATGGATCAATATTTGAAAGACGACTTTTTTTGCCAAATTTTTAAATGCCTTTTTTTTCAAGGCACGGCAGAATTCTCAATTTCCTACATCTCTAAAATAGCATCCATCATACGAATTTGTCATGTAAATCTTCAAATCAATAGACATTCCATACCATCCCCTCAGACTATTGGAGATTTCAAGAACTTGGTCTACATTATCGTTAGATCATATATCTGCCGTACTATGAAAAAACACACACTTATTTAAAATGTTGGCCAGATTACTCGTCCTTCAAAATATCAATCGAATAAAACGACCCCAACTCTCTCCAACTCTCTCTCTCTCTCTCTCTCTCTCTCTCTCTCTCTCTCTCTCTCTCTCTCTCTCTCCCCCCCCCCCATCCCTCCTCCCACCCAAATAAACAAACAAAAACAAAAACAACTATAAATAACAAAACCAAGAAAAGAACCCCCCCCCCCCCAAAAAAAAAAAAAAAAAAAAAAAAACAACCCCCAAAAAACCTCTCAAACCTGGGTCTCCACAGGCCCCAGATTTGAGAGATTTTGCTTAGATGAAAGACCATGTTAATCGATCGATATTTGAAGGACGAGTTTTCTGGTCAAAATTTTAAATACGGGTATGTTTAGAGCACGGCAGAGATTACAATTTATTTTCGAATTTTCTTTTGTCTTTGTGAGTGCTTTAAAAAAAGTTCAGTCAAATCCATCGATTATTAAAAAAAAAAAAAAAAGAGGGCCCTTGGGACGGTGGTGAGGGTTGGGGGAGGGAGGTAGGGGGTGTCAGCATGACCTCCTATTCCACGATGTACCGAGTTCTATCCTCCCGCCGCACTGTAT
>NC_088366.1:26680705-26693205 GCF_034508935.2 Berghia stephanieae
ATTAATCCATCTACTTACATCTATTGAATATCACACCATCAGTTTTCGTTACATTTAATTAACATTTCCTTACAATTTTATTATTGTTGTTTATTCCAGTTAAATAAACCACATCATTCATTCCCCAAAATAAAACATAACATTTGGATCTTAGTCGTATAGTTTGTATTATAAATTCCATTTTTTTCCAATCATATCACCCGGGAAGGGCAGAGCTTTATGATGATTGGTAAATTTTCGTGAATATTGCGCTTTATCAAAACTCGATATAATGCAAATGATGCCGCTTTTAGGGTACCTAAATCGAATTAAATGTATTGAACATCTTGCTCTCACAGGACAGATTGAATGTAAAAAGAGTAAAGGTAGACCAAGAAAAACATATTTGAATAGTTTGAACAGCTGGGTGACAAAGAATGGGAAGAGTAATATTATTTTTATAAGATTAACTGATCAGAGAGATGAATGGCGTACCATGATCAAAGATGTCAGGCACAGACTTGGCACTTGAAGAAGAAGATGCTGCTTAAGGCACGAAGAAATAATTAACAATAACAGATTTGAATAAAAGCTTCAATTTTAATTGTCTTCGTAAATTAAATTAAAGTTTATATGCTCTTATATACATTTTATTGATAAAAGTTCGCATTTTTCTTTATTCCGGGCAAAACTGATACAGTAAGATTTAATGTTTACACTAACGACGACTAGAAGGGGTGTGAGAAGAGGTTCGTTAGTGCAAACAGGATCAGCCATCATTCCAAGTAGAATAGCAAACAACAAGGTCGTTGGTCGGTGGTTTGAACCCCAAGTGCCGTTAGCTCGTTCACGCACTTGTTTAAACACTTGCGCTGATCGTTTGGGTGGTCGAGGAAGACAGGAAATGAACAAAGAAATAGCAGTATCTGATGAAAATGCATTTGGTTCGATGCTGGGTTTTCCTTTAGAATGATTTACGTGTTCATAGCGGTTTCTGTGGATCAATTCAGGATCTCTTCATCGACGGGAAATAGGAGAGGTTGAGGTTTAATGATATTGGCATAGGGTGTCGTAGGAGCGGCGACACAGTGACGATGTAGGCAGTAGTCTGGTTACAAGGTGAGGTATGTGGTCCGTCGTGTCAATCTGGTATCATGTCGAATAATATACTCTACTGTATCAAATAGATGCGCCCGACCCCCCCCCCCCCGACCCCCGTTTAATTTTTTTTTCTGAATTTTTGCGTGCGCACTTCCGATGCTTATTCGCACCCCCACCCCCTTCTATTAAATTTCAGCTCAAGATATATGCCGGTGAAAATTCCAAAAGGGATAATAAAACAAAACAAAACAAACAAAAGGGAAAAAAAAGACACCCCTTCTCACTTCAAACAACGCAGAAGTGCTATCGAAATCAAATAAAATAAGAATGTACATATTTCATCGGCAGAATGGTCACTGGCGATGATCGCCTCGCCTAAATTAGAAAATCCCCAAATTGCGCACCCCCCCCCCCCCCAGCTCCTATATGGATTGGTTAACTCCCCCCCCCCCCGCCCCCACCTTTCCCATTCTCTGGTCAAATTGCGCAACCCCCCCCTACTCTATTCCGACTTTGGCCAAAGTGCAAATCCCCTTTTGATTACTATCCCGCCCCTTCAATTTATAATAAATAAATAAATAAAATTCCCTTTATTCATCCCATAGAGGAAATTTGTCTCTAGGGTCTATTCCAAGGGAAGACTGGAATAACCCAGGCGTCAGCCGCAGTGCAGCGCCGCAAATTGAGCAAAGGCGAGGTGACTTGCTCAAGGCCACACAGCGCAGCGGCTGGTGATCGAACTCGATATCTTTCGGGTAGGAAACAAAGACAGTACCGCTGAGCCACGCTGCCCCAAGAATAGATGAAGGAAATTGAGTTGAAAGTCAAAACAAAAACAAAAAAGAAGGAAATTAAAGTATCACTGTTTCCGATAAGGTTTCAACTCAAGTGAAGCATAACATTAATTTTAAGCATCTGGGTCACAGTGACATAACACCGTTATGAGACTCTTAGTCACATTATACAGCTGACGTGATATACAGCACTTTTACTGAGAGGGGGCACGGCACCTCCACCTAGGATTATCATAATATTTATGCGAAAAAGCAAATACTGTGTCAGCTGGAGATTTTGATACAACACAGATACTTTATTTGACTAGTCAAAAATGAGCAACTGTCAAAAACTGGCATGGTTGGGCAGACCCCCCCCCCCCCCCCACCACCACCCCCTCTACCCCTGATTTTTTCTCTCTCAGATTTTGTTATTTGATGTTAATTTCATAGTCTCTCTTTTTTAAACATCTGCACAGCTCTCAACTTTCAACTATTAACAGCCACGATCCAGACCCATCTTTGGAGATGCACTTCAAACCTTTTTGCAATTTCTATATCTTTATAAAAGAATTGTTATTGCTAATTTTAGTATTTTTGTTTAAAAGAAAAAGAGCTGGGTAACAAAAAAAGGGATAGCACTTAGTGGTAGTGCATTAACCCGCTCCGAGTAAAGTAATGTGTGAAAAAGACAAATTATTAAAATATCTATGAATTTTTGCCAAAATAAGATAAGATAAGATGAGATATACTTTATTGATCCTTGTATGGAAATTATAATTTTGTATCACAACACAATTCGGTAATATATAAAAGAACTATCAAATGTTAATAAATTAAATAAAAATTGGCAAAGAATATTAAAAGTCTTAAAATGTACAGTGGAACAACAAGCGAATATATTATGGTGACTATGACTATATTATACTTATAATAAAATTATTGTCCAATGTAAATAAATAATCAAATGATTATGAAGATACTTTATAAACTGATAAGGGTTAAATGATGCAATGTGACACCATATTATGTTAAAATATTAAACTAGCAAATGCTTGATAACGTTAAAAATAACAAATCGTGATCTGAGGATTAACTGGTACAAATTCCATTTTGGGAAGATTTTGAGATATTTCAAACATTACAATCAAATTTCAAAGGGCTTCATTTGACAAATATTTCGTTCAAATCAGGAAATGGGCTCAAACGTTATGTCCAAAAGAGCGGCTGAAGTTAATTTATAGTTATTTTATTTTAAAAAATAGACTTTAAATCAATTATTCTCAATTTGAAGAAATATGGATATAGAACCAGTTGATCCTCGGACAACGAAATATAACCCGTTATCTGTCGTAATCCGGTAAGACGCGTATTTAAAAATTTGACCAGAAAACTCGTCCTTCAAATATTTATTGATTTAAATGACCCTTATCTTGGAATTAAAAAGAAAACTCCCAAACCTGGGACTTCGGCAAAGTCCCAGGTTTGAGAGTTGTTTTTTTAAATTCCAAGATGAGGGTCATTTAAATCAATAAATATTTGAAGGACGAGTTTTCTGGTATTAAAAAAAAAAGATTTTCCAGAGTACGGTTACACAACACAAGCTCTCTATTTGAGTTGATCAATGGTAACTACACAATAGAAAAAGATGGTAACCGTTTGGAAACCGAAATGCACAAAGACTGAAATATGAATCTTGAAAAGAATTGTATTTTTAAGGCAAAACAAATTCACGGGATTAGAGCCGAGACCACCGGCCAAGCAAATACCATGGAGATCATTTCTGTTGAGATAAAGTGCAACCCAAAAGATTTGAGAATTTCCTGGACAGACAAAAAAATCACAATTTGATAAAGGTGGATTACCATCAAATCAGAAAAATTGATGCAAAATATAGAAATACAAAAAACAAGCTAGACTTGAATTACTTTCATCTGATCAAAAATGCCACGAAGAAATTGAAAAACAATGAAAATGAAAGCATAGTGCTCACAGAGCTGCTGAAGGTTACTTTAAAATGTATTGAACAAAAACCGTTTTTAAAAAGTAGTCCTTTAGAGTCATGAGGGCCACGGAGCCTAATTTATCTCGGTTTCTATAGTGTGTTACCCTTTTCATAGGACGCTAGTCAATCGCAAAGTACTTTCCGCCAGATCTAACAGACACAGTTACCCAATCAAGGAACTTGATTGCACTGAATTGAGATAATTTGGAAAACGCAACGACACTGAGAAAGAGATCGCTTTGTTTTTTATAACTGGGACTTAAACCATTAGCCTCTCCACTCAGATACAATATAATGTTCACAAGGTTTTCAGAACCACGAGCCCCACAGAGATTCAAGTTTTTGTGTTTGTGCCGCTTCACTGGCAGTAACAAATTGCTATTACGTTTGGATAGGACAATAATCTATCACACAATTATTTCCTCCAGATCAAACATACCCAGCTACCAAAATATTGATGGATGAAGATGGTTCTCAGATACAATCTCGACTCAAATAAGATTCAAACCACCCCATACCTTTTGCTTGTGAAGCGAGAGCTCTACCAGTTGAGCTGACAGAACTCCGAAAAACATGCACCCGATTCAACAGTGAAGACAATTGTGATGTCAAAAACAAACAAAAAAACAAACAAAAAAAAAAAAACAACTGGTTCCTATTTTAATTTGAAGTGTAAAACCACTCTTCCTGGGGTCTAGATACAAACCTTTTGTAATTCATCTTCTGGCGTCAGAGCGACTGTATCTTATTTTCTAGTCTAAATATAATATATGCTGGTCGTCATTAAAGATCATCCATCATCGTTCTTTTACGCCCCGTAATCGGCTTCAACAGTTATGACGTTACTTCCCTCGTAATGACGCATAGTAACTTAGTAACTGGCTCTAAACTATCGGAACAATGGCGGACGCCCTTATGAAATATTTCTCCGACGAGCAAAAAAATTAAAGTATATCCAGAGGAGAAAAACATTATAAATATGATCATGTTTTGACTTTTATACATTTTTATCACATGACATATGAAAAGTTCTAGCCAGCATGAAGAATAAAAAGTACCAATTTTCTTTGTTTAGAACCACGCTGCTCGCCGTTGCTGGGCGACGTGACAACAGACTATTGAATCCAATTCTTAGAATCTTTCTCTACATCCTACTACAAAAATAGTTATGTCCACCGTTATTATGTAACCTATTCATTAGTAGTACTCCGAAGGACTGGTTACATACACACTCTTAAAGTATTTAGGAACCAAAAGATTATAGGGTATGATGTCACGACTTTTCTTCCCTATCTGTCACTGCTATCATTATTATGTGCTTAGCAGGTGTGTGTGCTTGTGTGTGTAAACAGTGAAACATCAATGGGAGTAGTGGGTAAGATCAAACAACATGAGCCGTTCAATGAAAGGGATTTAAATACAGTAATGTTGAAACAACCAAAGATTAACATAGACGATAGACGTCTATATTTACCGTGTCCACTTAAACTCCGTGAGTTATGTACACACGCCATCGATAATTGGGGGAGTGGATTTAAGGTTAAAATCTATTACTATAATTCTTTGGAAAGAAAATTCTTTGGAAAGAACCGCTACATTTATTTAACTCTGTTATAATTTTCTTTAACTTCCTTGTTTGTTGGGTTTTTTTTTTTAACTTCCAGGAAAAAAACGATAGCGCAGTGGTAAATTTTCTCGACTATACAGTGTTGCCGTACTCTGAAAGCTCGTCCTTCATATAAAAAAGTGATCTTTTATATAGCGCAATATCCACTAAACATGCTCAAACCGCTTTACAAGGGGTCCCTGGCCAACAGCAACACTTAACATGTAGGACGTGACATGATGCCTGTTAGGTGATATTACAATGTTTTTGGACAGCAAAATTAAATAGTAAATATGAACATCTATATTGATATTGTGTCGTTCTACATGTTACGTGTTGCTGTTCTTCATGGACATTTTGTTAAGTGATTTGAGCATGTTTAGTGGATTTTGCGCTTTGTAAAAGCTCAAGTTTGTTTGTTTTTTAAAAGAAAAATTAACGAATAGGCTTCAACAGTCCCTTGTATTGACGCATAGTAACTTAATAACTGGTTCTAAACTATCGGAACAATGACGGACGCTCTTATGAAATACTTTTCCGACGAGCATAAAAGTGTATCCAGAAGAAAAAAAACATTATAAATCTGATCGTGCTTTGACTTTTATACATTCTGATCACATGACATGTGAAAAAGTCCTAGCCAGCATGAAGAATAAAAAGTACAGATCCTCTTTGTTTAGAACCAAGCTGCTCGGTGCTGTGCGGATGTGACATCAGACTATTGAATCCTATTACCAAGTGGCGTTGAATTATAA
Source organism: Berghia stephanieae (assembly GCF_034508935.2). Classification (NCBI taxonomy): domain Eukaryota; kingdom Metazoa; phylum Mollusca; class Gastropoda; order Nudibranchia; family Aeolidiidae; genus Berghia; species Berghia stephanieae. The sequence goes on from NC_088366.1 coordinate 26,686,925, forward strand.
CTCTGTTGATTCCTAAGAAATAGGTTGGGGTTCAAATGAGAACACGCGAGCTCCAATCAGGCTTTAACGTAATATAGCAATGCACACACAAAACAAGAACAAACAGGAAGAAGCGATGGGACAGTGGAAATATCACCCACGAGACACTACCCAAACATGGCGGGCATTTGATCCACATCTACTCCGGAAGAATCTTCATAGTTATAGTTAAAAGTCACAATGGTAAATTCGTATTATAATGTGTGTATTAACCACCTACATTGGCGGAAATATACATAAAAGAACGAATATTCACAATAAATAATAATAATAATAATAATAATAATAAAATAATAATAATATAATAATAATAATAATAATAATAATAATAATATAAATATAATAATATAATAATAAAATAAAATAAAATAATAATAAATAAAATAAATAATAAAATATAATAATAATAATAATAATAATAATAATAAATAAATAAATAAATAAATAAATAAATAAGTAATTATTAAAAAACGAACAAATTGCAACATTCATTGAGGCATCGTTAGATGTCTCCTAAGCATCCCATGAAAGAATATAGATAAACCATCAAACAAACGTCTGATGTTAACAGGAATCATCCATGTTGTCGAAAGTGATCAAATAGGGCAGAGAAGTCGTGACGTCACACCTCCCTCTCTTCAGATTCAAAATTCATTGGAAGTGTTAGGCCAACCAGTCCTTCTGAAGACCAACAATGAATAAATTACATATTCAGTCATAAGGTGCCATAACTATTTTAGCATCATGGTGTATAGTAAGATTCGTATGAGTACGGGACGTAAATGAGAGAGGATGGATGACCTCTATTGACGAACAGCATCTATTTAGTCTAGAAAATAAGATATCAACACTGAAAGGGAAAAGATGAGTCTCATAAGGTATGTATCCAGTCCACCACGAAGGACTGGTCTCATTCTTGTTTCCACTGACATTGGAACCAGTATTTAATTTGATGTCACACTATTGTTCTCTATTGCAGGTTAATAATCTTGCCTAATGAAAAAACAGCGAAGGTACATAATAAACGATTCTTTCATCTCTTTGTATTTATTAAATGAGTTATTTTTATCGTGCCCCACTAACACAACGAGCTTGCGAGTATGTGTTATTGCACGATAAAAATAAAACGAGTTTAATAAATACAAAGAAATGAAAGATTACGTTTATTTCACCCCTCCAAGTAAGATTATTAGATATTTTGTGACCAAATGGTATGGTATTATTATTTTCATTCACCATAAATTGTATTGTTCTCCATCTACTTGAATGACAATAATTTGACCCAAAAACAAAAACCATTGGATTTGTATTCATGCGCACTAAAATACTATTTTTAATCGCCATTCAGCTGTCTTTTGCATATTATTTCACACCAATAAAATGTGCGGAAATATTCTGCAATCGTTGAACAAATGATATATTCAAAGCAATCAAAGCATTATTAAACGATTACGCATTTACTACTAGGGTTTTCCCGTGTGAGGGGTGGAATAGTATACGATTCTTACATTCTTGCTCTTTGGAATTCCGGACGTGTTCCCAACCGCTGCACGAGCTTGCGATTGCCCGTTGGGAACAATGTTCGAATTCCAAAACGCAAGAGTGTTAAGAATATTTTATTCTACCCCTCATCGACATCTCTGAGTAAAAGACATTTTCAAAAATATTTAAATGATACTTCTTTTTTCAAAAATCTAAATTTAGTGAAATTCAATGTTTGATAATCTGACGTCACAAATTATTATTGTAAACATGATATCATTACGCGTTACTATTTAGGGAGAGGAGTGGAATATTACTGTTTTAAGAGATAGATCAGAATGATTATCTTAAATTGAAAGTAAGAACTCATTCTCACTGTAATTGGATGAATTCCAGTCGTTTGTTTACGGCAATAAAATGAATTTAACAATATGCAAGATCTCATCCCAATTGTCTTGTATTTCATAGCCATCATGAATATGTATTGAGCATTTAATTAGTCCAACGCGAAGGAATAATATTATGGTGATTTTCTTTGGGACAGTGAGGAGGTAAATCGAGATGGAGAGAATGAGTAAGTGAATAATATTTTCGAGTTAAATATCTCTCTTCATCACTATCTCTCTCTCTCTCTCTCTCTCTCTCTCTCTCTCTCTCTCTCTCTCTCTCTCTCTCTCTCTCTTTCTCTCTCTCTCTCCTCTTTCTCTCTCTCTCTCTCTTTTTCTTTTTTTTTTCTTTCTCTCTCTCTTTGTATGCGGGTATATTTATGTTCTCGTGGTATGACAATCGTCTTTGGATCGTAAGGTCCAGGGTTCGAGTCCCGCTCTGAGCAGTGAATAGTTTATTCCTCGGAGAAGGCTCTTGACTCACATTCTCTCAGATGTATAATGAGTACCTAGCCACATAATATCACATCACAGGCGTCATTTCTTATCCTACATGATAAGTGTTGCTATTGGCAAGGGACTTCTTGTAAAGGGCTTTGACTACGTTTAGTGGAGTTTGCGCGATAATAATGCACACTTTTTTTTATTTACCTCTCTCTATTATTTTTTAACCCGTTAGTTATTTTTTCTAAACTGCATACATAGGTAGCATAACCTCTCAAAATAATGTTACGTCGATGTGAACAGAACGCTGAGAGCTGAATATTATGTTAACATTTTCAGTGAAAATTAAGATGTTCGATTATAAAATACCAATGTTATTTCCTGCATGCAAAATGCTACAATTTTATGATTCTAATGGTGTTTTAACTTTTAATTCAATCTTCAGCATATAGTCCACTGCAACATGTGATTGTTTTGAGACGCTCTTCACACACACACACACACACACACACACACACACACAAACATACACAAACATATATTTATATAAATATTTATATACATAAACACATACACACACAAACACACATATATATATATATATATATATATATATATATATATTTATATTATATATAAGATATGATAATAGATAGATAGGTAGATAGATAGACAGACAGACATAGATGAACAGATGAATAAATGAAGAGAGAGAGGGAGAGAGAGAGAGAGAGAGAGAGAGAGAGAGAGAGGAGGGGGGGGGGGGGGGGGGGGGAGAAAGAGAAACGAGACAGGAAAGACAATTAATATGAATTGGGCAGAGAGACGGGATGGATAGATGATAGGGTACGATTAGAGACAGCAGAAAAAGCATTGGGTAAGATAACATTTTCCGATAGAGATTCAAACACATTTGTTAATTAATCCATTGCGACGTCTTTATCGGTCTATATTTTGTTATTGTTTCATTACATCATCGATAGAAATAATAAAAACATTATCAATAAAATGAAACGAATTCATATTTCTGCCGTACACTCGAAAAACACATATTTAAAAATTTGGCCATAAAACTCGTCCTTCAAATATCGATCGATTTAAATGACTCTCATCTTTGCAAACACGGTAAAAACAACTGTAAATATATGTTATATTGTTAATTAAAACAACTTTTTTCATGGATAAATCAATTCAGAATTAATGAAATATTCTTATAATTAATTTCTCTTAAAATTCGTGAATGGTAATCGGTCTTGACTTTTAAAACTGGAAACTGTTTTTGATGTATCGTATTTGAGAATTTTTGACATGTTTGGGCTTTAAATCTGAACATAAATAAATTTATATTTTGTGAATAAGTTACCTGATAGAAATACCTCTCTCACTCAGGTTACTGATTTTCGACGATGACGGATATTATAAGTGATAATAAGTACGGCTATGCTGTCACGTGGTATGAAACTGGCTTTCGGATCGGGAGGTCCTGGCTTCGAGCCTTGCTCGGCACATAGTTGTGTCCTTGGAGTAGGCTCTTTACTCACCTTCTCTCAGCGTACTCAGGTGTAAAATGAGTACCTGGCCGTAAACAGCGTTATCTCTTTCCGAAAAAATTTGTAATTTCGCCTAACAGGCGTCATGTCCCGTCCTACATGTTAAATGTTGCTGTTGGTCAGGGACCCCTTGTAAAGCGCTTTGAGCTGGTTTAGTGGATATTACGCTATATAAAAGCTCAATTATTTTAAGCTCAAAAAGTAAAAATATGGCTCTTAGAAGGCGATATAAAATTTCCTGTGTGAAATGGAAATCTAGTTTCATTTGGTCTTGGGGGGGGGGGGGGGGGGGGGGGGGGGAAGGAATAGAACATTGTGAACAACATTAAACCACATTGTGAAACCATGAAAAATATTTTTATTTACGTACTAATTTATTCTACGTGATACAAAACATGAAATATCTGCTAACTTCTTGAAATAATTGAAGGTCGTTTTCCTGTGATATTTATCAGTAATGATTATTTTATCTGTCATGATTATCTAATCTGTGCAGAGATAAAACCAATTCAGTCGCTGAAACAAAAAAAAAAAAACAAAACAAAAACAAACGAAATTATCAGAAACAATAAAAACAACAACATCATTAACAACAACATCAACATCAGCAACAACAACAACAACAACAACAACAGTAACAACAACATCAGCAACAACAACAACAACAACAGTAACAACAACAGTAACAACAACAGCAAGAACAAAAGCAACAACAACAACAACAACAACAGTAACAATAACAATAGCAACAACAACACCAACAACAGTAACAACAACAACAGCAACAACAACAGCAACAACAACAGCAACAACAACAGTAACAACAATAGCAACAACAAAAGCAACAACAACAGTAATAACAACAGTAACAACAACAACAAAAGATAGAAATAAGAGAGAGAAAGAGAGAGAGAGAGAGAGAGAGACAGAGAGAGAGAGAGAGAGAGAGAGAGAGAGAGACTGACAGAAAGTTAAGAAAATATGCAAAGAAACAAAATGAAAAGTATTGACCAAAAACAAAACAATAAATGAATTAATTAAAAACAATTTTTTTAAAAATCAACAGAACAACGTCCTTGAAAAAAAAAACAGAACAAAAGGAAAGCAATAAAGAATAAAAAAGAAAGAAAGAAAGACACATTTTCCCACGTCAGGGCAGAAATATCTTGGGCAACTCATTGAATGGGCGACTTATCATATAATGAGTAAACTGCCTTTTGATTACAGAACACTTGTTTTCCTATTATAGCCAAATTAAAAAAAAAAAAAAACAAATAAAAAAACACCCCCCAAAAAAAACAACAACAACAAAACAAACATGTCATATGTCGATATATTAAGATGAACTCTAACATAACAGAATTCTCGCTCGTCCTAGACTTCATAGATATTAAAATTCGAAACAAGTCATTTGTTTAAGTCTTTTGTTTACAAACTTAAGGTCATCTTAATCATCGAAAAATGAAGTAAAAGTTTTAAAGCCAAAAAGAAAAAAAAAAGAGTTTTGTTAGTGAACGCACTGCTCTGCTTCTCTGAAAAACAAAAAAACAAACGCATTTTTCAAGTTTGGCAAGAAAAATCGATGACTTATATGACCCTCATCCCGCCAAAACTCTCAAACCTGATACTTTCTTTGAAGTCCCAGGTTTGAGAGTTTTTGACAAGTTAAAAGGTCATTTTAATCGATCGGATTTTCAAGGACGAGTTTTTGGCCAAAATTTTAAAATATGTGTTTTCAACAGTATGATAAGACCATGACAAACACGGTAGGTATTATAAAGAATATTTATTCGTTACGTACTGTAGTAATGATATAATCCTGGGGTTTGTTATCAATGAAACCATGTTGGCCTTTAGTAATGTGCTTTTCCAACTGTTTTGTTATCAAGCCAAATGGTTTTGTATTCTCTTCCCCAATCAACCATAAGGAGCAAACGCCCTGAGTTAATGCAATGTAATGTAATATAGCATTTACTGCCAATCAAGAAAGAAAAAAAAAGGCAAGTACGAAAGGTTAATTTGGTAGGGCACCCTTGTAAACTCATAGCCTGACAAATTGTGCGACAAGACAAAGCGACGAGGACCAAAAGAAAGTAAACATTATGTTGTATTCGAAAGAGCAACCTTTTCACTTTGTTTTGGTGATGGTCACCTTGTATTGTGACATAATATTTACGTAAGTGTCAGATTATAGGTCGGGACCTATGCTCAACATTCTGGAGATTATACTTTGATTCAAGCTATATTTATCAATATAATATGAATTATGTTGGCTGGATAGCGGGATCTAACTCATATCCGGCGGAAAGTATCTTACAAAACAATAATAGTCTTCTAGTATGAGGGTCATCATCATCATCATTGCCTTTTTCACCCTGGG
>NC_088366.1:26698205-26711996 GCF_034508935.2 Berghia stephanieae
CTACACCATAATGATCGCAATGACAATGATCTATGGTGAAGGCATGACCCCTCTTCTCTAATGGGTTATTGTTTGAAATGTATGTGACTACTAAAGATGTGTGTGTTTGTGTGTGTGTGTGTGTGTGTGTGTGTGTGTGTGTGTCGAACCTAGCAAGTAGCAAATCCGATTTTTTGTTTTCTTTTGTCCATCTCTTGTCACCACTCCTTTCTATCGCAGTGTTGTCATTAAAATAATACAATAATATTAAAATTTCGTTTGGTGTTTTTACTAATCAAATAATATGAGTTTCATTAGTTTCTTCCTTCCAAAAAACCCAGTTATAACGTCTGAATTTTAAAAAAGTCCAATAGAATATTTGGGGACCCCGATAGCTCAGTTGATAGAGCACTCTCTTTATACGCAAAGGGCCAGAGATCGATCCGGGTGCAGTCGATTTTTTTCTGAATCCCTGTCTACTCAGCAATGAATGGGTAGCTGAGTTTGTTAGATCTGGCGAAAATTCACCATCGACCCCTCTTATTACCTCATCCACCCCTCTTATTATAACTTCACGTCTCTCTCTTACTCTTCAATGCTCGCTGCCCTCTAATGTGTGTGTGTGTGTGGGGGGGGGGGGGGGGGGTAGGAGTTGCGTGTGTGTATCAACGCCACGAACAACTCGATCAACGCCTTGGGCGATGCCATTATCTCCGTTAATGGGGATAAATTTCAAATTTTATTAAATTATCGAAGTAACAATGAAGTACGGTGAGCAAATAAAGAAGGCATCACCCCTCTTCTCTAATTAGGTTACAATTTGAAATGAGTGTGACTACTCCGTGTGTTTTACTCCTGTAGACCACCGTTTTCATCGTGTAGCGGTCTTTAACGGTTCAAGAATGAACGATCCCATGGTCTCAAAGGTCAAACCGGTTCGAATTTCCAACAGTCTCTCAGGAATGTTCAATGTCGAAAAGGACCCTAGGACCGGTCCTTGCGGTCTTCATTTCCCAAGGACCGTAGGACCGTGGTCCTTAAGCTTGCCAAGGACCGCCCCGCACTAGTTTCAAAGTTTCAACCTCCTGTCTTGACGAATAAGCTTATCAACTCGCTTCACATTTGTCTTCTGACGTCGCAGTTATCGAACGCCCTCTCCCTTCCCTGTCTGTCAAGTCGGAATGGCCGGCTTCAAACAAATTACACCAGTGATAGACTTGTGTACGGCTTATAACATGCTCACCATATACACTCTGAAGTTCTTTATGAATTTCGGTAGGATTCAGACTTTTGGCGTTCAAAAAACTTATGACAGCTCTGATTTCCTCCTTTGACCAAGTTTCAAGGTGAGCCGCCATCTTTAAAATCGTCTAGAAATTCATTGCGCAAAATGATGCACTTCATAATTTCTGGGAATATCCGTAAGGAAATAAGGAATATCATGTCGTTTACAGAATTAAAAAATATCTACTGGTTGCTGAGCAATGGGCATTTTTCGGTTATTTCTGAAAGAGCCCTCGTAAAATAGGGAAGAAAACAAAAGACAAACAGCGAGCCGGTTTGAGTTTTTCCCTCATTCAATCAGATAATTCCATTGCTGTAACTTGTCGGGGGGGGGGGGGGGGGGGGGGGGGGGGGGGGGGCTGAATTGTGTCTGATCTATGTGCACATATTTTCTGGTCTGATGACCGAAGGCAGCATGGATTGTTTTAGCTCTGTTGTAAAGGAGAATATCAACAAAAATTGTGTTGGATTGAGAGTGATTCCGTGGCATCAGTGAGACCATTTTATTATGGGTTATCAGATTTATTCAGTCCTAGAGATTTTTGCTACTTGTCATAATGGGAAAAATGTATTAAAAATGAGCATGTGCAAAGACAGTTTTATTCAACTTTCATTAACATGCAAAAAACTAAAAACATTAGCTTTGATACTACACCTATAATTTGTCTCATAAAAATGAAATAAATAGGCATGGGATAAAAGTAACCCGGGAAAACTACGGATATAGTCGGTGTTAGGATTGAGTGAGTTAAAAAGTAAGCCTCTAACTTCAAGTTAGAGCAAAGCCAAAACCCACAATAAAAGGGTTAATTTATTTGTGAAGAACTGTTGACTTATTATGTATTATTTATTTCCACTCTCAAGACAAACCGAAGAAACCGTGAAGTTCCAGGTTTGAGAGTTGTTGCCAAGATGAAGTTCATTTTTAAATGGACCGATTTTTGAATGACGCGTTTTCTGACCAAATTTTTAAATACATGTTTTTTCCAGACTTCTATTTAGGACGATACATGTAAAGAAACATGTAACGCTCTATTTCTAAGTTCTTTTATCTGAATTAATTCATGTTTGATATTTTTGAAGAATGTATCTAGTGATGTATTTAAACAATGTTAAAGTCCTATCACAACGAAACCAAAAACAAGTGAAACTAAATCCGCTTTCTTCTCGTCACGCAATGGTATTTAATGTTATTGGTGGCGTGATACAAAAGCAGACTACTGTTATTTGTAAGTGACGGGAGGTGGGGAGGGAGTGAGGGGTGGGGGTATTATATTATGAAGCATTCAAAGATCCTTTCCTTTGAAATAAATCCTTGGGGAGAAAAGATATCTTTTTTAAAGATGTATTATTATTTTTATCGTCATCGTCAATTATTCTTATTATTATTCTTATTATTATTCTTATTATTATTATTATTATTATTTATTATTATTATTATTATTACCACCATCATCATCATCATCATCATCATCATCATCATCATCATCATCATCATCGCCATCATCATGATCATCATCATCATCATCATTATCATCCTACTCCTCCTCCTCCTCCTACTTCTCCTCCTCCTACTCATCATCATCATTACCAACCCTGCCCTTTGCCAAATTTTGACTCTCATATCATGTCTCAAATATCTATTTCCTACGGCAATCAATCCACCTTTCAACGTATTCCTAACTTATTCTACTTTCTAAATTGTCTGGAAAAATACTTTAATAATGTATAATTTTAAATCATACAATTGGCCGGAAACACGAGTTTAATCTTGAAAAGGCCATTTGCCTGAGGTTGGTAGAATCTGTATTATTATTGTTTACAGAGGTCAATTTTTGATTCTATCTTTATTTTGTGAACGAAGTCACCCTACCAATATCACGTGATACAATTTCAGCCACGCACGTTTATAAAGAAATAGGAAGGAGCGATTAGTTTAATATTTTACTTTTTGTTGGCTGAAGAAGAGTTTTGAGCCCGAAACGTTCCGTGATAAGAATTTTTTTAAAGTGTTATATTCAATGTTATTTAATACCTTTTTTCTATAGATAGAATGACGTTGACGTCACTCAGGTCTTTGTTATTGTTTTTTGCCATCCGCGGTTATGAGTAATTCTCACTAAACTGTATTAACCAGGCTATTCTATTATTACAAAGTTCATGGTTACACATAGTTTTGTGTGTTCGTCCGCCTGGCAATGTAGTGAGCTTTTTAGTCAAGCGCATATTATCTATTAGCTGAGTATTGATATTGAATTTGTACTTTTGCCACCCATCATTTTTTTTTTAACCTCAGGAATGAGAGAATGTTTGTCGTCACTTTGACAATAAACATAGGTAGATATAGGGATATTGACCTTAAAATAATAATTAAAAAAAAAACAAAAACAAAAACAAAAACAAAACAAAACCCCCATATTGCTGTCCATACTGGCCACTATAATTCCAATAGGAAGTTTTTAAAACTCATGATTGTTCACTGCTTTTTTTTGCTTTACAGATCCTAACAGCTTTAAAAGTTTTGGGCTCAAAACCTTTCTTCAGCCAATAAGAAAATAATTTTATTCATGTTTTATTTATGACTGAAGGTGTTTTTCTTTTGCTCAAAACTGTCCGTTTTAAGTATTACTTTTGTGTGTGTGTGTGTGTGTGTGTGTGTGTGTGTGTTTGAAAATATCATGCTCAATGTTATTCAATACTATTTTCTTTACAGTGCACGACATTTTCTATCAGTTTCTATTAGCGTAAATTAGTATTGGTGTTGATTCTGTAATGTTGTCATCCATCTTGATATTCATCATGATTCCAAGATTGTCTTTTAACACAAATCTAATACTAAACGCGTAAGCAGGAAATTCATTATATTCTACAACTATAAAAATTTTTTTTCAATTATGGCCAAAATGATTTATTTTACTTCACATTTCGTTAGATTAATTTTTTTAAAAGATACCGTTTAACACGAAAAAGCACAATAGGAAAAAAATGAATGTAAATAGTTTTATCGTTGGCTGAAGAAGCAGTTTGAACCCAAAACGTTTCGTTCGCAGAACAGGGATATTGAGCCGTTTTAAATAATCATTTCATTTTTTTTTCTGAGACTGTTGTATTCAATTTTGTTTTGAAAGAATAATATAATCAACACGGAGCATTTCGGACTCAAAACTTTCTTCAGCAAATGACAGAACCATTGTATCTTAATTGTATTTGTTGTTGGCTGAAGTAGGATTTAGAGCCCGTAAACTTTGCATTTTACGTATTTCGTTTGTTTTTGGTTTTTTTCTAAACTGTTATACTCATTTTTATTCAGTTTTAAATTTCCTTTACAGTCCACAGCTTCTATCGGCGTTAATATTGAAGTAGAATGTGTAGCCGTGTACACATAGTGAGGCTATGTGGTCTAGTGGTATGAAACTCGCCTTCGGATAGGAAGGTCAGGGGTTCGAGTCCCAGTGTGAGCGGCGCATAGTTAAGTTCTTGAAAAAAAAAACGCTCTTTACTCACATTAGCCAACCGTACTCAGGTGTAAAATGAGTAGCTGGCCGTTAACATCGTCTCGTCTTGCATGTTAAGTGTCGGTGTTGGCTTAGGATCACATGTGAAGCACTTTGAGCACGTGTAGTGGATATTTCGCTATATATTTTTTTGTCATCTATCTTGATATTTATTGATGGTCATTATATTCCAAGAATGTCTATGACAAATCTAATGCTGAACGCGTAGGCAGGAAATCCATTTCAGTCTACAACCACAAAACAACTTCATAAAATTTGGCCAAAGACCTACAATTTCACAGATCGATGGATTAAACTGACACCCAACTTGTGAAAGTTTCTTAAACCAAAGACTTCTTTGAAATCTCGGGTTTGAGAAGTTTTGAAATGTTTGAACGTCGCATTAATCTATCGATATGCGGAGGTAAACATTTTTTGGCTAAAGTTTTAAAATGTGGGTGGCTATGTGAGGAAGCAGAAGCAGGAAATCTATTTTCGTCGAAATTAATCAAAATGATAATGATCTTGGAAGAACGGCAGGGATGGGATTTGAGATTTATAAACGAAAAATGACAATATTAATATCTTTTATTTAAAAAAAAAAGAAGAAAATGACAGAAGTAATATGGGCGTCGTAAAAAACGACCCCTAGTGATATTAGAATACAAATGAATCTTTTACCCCCTGGCACTATAAATGCAATATTATACATTCAGTGCAAGGCTAAATTGAACAGATAAATAAATATGAAGATTTAATTAAAGTATTTTCGTGGGTTTTTACTAAGATCAATGAGCTTAACGATGTCTCACCCCACCCCTCCCCCCACACCCCACACCTTAGGTCTCAGATGGGTACCTCATAAAAAAAACAAAAACAAAAAAACAAACAAACATCGGAAACACAAACAAAACAAATTTTAAGGAAGCAAACTCCCACCCAAAAAAAAAAAACAAAACAACAAAGCTATTGATAAATAAAGCGACGCAAAAAAAAAACAAAAACAAAAAAAAAACAACAAAAAAACAACAAAAGATGCAAAAGTAAAAATAAAAAATTGATAGATAGAATTTAATCTGCAATTTTATTTACCATTTGAGGGCAGTCGAGACAGGCTTATTATTTGGGATGGCTTATTTCTCTTGTATTAGTCTTTCTGCTTTGTCTGGCAGTTTTCGGTACCTGCTCCCTAATCTATCAAATTGAATTAAGTCGGCTTTTATACGCTCTCTGGATCCGCCATCTCAGAGGGATTCTCTCCAATTTTTTGATCGATTTTTAACACCGTATCATGGATTCCTAAAAGTTATCTAAACATTTAACTTCAATGATATTAATGTTTGGGGCCCAGATAGCTTGTTTTGGTGCAGCGCTCGCTTCACAGGCAAAGGGATCAAGTTCAGTCTCCGGGGAAATCGAGATTTATTTTTTGATTCGTGTCCAGCCAGCAGTGATTGAGTAGCTGGGTCTGTTAAATATATCGGAAAGTTCTATACGATAGAGTAGTGTCCTCTCCAAAGGGTAGCAAGCAATTGGTATTGTGCGTTTTACTCTATAGATAACGGGATACATTCTGGCTTCATGGGTCTCATGAAGTATCTTCTAATATCTTCTGGATATTTTAAATAGACGCCTATCATCGATAATAAAACCTTTGTAGTTTGCTATGTATACCAATCACTGTCATTTTTTACATTATGACAACTGTCCGAGAGGCGTGGTTATCTAAGTGTCTATCCATGTAGGCTTGGAGAAATTTTTCATCTATTGAATTGGCATTTAAAACAAATCAATTCCAGATCACAATAATTGTCGAGATGATATACTGACAACCTTCAGACAAAAATCTTGAGTCGGAACGCCAATTATATGTCTTGCCTTCCTCAAGAGTCCTTCTAATTCTCAATAATTCATTCTCCAAAATTTCGTTGATTAATCTTTATAATAATGATCACAATGACTAAAAACCCTCTAGATTTTCTTTAGTTTATTGCTTATGGACATTATCGAAATCTTAATGAGTTTTTACAATAAGAGTTCCAAGACAATATCGAACAATCATTTCCTTTTCTTTTAAATAAAAATAAACTAATGGAGTAAATAAAAATATAACTAATTAAATATAAATTCTCTTTATTCATCCCATAGGGGAAATTTGTCTCTAGGGTCTATTTCAAGGGAAGACTGAAATAACCCATGCGTCAGCCGCAGTGCAGCGCCGCAAAATGAGATATGGTGACTAACTCAAAGGCCACACAGCGCAGCGGCGGGTAATCGAAGTCGGTGCCTTTTCTGGTACGAAGCAAAGACTGTACCGCTGAGCTACGACGCTGCCCCCAAATGAAATGAAAATTAACTTCGATATTTACTCAAAGGTTTGTAAATGAAAATCAACATCGATATTTTCATAAAGGCTTGTAAATGAAAATCAACTTCGATATTTACATAAAGGCTTGTTTTGAAAATCAACTTGTCTATTTACATTAAAATATTTAATGAACATTAATCATAGTTTTTAGCATTGTGTACGAACATGGATCCAGCTAATGACATAAGATTATAAAAATTGAAATCAATTTGTTTAACTCCCTCCTTATCCGCCATTTCCAGAATTTTACCATCAGACCAACCCAACACAAAAATAGATTTTTCTTACTCAAACAGAAAGCAACACTAAAATTCTATACATAATATTGTTCAGCAAAATGAGCTCTAGAACATAGTGTCAGGTTTTTATAGCTACGATATAATATAGCAAAAACTTTTCTTTAAATTATGTGATATAAAGAAGAAACTAGAATGAGAAAATTGATTTCATCGTAACGAATGTGACGATTTCCCTATGGTTGGTAAGGAGAGGGTTGACCCCTGAAGTGCAACTCAACGTCTCAAAACGGTATTATATCGGGGAAAATCATCGACTATCTGGTATAATGGTATGCCACTCGCCTTCGAATCGGAAGGTCCTGAGTTCGAGTCCCGCTCCGAGAGATGCATAGTTGAGTTCTTGGAAAACGCCCTTTGCTCACATTCTCTCACCGCACTCAGGTGTAAAATGAGTACCTGCCCGTTAACAGCGGTGTCTCTTTACAAAAAAAAAACAACAAAAAACTAATGGAATATCGCCTAACAGACGTTATGTCTCATCATACCTGTTAAGTGTTGTTGTTGGCTAGGGAAGGTTTGTATAGCGCTTTAGGGCACGTTTAGTGGATATTGCCCTATATAAAAAGCCCAAGTCCCAAAAAAAAAATCAAAAACAGCTTTTAAATTGAAAATGACCAGAAGAAATTATTGCCACTCACTGTATTAAAACATAAAAACTTAAATTATAACAAATCTTTTATTATTTTGACAATGAATTCAATTTTTAGTATTTTACCCCCCCCCCCCCCCCCCCCTCATCCCGGACATAATACCCGTTTTGAGTTGGAAGGTCAAATACGCGTATATGTCAATGGAAATCAATATAAGAGCAAGTGAATGTAATTCGATCGAAATATCAATATAAAATGAATATAATATTGAGATAATATTATGTGTCCCATCGGCTCATAACGGTAGTATGTCAAGATGAACAAGATGCTAAAAAGTCAAATCAAATTAACTGATAAAAAATCTGAAATCTTGGTTTTTAAAATAATATATAAAAATGCGATATTCCTTGTTCACAACAAAACATAAATTCAACTCAAGTCGGATAATTTAGGCTATGAATATACATTTTCAGTATCTCAATCATCACGACATTATACCGTTTTGTGTATGATGGGTCACATATACTGAAAAGAAAATAGAACTAAAAATTAAACTATTTCCCAGCACAGTGTTAAACCTTAAATCAATCAAAACTTGAATACATTCTGCACATATGGCAAAAAAACCCGTTTTATGAAATCTTCCATAGCTCTCGAGTTATTCAAACCCGAAATGTGTCAATAAAAAAACCCACACACTGTAATACAATTCAATTCAACTAAAATTATTTACTTTTAGGCTCTCATTAATAATTTTCAAAACTACATGAACATGGTAGAAAAAAAGACAAAGAAAATAATAATCGGAATTGAAACCAGACTACAAGAATAATATCATAATTCTAGATAAAATTGAACGCATATCCAATTCCAAGATAGTAAAAAAATATCCTGCAATTTTATCACATCAACAACATCGATATCACAGACTAGACATCCAGCCTTCCTCGGATATCCAACATACTACTTCCTCATTGATATTCAAAGACGGATGTAGTGTAAATAGCCAAAAAAAAAAGAGTATAAAATTAATTCTTTTGGAAAGTTAATGAAAAATAAAAACCCCTGTCTAAGTCTTTAATCTGCTATGTGAGACTTCGTGCAAACAACTTGTCATCAAACGGATCATCTTCCAGGGGAAATCGTTTGGATGCAAGTCCATTTTCACGGAAGTTATACTGCCCGGAGAAATCTTTTGATCTCCAGGGCTAATACAACGACAAATCAACTAGTTTAAAATCTTGGCCAGAAAATATTAACTGCACAATAAACGGCTATGAAGTCTTGTGGTATGACACTCTCTTTCGGATCGGAAGGTTCTGGGTTCGAGCCTCGCTCGTCGCATAGTTGAGTCCTTGGAAAAGGCTCTTTACTCACATTCTCTCGCCGTACTCAGGTGTAAAATGAGTACCTGGCCGTTGAACGCGTTGTCTCTGTCAGAAAAATAAATTGTAATATCGCCTAACAGGCGTCATGTTTCGTTCTACATGTTACGTGTTGCTTTTGATCAGGGACCCCTTGTAAAACACTTCGAGCACATTTAATGGATATTGTACTATATAATAGCTTAATATAAAAAACTAGTTGTTTTGTCATTGTAGAGAAGAAGATCAAAAGATGACAAGCTGATTCACCCCGTCACATTATAATACTAAATGAACGCGGTGGCTCAAATGTTAAAATTTTAGATTTATGTGTTCTTTATTAAACTGTATCTAATTTTATTTTAAAAACCCAGAATTTTAACAAATGCTTCATATTTTTGAATATTATGTTTAAATTCTGTTTTCAGTATCAATATCACTCACACCGACGTGTTCATATAATAGGTCTGACATCCGAACCCAATTTTGGGCTTAGTTTAACATTGTTGTAATGGAAAAATATTTTGCATCAATTTTTAAAATATTTCCATTACATACAACAATAATTAACCCATTATGATTGGGTTATCAGACCTGCGAATAAATACACGTCGACTGAGACACGAAACGGTTTTCAGACGGGGAGTCATAAAATTTCATATCGATTTATTGAGAAAACACCCACTTGACAATAAATATTATATCGATTTATTGAGAAAACACCCACTTGACAAAAAAAAAATAAAACCTTATAGTTTGGGGGCGTCCCAGGTTTAAGTCTTTTTGACAAGAGTTTAATGATATCATAATGTATCAATATATGTATCCCATCAAGCCAAACTGACATAATATCGAAATGAGGCTGATGCCCGAAATGAACTTAAAAATCAAAATGATCAGAATTCTTCAGTCCTAATCCCACAGTGGGTATGGACCACGGATGACACTTTTCCATCCTCTTCTGACATTTGCCAATCTTTCCATCTCCTGCCAGCTCATCGTATAATATGTGACCCGCCGTATCAATGCGGTATTATGTCGGGATCCACTCGGTAAGGGAAATTGAATTCATAGCCACAAATATCCAACTTGGGTTTAATTTCTGTACGTTATGATGGAGTATAAAGACTATTTCATGCATTGCAAAAACTTCTAAGCTCCAATTTCTCATCATTCTTCTCTAAATTAACTTTTTGGGGTCTGACTCATCCAGACATAATACCGTTTTGAGACGGAGGGTCACATATCTCTCCAGCTTTACCGGAAGGTCTTTCCTCTAGGTTGACCCTGGTCATCCTTTTTTTTTTTCCTCTTTCCGGATGGATTCCTCTGCAATGCCGATCGTGTGACATTGTCTATTGGTGTTCTTAATATGTGCCCGATCCATCTCCATTTTCCTTTGTATAATTGTCGTGTTCTTAACCCTTTCCTTACCACCTTCAGCAAAATCGTCACATTTTTTTACGACACCATATACATTTTTCTTATTAAGATTTATTTTGTATGTACATTACAATTTTGAAGAATGATCTTTGTTTAATTACTAAGAGCATAAAGTTGCTTTGTAGAGAGCTTGTTTGAGTTTAAAAATCATTATTTCTGCTGGGTAAGCCTGCCATTTTGGGAAAATACTGAAAATCATCAGCAAGGAAAGAGGTAATGTGTGCCCGATTTATCTCCATTTTCGTTTGTATAATTGGCATTCAATTAATTTCTTTTAGTCCTGCTCTTCTCGGCAATTCTTCAATTTTCAGCTTCGATACCACTTCGACATGCCACCGTTTTGAGAATTGTGAGCCACATATGGAGTTCAATGTTTTCTGACCAAAATGTTTTTAAAAAAGGGTGTTTTGTCAATGTATTACAGAATCTCCTGTTCAGATCGGGTCGTGAGAGCCGATTTTGTATATCGATGGTACAAGTCACATTTGGTGATGACGTTTCGATTATGATCTGATTGAAAAGATGCCCTGTAGCCAGCAAAATCATTTGGAATACGAGTATAAACATTAAAAGAGTGAAAGAAAAACAAAATCATACAAGCATACGCAAACACATAGTCATTCTCTCTCTCTCTCCCTCCCTCTCTCTCTCTCTCTCTCTCTCTCTCTCTCTCTCTCTCTCTCTCAAATCATACATATGTCTAACCTCCAAATTTCAAAGACTATTTATATGTGAATCAAAATATGAATAAGAATGTGTGGGATATAGTGGAGAAGAGGATTGGAGAGAGAAAATGTGAGTGGGAGAGAAATAGAGCGATAGATAGTGAACAGACAGATAGATAGGTAGATGGATAGATAGGTAGAGAAAGAGAGAGAAAACGGGAAACACATTCACACCGACATACACACACACACACACACACACACACACACAGAGAGAGAGAGAGGGAGAGAGAGAGAGAGAGAGAGAGAGAGAGAGAGAGAGAGAGAGAGAGAGAGAGAGAGAGAGAGAGAGAGAGGGAGGAGAAGAGAATTTAGAGACGTGGAGGTAAAAAACAAAGCGATTAAGGTAAAGCTGACTTGACCAATCTACCCCATATATAATAAATTGAGTTAATCTGGGTGCTCTGTCCCTGAAGGTCCGTGCCATCTCATTGCCTTAATTAAACAGTGTTTGACGAGAGAGAGAGAGAGAGAGAGAGAGAGAGAGAGAGAGAGAGAGAGAGAGGGGGTGAGAGAGAATTAGAGAGAGAGAGAATAAGAGAGAGAGAGCGAGAGAGAGAGAGAAAGAGAGAGAGAGAGAGAGGGGGGGGGGGGGGAGAGGGGGATAAATTGATGGATGTATAGATAGACAGCTAGATATATAGATAGATATATAAATAGATAGATAGATAGATAGATAATAGATAGATAGATAGATAGATAGATAGATAAGATAGATAGAAGAAGAAGAAGAAGAAGAAGAAGAAGAAGAAGAAGAAGAAGAAAGAAGAAGAAGAAGAAGAAAGAAGAAAGAAGAAGAAGAAGAAGAAGAAGAAGAGAAGAAGAAGAAGAAGAAGAAGAAGAAGAAGAAGAAGAAGAAGAAGAAGAAGAAGAAGAAGAAGAAGAAGAAGAAGAAGAAGAAGAAGAAGAAGGAAAGAAGAAGAAGAAGAAGAAGAAGAAGAAGAAGAAGAAGAAGAAGAGAAGAAGAAGAGAGAGAAGAAAAGAAGAAGAAGAAAGAAGAAGAAGAAGAAGAAGAAAGAAGAAGAAGAAGAGAAGAAGAAGAAGAAGAAGAAAAGAAGAAGAAGAAGAAGAAGAAAGAAAGAAGAAGAGAAGAAGAAGAAGAAGAAGAAGAAGAAGAAGAGAAGAAGAAGAGAGAAGAAGAAGAAGAAGAAGAAGAAGAAGAAGAAGAAGAAGAAGAAGAAGAAGAAGAAGAAGAAGAAAGAAAAGGATGAGGAGGAGTAAAAGAATAAATATGTTTGAGAGTGGGTTATCTTAAGTACGAGAGACCTGGGGGGACAATAATATTGTCATTTGATGGCCGCCAATATTAGGTCAATATCTTTGCTGTGTCCTGGGGGCACAATGTGACATTAATATTCACCAACTTGATAAAATTAATGTTTTTATCCATCACAAGTTCCTCTCTCAGCTCTGGAATCGTGTATATTATATAGTCGTTAGTCGTTTACAAAAGAAACTGAACAGTTTGTTTTCCCAATAGTTGGATAATGGTTGGAACAAATACAATGACATATACATATTTGGAAACTAGACAAAATTAGTTCTTTTTGGTGTATAGTTTTTAAAATTTGTGTAAACCGTTTAAATGTCGCAAATATTTAAATCCAGCAATCAAAAACTAGATTTTGCAAAATTGTGCACAAAATTGAAATCATCAAACACGACGCACTTCAGTATTTTGTGTATAATTGATCAATGCCACAGCTCATTGCCTCATTAATGATGCCAGCTGATGGGCTGTATATGGTGATATATATCATCCCAAATAGATTTACTTTGACGAAAATTTCATCGGATTTGTACATCTTTCTTGCGACTTGATTATTCTGATTCCGATTAAACGGGACGATGATTGGTTCAAGAATATTGCTGATGTATAGGTCTGAGTTGAGCCTTTGGGTTGATACGTATTAACTAAGCTTTTCTACAACCAATTAACCCTCCCCACACCATTACACATTCATATCCTCGATATGTTCTCAGTCTGTCTATCTGTCACTCTCTCTCTCTCTCTCTCTCTCTCTCTCTCTATCTCTCTATCTCTCCTTTCTCTTCACCAATTCCTCCATAATCCTCAATCCCTCACCACTTCCAATCCATCTTGTCATCTGTCTGTCTCTGTCTTCCTCTCTCTCTCTCTCTCTCTCTCTCTCTCTCTCTCTCTCTCTCTCTCTCTCTCTCTCTCTCTCTCTCTCCTTCTCGTCCCCAATTTCCCCAGAATCCTCAATCCCTCATTACTTCCAAC
>NC_088366.1:26717091-26744127 GCF_034508935.2 Berghia stephanieae
CTGTCTGCCTATCTATCTATCTATCTATCTATCTATCTATCTATCTATCTATCTATCTATCTATCTATCTATCTATCTATCTTTCTATCTATCTATCTATCTATCTATCTATCTATCTATCTATCTATATGTCTGTCTGCCTGCCTATCTATCAATATATCTATTACCTATTTGAGCGATCCTCCGACCTACACTCCATCAATCAAACAACCATTTAACCTCCCAACCTTAATTATTGCTTGTCTACCTATCTACCAATTTATCTATCATCGATCTATCTAGCTACCTATCTATCCGTCTACCTTTCAATCAATTTATCTATCATCTATCTGTATAATTATCCATCCATCAATCTATCTATCTATCTATCTATCTATCTATCTATCTATCTCACCATACATCTGCCTCTTTATCCATCAAATCAACTAACAATGGTAATGTTATATATTGATGATGATGCTGATGATAATGAGGATGATGAAAATGATGATGATGATGATGATGATGATGATGATGATGATGATGATGATGATGATGATGATGATGATGATGATGAAGATGTGATAAAATATAAAAATAATAATAATAATAATAATAATAATAATAATAATAATAATAATAATAATAATAATAATAATAATAATAATAATAATAATAGTAATACTGATGATGATGATGCTGATGATAATGAGGATGATGAAAATGATGATGATGATGAAAATGATGATGATGATGATGATGATGATGATGATCGTGATAATGGTGATGATCATGATGACGATGATGATGATGATGAAGATAATAATAATAATAAGGATAATAATAATAATAATAATAATAATAATAATAATAATAATAATAATAATAATAATAATAATAATAATAATAATAATAATAATAATAATAATAATAATACCTCGTCACATTGGCTAAGACCACCGGGAATACAATGCATTACTATTATCCTTTTATAAAAAAAAAAAAAAGGGGGGGGGGGGGGGGGGGGGGGCAACAACTTAAAATCCATCGATAAGGGACATGAATAGGAAATGCTGATGATGGAGTCAAAATATAAAATAACCCATCCTCTTCAGCCTCTCAACGTAGCCCCCCCCCCCCCCCCCCCCACTCAATACACACCCCATTTCACACTACATCAAGTTGTCTCAGACAAAGACCCACGAGAGCCTCGTTATGATCTTATTATCTTATGGTGTCAGCCGACCAACATCAAGCGACTTCGAAGTTTTGTCTTCATGGTCATTGTTGAACAAAAAAACGTGATGATTGATATTGCGCAATGTCCACTTGATGTGCTTAAAAGTGCTTTACAAAGGATCCCAATTCTAAAATCAACATCAGTATGGCGCAATTACAATTTTTGATTACGTCAGAGACGACACTATTATCTGAGTCAGCCATCCGAGAGAACGTCTCAACGGCATTCGAACCATGGGTTAACATATCAAAAGCAGATTGTCATTCCACAAGACTGAAAAGCGGCACCAAAAAGCAAAAATGGAGTTCGTTTCTTATTAACTCAATCAACCCTAACAACGACTATATCCGTAGTTAACCCGGGTTACTTTTTTTTTTTTACCCCATGCCTATTCATTTCATTTTTATGAGAGCAATTGTAGGCATAGAATCAAAGCTAATGTTTTTAGTTTTTGCATGTTAATGATAGTTGAATAAAACTATCTATCTATGTACATGCTCATTTCATTACTTTTTATTCCAATTTTGAAAAGTAGCAAACATCTCTAGGATTGAGAGAGTTAATGCTCCAAACAATTTTCATCTTAATGTCAAGGAACAGGCGAAGCAGCAAGTTAGTAAGGCAGAGAAGTCGTGACCTTCTACTCTTCCGGTTCCAAACTCATTGGATGTATGTAACAAGTCCTTTGGATAATGAATAGATAACATATTGAATCATAAGGTGGCATAACTATTTTTGTAGCAGGATGTGTGGCGGGAAGAGTCTTAAGATTACGTAAAGGAAGAAGGATGGATGATCGTTATTGACGACCAGGATATCTTAAGACTAGAAAATTCTGAATACAAGGTATCCAATCCTCCTTGGGGAGTGGATTAACACTTCCAATGAGATTGAAACCACATTTTGTCATCACACTTTGGTTCCCTATAGGAAATATAATATTGGAGTGAGATCCGATTCGCTAATAACAGTTTATGATTCACTTTGGACTTCACACCCGATTGAGGTGGAGGATCACGAAACACTGTATAAGACTTCTTACTTATTGCAAATCCTACCAATCATAGTACTCACTCAAACACTCTCTAAAAAAATTCAGAATCATCATCTACCATTGGTTTATCAAAGTCGTTCATAAACACATCCGTGACTTTTCAGGAAAGCCCAAAGTCATCATCAACCAACTATCAAAGACTTGCGTAAATTATTAAGACACCTCAAGACTCCTCGGGGCCATGAAAGACAAGAGAATATTGAAAGATCTGTGAGACATAATCGGACAACGACCCAACAGTCGCCAAAAATGTCGGTCAGACTACCAAATATTAGGAGGTAAACTTCAAGATATGAAGTGAGTAGAAAAGTGCCAGAAGACAATAGAGAATAAAAAAAATTTTTCGCGGCGGTGGTGGGGTTTGAACCTGCGACCTTATTGGTACGACAACTCCGCCTGGCAGGTGAGAGCGTGGCTCTACCGTGTGAGCTATCCACGAACACAAAAATATTCGTTTCAAAACCCAAAGTCATTTCTAGATCCCTCTCTCACCCACTTCTTGAGATCGCCGATTCGTTCACCACCATCGCGAAATAATTTTGACCAGCAGTTAAGCTTAATAGCCAATATTCTCATCACAAACATATAACATAGAAACGATTGAGACATTGAGTATGCTCCGGTGTATGGGGTGAATTTTTAATTCAGAAAAGTGAGTGGAGCAGGCACTTATGTTGGTAACAACAAGATATGAAGTGAGTAGAAAAGTGCCAGAAGACAATAGAGAATAAAAAAAATTTTTCGCGGCGGTGGTGGGGTTTGAACCTGCGACCTTATTGGTACGACAACTCTGCCTGGCAGGTGAGAGCGTGGCTCTACCGTGTGAGCTATCCACGAACACAAAAAATTCGTTTCAAACCCAAAGTCATTTCTAGATCCCTCTCTCACCCACTTCTTGAGATCGCCGATTCGTTCACCACCATCGCGAAATAATTTTGACCAGCAGTTAAGCTTAATAGCCAATATTCTCATCACAAACATATAACATAGAAACGATTGAGACATTGAGTATGCTCCGGTGTATGGGGTGAATTTTTAATTCAGAAAAGTGAGTGGAGCAGGCACTTATGTTGGTAACAACAAGATATGAAGTGAGTAGAAAAGTGCCAGAAGACAATAGAGAATAAAAAAATTTTACAAGGTAAACTTCAGAGATTTTTGCCATTCTTGGCCCAATTTAGAAGGATGGCGATTTATTCCCAATAGATTCCTCTCGTCACTTGTTATTATCTAAAAGTTCTATCGTCGTAAGATTGAACAAATAGGTTACACAGACATGTGTGACCCATCATCTCAAAACGGTGTTATCTTGGGATGAATCCAACACCAAAAGTAAATTTTTAAATAAATAAATGACGAGAAATAAAAACATACTTCGATTCCTTTCGATGAAAGAATAAATAGTATTTATTCTTCACCATAACGAGATGAAATTAACTCCCAAGTTTCATATTCTTGGCGATAAATTTAATTTCCAGCCCCCAATTCATCCCGACATAATACCGCTTTGAAACGGTGGGTCACATATAAATAAACATGGTTACCCATGAACGGTAGGTGGTAATTGCTCAAAAATTGTATACACCATCACTACGTTTGAGTTTTAAAACTAAAGTAACTACTATTGTTATCAAACTCATAATACGAGAAATAATGTCAATTGTTTGTGTCTGTGTATGAGTATAATAACTCATAAAAAAGCTACGTCATCAAAAAGAAAATAATCAAAAGGACTCAAACACGATTTCGAGTTGACCGATGTTGGGATTAAGAACAAAATAATTTATTATCTGCGAATGGATTCGCTGTAGATTTTTCTTTCTGAATTATTATTTTCTAGTTGCAGCTTAGGGGGTAAATTTCTATCTTTTTTTTTTCTCTAAAAAAAAAAAAAAGGACTATACGTTTTAACTTCTATTAACCTCGAACAATTTTTTTCCTAAAACCAACAAAATATTTAAATATTTTTCAATAATTGATATTATTTCATGTAACGCTCCCTTTTTGCTTTCAAACCATCACGAATCCATCATTTTAAATCTTTACACATAATCTGAGCAATGGATTTACAAAAGCAACACAAACATACAAACACCGCCCCCCCCCCCACACACACACAAACAACTAGACAAAATAAACGTTCCCATCTTTAATGTATCATGAGCATTTCTGATTTGTTCCACCCATGGTCCTCTATAGAATACCATAGAAGGCCGTGGCTACACCCTTTTCTATCACTGGGGTAGGTGCGTGCCTACTTCGAAAAAAACAAACTATTTTCTTTTATAACTAACTGTTCGTTTTATTGAATTTACAGGCAACCATTAAACTTTAGTCCACATAGTATTGAAGCATTTCTAAAGGGTAAGTAGTGAGTCCGATATCCACACTATATTCCAATGTGAATGTAGAGATGTAGATTGAAAACCAAAGCTGTTTCCATTTAGTTGTGACAAAACGCAAATAAATTTGATTGTCGCGGAGGTCATGCCACCTACTCACGAAATCTAAAGGGTCCGACGTGTACTTATTTTCAGAGCCGGTAACCTACATTGGTATCGGCCCATTGTTGCAATGAAAATGAAATGGAAATACACCACAAACCGATATAAAATGATAGTGTCCATTACACACCAATGTTAGATCAAGACCGTTTATAAATTGTGCAGTTATCAATCAGACCTGCTAATAACTGTAAGTAGAAACGATCAACCATGCCACCAATTCTACTTTCGACTTAACATTCACTTGTACTTGCTTTTCAAATAAGTAAGTAAATACATAAATAGATAACTAAATAAATCAATAAAAATGAATTGATTAATTGAATAAATAAATAAATAAATACAAAACAAATAGATTTATAAATAAATAAATTTTTATTTCCTATGCGCTAAACGGAAAAAGTAGTTTTAAAAATTAATTTCCTGCATCCGCTTCAAGGTAAATAATTATTTAGGGTAACCAAGACATCAGCCGCAGTGCAAGTCCACAAAGGGAGCAATTGGGGTTAAGCTTTCTGCTAAGGGGGAAAAAAAGGAGATACCGACAGCTGGACTCGAGCCCAGGGCTCTCGGCCGAAAGTGCAATGCCTAATCATTAGATCATCTCGCCCAGTAACGAATTATTGCTCGTATGGCGCTAATCTCTTGTCAAATGATTTCTCTCATACCTACCTAACAACCTCAACTATTCGATGCTGGATAGACAGAAATTAGGAGTCCTTCAGAGCCGTTAGGCCAATGGAGCCGGTTTCTATAACATAAAACGGACAATAGCAATTAGCTGCTACCCTTAGGATAAGACGATAGTCCATTGCAAACTCCGAAAAAAAATAATCTCGATTTCACCCGGGATCGATCTTTGTCCCTTTGCGTGTGAAGCGAGTGCTCTACTAACTGAACTATCTGGACCCCGCAATACACGTAAGCTTGAAATTAGTCACTGGGAATGCAAACATTTTATAATCTGAATAACTTACCTTGTCGAGACCCAATCTCCAGTAATGTCAGTCGGTTGAGGTGACGGTAATAGTTGGGTTCGAACCTTGCGTAACATGGTTCCACAACCCGTCTCTTTCCAGTCCTCTCTGTACACGTAATGGGGATTGGCACTCTCTGTCAAGTGGCACACTGCAATGATAAGGTCAAAGTTCGAAATAGTTATATTGTGTTGTGCTGGACTACCAGACCTGCCCCCAACTACGAAAAATTCGTAGAATTACAAAATGTTGAATCCAGTTTCAGAACGTCATTAAAACTTATTGAAACTGAAATTGATGAAAATTTCAAATTGATAAATTAAGGAGCAGACACCAGTGTAAGATAAAGATCTGAACAAGTGTGAAAGAAAGGTGTCAGACAAAGCAAGAAAGAAAAATAGAAGAGAAAAAAAAAACATTTAAAAAAATCAGTTTATCAGGGAAGTAAACTGATTTGTTGGGATGTTTTTTTATTATTTTATTTTACATTCACACTTGTTCAGGTCTTTATCTGAAATTGATGCCAGAGCGCACACTATTAACGATTTTGAAGTGTTATTTCATCATTGTAAGGGTCAATTGTTTAATCTGTAAAGTTAACTATAGCGATACCAGTTCTGTCTCCTAAAAACTACGAATTTTTAACTTTTTAAGTGGGCAGGTCTATGTCAGACTAATCACTAGTTTATTGTGTAATCTTATCCTTTCAGATAAAGTAATTTTGACCCACCGCCACTAAACGGTAATATGTCGTGGTGACTGTGATCGTAGCCATCGTTAACATAATATATAACCTAACACCAGAACCCTCTGGGACTGGCAGTTTGACGTCATTTTTTAGGTCTGTGTAGCGTCTAGTGAGTTGTCGTTAGTAGAGCTCATGGAAACAAGTTATTTCATTGAGTTGTGAATTATTGAATACAACTCTTTTGTGGCAAAAGACTGGCATTTTGACGTCATATTTTGGCCAGTGTCAGGCTATAAGTTAACGATGGATACGCTCAGATACGGAAAATTAAATTTAATATATTTACATATATCTGAAACAGTGTGAAGCATTCAAGGGAGATTTGTATTTTATTTTAACCCTCCCCTTACCACCCACAACAAAATCGTCACATTTGTTACGACACAATATACATTGTTTCTTATCCATATTTATTTTGTACATCACAGTGATCTTTATTTAATTAAAAACAACATAGACCGGTCTTGAGTTGTTTTGTAGAGAGATTGTTTGAGTTCAAAAATTCAATTTTTCTGCTGGGTAAGCCTGCCATTTTGGGAAAATAAAAGATGATCTCTTATAAAGCGCATAATCTAAAATATGAGCTCAAGGTGCTCAATTGACCTGAAGCAGGATATAACATGATGATAAAAAACATGACGGGGATCCCGATAGCTCAGTTGGTAGAGCACTCGCTTCACACGCCAAGGAATCGAGATCGATCCCGGTTGCAATCGATATATTTTTCTGATCCCCTTGTGAATGGGTATCTGGATCTGTTAGATTTGGCGAAAAGTACTATGTGATAGAATGGCGTCCTATCCAAAGGGTTGCAAGCAATTGCTATTGTCCGTTTCACGCTATAGAAACCGGGATAAACTCCGGCTCTATGGGCCTGATGGCTCTGAAGGACTACTTTGTTTTTTCAAAACAGGACGTCTGTAAGTGGCGATTACAATCTTTATTTCGACAAAGATGGCTTGTTCCCGACTAGTAAATCATGTTACACAAGCGTGAAATGAACAAAAGCAATTGCTTGCTATCCTTTTCATAGGACGCTAATATATCGTAAAGTACTTTCCGTCAGATCTAAGGGATCCAGCTATCCAATAACTGCTGATTGGACAGTGGAAAGGGTGGGGATGGTGGTGGGGGTCGGAAAAACGTTTCGACTTCCCCCAGGATCGTTCTCGGTCCCTTTGCGTGTGGACCGAGTGCTCTACCAACTGAGATATCGGGACTCTCCACAAAACTAAAAATATTGAGATAAAATAGTATAGAAACTTGATTAAGAAAACAATTGTCGTCTAGTGGCATCCTATGACAGGCAATTTTCCTACAAAATTTGGCGCTCGTTATACGAGAGAGCATTGAGAATTGCAATGGGGAAAAAAGAAGAAATAAAAAAAATAATAACCCGGGAATTGAAAAGGCTGTCCAATTTAGATAAAGCAAGTGTCAGAATCGAATGTCTTTTTAATGTCACGCAAAGGGAGTTGGTTTCCTTATGTTTCTTTGTATTGAATTCTGTCTCTATCAAAGATCAATTGACTACATGAAAAGTAAAAGGCACGTCCGCCCAATTCTACTTCCGGGGAAAGTAGGAGGCGGGTTTGGTCCCAAAGGATGGACTCAATAATTCAAAATGAGTATGATGAATCTCCAAGGCAGGATATTTTGAAGTTATCATGAATCCATCTGTTCTGCCATACTTTGATAGAACACATTTTGGAATTTTCTGAAGTTCCAGGTTTGCTTGATATTATGAGGGTTATTTTGATTGATCGATAGATATTTGAAGGACGAGTTTTCTGGCCTAAAAATATAAATGTTTTTTTTTTCAGACTACGGCAGATTTGTAGGTTTCTTGTTTGTTTTTTTCTCTCTCTTTTTGTTGGGTATATATATATATATAATTAATTTGTTTGTTCTCATCTCGTTTTCTTACATATTTTCCGTCAACGGAGAATATGTAAGAGAACGAGGTGAGAACAAATAAATATATTAATAATTCGCTCCATTAAACTGTCGAGCACTCTGCATGGTGCCATCTAACTCCCATCAATCACACACACACACACACACACACACACACACATATAATATATATATATATATATATATATATATATATATATATATATATATATCAGGTGGTCACAAAATACGCGCAGCTTTTTGTCGGCTTAATACCTCTTAAACTCTTCATTGGATTTCTTTCAAATTCAAGATACAAATAAAAAAAAATCCTTATACACAGACTATAAAAATGGAATGAATATGTATTGAGAACTAGAACCAAAAAAGGTACAGTCATTTTAAAAAAAAACTTTGTTCAGAAATATAATATGAGAGATAAATGATGCAACATTGCAGAGAATAATGGAGCCGATTTTAATATTTGTTGCCATTTTTAGCAAACATTAATTATGTCACCATAAACATTATTTTCATCATAATTCTCCTCATCGTGTAAGAAATTGTCTATCCAGCACAATGAGCCTATTTTGGTCCAACGAGTACAACGTTAGCCCTTTACGTGATCAATAGCAACAGTGTTTGATTAGCTAGGTCTGTTAGATCTAGCGGAAAGCACTTTGCAATAGATTAGCGGCTTATCCAAAGAGTAGAAAGCAATTGCTTTTGTCCATTTCACACTATGGAAACCGGGATAAACTTTGGCTTCATGAGCCTAATTGAATTCAGTTGTCTGATGTCACGCCGCCCGGCATCGGCGGCCATCTTGGTTCTAAACAAATTAAATCATTACTTTATATTCTTCATGCTGGATAGAACTTTTCATATGCCTTATGATCAGAATGTCTAAATGTCAAAACATCATCAAATTTATGGTTTTTTCTTCTCTGGATATGCTTTTATGCTCGCCGGAGAAATATTTCATACGGCGTCCGCCATTGTTCCGATAGTTTAGAGCCAGTGTTACTAAGTTACCATGCGTCATTAGGAAGGAAGTGACATTACGACTGTTGAAGAGTATTGGCCTTGAGGACTGCTTTTTTACCAATGTCAGTGAGTAATATTGGTGTAAGTATGTGTGTGTGTGTATGTTCGTGTATGAATATAAATGCATCTGTTATTGAGTTTGTGTGCATGTGTAGATACATGTTTGTTTCCTCATACATGTATTCAAAATTGTTAAAGAATGAATGTTTGAATGACAATTAATATTGTAAAGCGCCGCTGAGCACTTGTGTGGAAGTTGAGCGTTATATAAATAACGTATTATTATTATTATTATTATTATTATTATTATTATTATTATTATTATTATTATTATTATTATTATTATTATTATTATTATTATTATTATTATTATTATTATTATTATTATTATCATTATTATTATTATTATTTTTTTTTTAGATTATAATAATAATAATAATAATAATTATTATTATTATTATTATTATTATTATTATTATTATTATTATTATTATTATTATTATTATCATCATTATTATTATCATTATTTATTATTATTTTTCGAAAAATATCTTCTCCACACTATACCAATGTGACATGATGTGTCACGATTGATGCTGACATAGTGGAGGTGTGAATAGATACAAATCCATCGAAACAGTGCGAAGAATAGATTGATTCAAGGAATATGGTCGTGGAATGGTGAGGAAATCGAATTTCCCACAAGTTTCTGTTTCCACGACAAATACCAATGGTCTCCTGGGAGAGGGAGAGAGAGAGAGATAAAGAGAGAGAGAGAGAGAGAGAGAGAGAGAGAGAGAGAGAGAGAGAGAGAGAGAGAGAGAGATAGAAAGGAAATTTGAAGCAGAAATGTTATCCAGATACTAGAGATGAAGTGGAAACATAATATTGTAAAAGATTTGTTCACATTTGTGACTCCAAACGGTATTTGTTATTGTGGTATTGATTCTATTTAAAAATTCATTTTATTTTTATTTAAACTAGTAAAAAGCCCGCAATTTCGCGGGGAAAGAACTATTTTCATTCGATACTGTACTCACCATCATTTAATGATGGCAAATTGGTAAACAACGTTGTCTGTGTAATTTGGTATATCTTCGGTTGATTTTTCTGTGTGGCCCAATAATATATTTAATAATATATTCCCTCAACTAACCCCAAGAAAAAAAAATTAAACCTAGTACCTTTAATTAACCCCAATAGGAAAAACAAAACACCCTAGCACTTAAATAATTCTTATGACTAACCCTAATAGGAAAAAAAATCATCCGATCTCGAGCTAACACTAATAGAAAAAATCATGACAAATTGAATAAATAAACGCCTGACAAAAGATCAAAGGTGAAAATATAAATTTAAAGAATACTGGGGATGTAGGAGCTTTCGGAATGTCTCCCCTTTACTTAACTTATGGAAAAACAAACTTCCTAGCACCTTTGATAAGACTTATGACTAACCTCTCGAGCTAACCCTAATAGAAAAAAAAACAACTCTCGGACTGCTTTGCACTATCTTTCAATAGTTAACAAATCAAAATGGCGGCTGAAAATCAAAACATGGTCAAATTAAGACATTTTAAACTTTCACAAATCTATCAAGGTTTGTTCTAGAGTTTTTAAAATACTTCTAGATAAGATGACAAATTGAATAAATAAATGCCTGACAAAATATCAACGGTGAAAATACAAATTTAAAGAATACTGGGGATGTAGGGGATGTAGGAGCTTTCGGAATGTCTCCCCTTTACTTAACTTATGGAAAAACAAACATCCTAGCACCATTACTAAGACTCATGACTAACCGTAATAGAAAAAGAAATATCCTTGATCTCGAGCTAACCCTAATAGTAAAAAAAGAATCAAAATGGCGACTGAAATACCTTCATGTGATCAAGTGAATAATATCACTATGAATGCCACGATTTGCTGAAAAATGCCAACACCCACACACACATGTATACACCACACACAACATCAACAACACAACGGAAGTAATAATAATACTTGATGTCATAAATAGATGACGCAAATTGACAACTTTTTACAGTGTAAAAATTAGTTGATTTTGGGAGTCAAGTGTCGTCGTTGGTACATATTTTATGATATCTGTTTGACTCAACGAACTTTCAAACTGACTTTAAATTATAAAAGGTAATCAAGTTATCTGTTTATCTATCTGTAAAAAATACATTTCTAATTTTCAAATCTTTCAGTAGAGTTGTGCGCCGTATCAATTTTTTTATTGACTCAAATAAGCACAATGTTCTCCACAATGCTATATTTTTTAAAGAAAGGATATGAAACTAGGGTTAAGTAATTTTTGCGTTAATGAGGAGAGTGAATGCAGATTAAATTAGTGAATTCCGAGGTAAGAGAGTTTTTGCCAAGATTCTAACTCTATTAATAGATCGATATTTGAAGGACGAGTTTTCTGGCCAAATGATTTAATACATGGATATCCCGAGTACACCAGTTAATAAAAACGTGTATAAAACTACCCGCTCTGTCATTGTGATCCATCGTGACTGTTTAAAAAATGAGCTTTTATAATACCACAAGACCACATAGTCGCACTCGCTTTCGGATCGGAAGGTCCTGGGTTCGAGCCTCGCTCGGCGCATAGTTGAGTCCTTGGAAAAGACTCTTTAATCACATTCTCTCACCGTACTGATGTGTAAAACGAGACATTGGAAGACCACGGCATCCAACCTTTTTGAGAAGTAGCAACCCCGGTAAGGCAAGGTAAGGGTATTGGTGTTGGAAATTGAATTTATTGTCAAAGTATGAAACCTTTAGTTTTTATTGCGTGGAATAAAGATATTTTCATAGAGGGCTTATACCCAATATTTCACATTTCTAATCATTTTACCTTGAAATCCACTTTTGACATTCGTCTCCCCCCCCCCTAATATAGTACTAAATAATTTGTCACAATGGGTCGCGATTTTTTAATGTTTTCCAATAGTACACGCCCATGACTCAATAACAGAAAAGTATTACATTATTGTTATTTATAATCTGAACAAGGTTAACATCTGCGTCATCATGACAACAATGTGAAAAAAAAATATTCTAATAATAATAATAATAACGGAAATTCGAGACAAGGTTAATTTTGAAAGAAAACATTTATTATCAAATTTGATATTTCACAAGTCTGTTCCTCCGTACTCTGAAGAAATACGTATTTTAAATTTTGGCCATTAAACTCGTCGTTCAAATATTGCTTTATTAAAGTAATCATCATCTTGTCAAAAACGTCAAACCTGAGACTTACGCGGTTCTATTTAAGGGGAGGGATAGAATAACATTAACTTCACCCGAGATCGATCTTAGTCCCTTTGTGTGTGAACAATTGCTCTACCAACTGAGCCATCGGAACCCCCATCCAGTGATAGATATTGTAAGATTGTTAGTACAAATAGGGTGACTTGTAGGCAACCTGTACAGCATGAAATGGAAATAAGGGTCCATGTGACCTGCTAGGGGAACGAATGAATAATGCGAAGCGCATTGAGCATGGTGAATCCTTGAAAATGCAGTATATTATAATTATAAAAGTTTATATTAATTGATTTGTTAAATAAGAATACTGAACTGCATGCAAAAAAACTATGTCGATCATTGCCTCTGAGTCGCATCTGTCTCTCAAAAAAAACAAACCCCAAAAAACCCAAAGAACACCGCTGGTCTCTAAGTGTGTACAGATGATTTAAGCTACCACTCTTAATTATTTATCCTGAAAATACACTCTAAAATCAGGGAGGACATTACTTTATATCCGGTGCTTTTGATTGCACGCGGTGCTTTTAAAAGATCTAAGACTGTGGTAAAAAGCAGAAGAAAAAAAAAGAAAAAAAAAAAAATGTCTTAAGAGATGAAGGAATTAGAAGAAAAAAAATCGAAAGCTCTACGACATAATGGAAACGGTGACATAATAATAAAGTATCTTTTTTTTCTTGTTTTTTTTTTTTTTTTGCGGGGGGGGGGGGGGGGGGGTGTTTTGCTTATTGTTGTATGTGTTATGACGTCTTATAATATTGTGTACTTGGGTCATTGCCCGAGAGGAACATCTGGCCGGTGGACACAAAGCATGCCGCAGGGGAGTCTAATACTGTACCGTACCATTTTTCGTGTTAAGCCAGTGAGAACCTTTTCTAACTTGCCCTTTAGACAAAAGTAACGAACATTCTTACAATATATTCTACTGCTTCTCGCCAGGAACTCATTCACGCCTGAGTCGAGTAGGAAATTATGTATTAAGTTCTTTATCCAAGGAAATGACGTCAGGACCAAAATTTTCCACGATCACCGTCACTCATCTGCTGGCCACTGACAACGCTTAACATCGCTTGACATTTGTGATAAGATGAGACACCGAACCGCACAATGTTGTGACAGCGTAATCAGGAACAATTTCCATTTTTAAAAAATAAAGCTTGTCTCCAAAAATAGCTTAAGCCAAATAAAAAAAAATATTCAGATAAATAGATAAAAAAATATATATGGTTTACGATTGGGTGTGAGCTCCTTACAATTGGTGCCAGGAATAGAAATGTCTCATTAAGATCGGCTATGATCCAATTCGTGAGGGGGTATCGGAAGCCAGAGTAATTCTTCAGAGTCTATGGGGCCGGGATTTATCACACTTTCTCTAGAGTTAAAAGGGTCAATAACAATTGCATTCAACCCTTTGGATAAGACGCTAATCTATCGCAACCCCCCCCCCCCTCTCTCCAAACCGTCTGATGTCAATAGGAATCACCCATATTGTCGTGAGTAAGCAAATTGGGGGGTAAATAATCTTGATGTATATGCCTCATAAAAATGTTTAATGTAAAAGTTCCAAAATGGCATAAAAGTTATAAAAATGCATGAAAATAAACCCATTTATATTGCGCATTTCTACGCGTATACCACATTCAATGCTCTTCATAAAGTTTTATCCCTTTCCCCTAGGAGGTTAAGTGAAACATAATTTCCATACCATTCAGAATTATAATGCTTGTCATTATCTAGATTGACAGATACCAGTTTACACACTAGTCGAGAGATTTGATTAGAGAATTGTTTACAAATGCTAAAACATGTACCAACAACATTCGTTGAAATAATAAGGCACGGTTCTTTTTTTTTTTAGCGAGAGCATAAAATGCTAAGAGGCCTTTTTTGCATTCTTTTAAAAATAAAAGTTATTTTTACTTGCTCAATCCCGTTTTTATTTGACCAAGTTATTGATCGTTGTCTGGATCTTAAAATTTAGCATAATCCTTGCTCACGACTAAAGAAAACGGCTCTCTTGAGGATAACTAAGCCCCAAGTCTTTATAACCCGTGAATTTCGATGTTCATTTAAAACAACTTTTGAGTTTTATACATGATAAAAGAGTGTTTGCCAGATTGAGGGTAATTTAAATCGATCGATATTTGAAGGACGAGTTTTCAGGCTAAATACGTGTGTTTCCACAGTACGGTAGTTAACTGGTTAAATATAATATCTATGATGTTTACATCAAAGTGATACTAAGCCGCTAGAAGCTGTGGTCTGTAAGAAGTAATAAATAAAAATGAATATAATGGTATTAAATGAAAACTAAATACCAACCACAGAGCTTTTCGGGCTCAAAACCCTTCTTCTGCCAATAATAAATCAATGAAAACATAAATATATCACTAAAACTAGATCGACTGCAGAGAAACATTAGCCACGTCTGTTTTTTAAGTGACGTATTTATGTTTTTATTAATTGATTTTGTTATTGGCTGAAGAAGGGTTTTAAGCCTGAAACATTCCATATTTTGGCATTTTATTCTCATTTATTTTAAAAAGCTGTATGTTTTATTAAGGTGTTTTACATCGACTATCGTCTGAATTGAGGGGTGGTGAATTCACCAACAACAGAATATATAGAATATGACTCTCTTGAGGATTAGCCGGGATTTTAGCGGCCGTGCTCAACGGGCAGCAACGGCAATAAAAGGTTGACGTCATTTTATGACAATGGCATTTATGAATTTTTTTTATTGATAATTATGTACTAATTTATTCACTCATTTTTCCTTGCCGTTCTTTAAGCTTGACCCATCGTGACAAAATGGCATTACGTCGATGAGAAGCAGAAAGCCAAGAAGTGAATTTAAAGATAAAATTATCATTACTGTGAAATTTCGGATTTATGCGCATTATGGAAAAAATTAGTCCGTCCCAAAAACAAGTAGTGCATTAGGCCAATGAGCCAGAGTTTATCTCCGGTTTTTGTTGTGTGAAGCGGACAATATATAGCAAGTGGATAGGACACTAGTCTATTGCGAAGTATTTTTACTTCCCGCCAGATCTAACATAACAGACCAAGCAACCCAATTACTGCTAAGTGGACGAGGGGGTAAGAAAAAAAAATATCGACTGCATCTGGGATCGATCACGGTTCCTTTGCGTGTGAAGCGAGTGCCCTACCAACTGAGCTGTCTGGACCCTCGTGTACTTAATGATATTATATTTAATTCTTATTGAATAAAACGTAATTCTTATTGAATAAAACGCATAAACGTAACCCAAGTTTCATAATTATCACTATCAATTCAATTAGCGGATTCAATATAACTACTACATTCTATCGTTTGGAGATATTGGCCACCAACATAAAAAAATAATTCTCTGTGTATTTATTTATTATACCATGGGGAAATTTGCATATGAAATTCGATAGCTACAAGTGGGTGATGTAATCCAGACAGCAGTCGTAATTTTAACAGGATGAAAAACGCAATATTAAAAGTATTTAACAATTCTGTATCTCCAAAGAATGGATGCAATACCGCCGTCCTCTGAAAAACGCGTACAATGAAAAACATCGGATTTATCGCAGGATTGAACAAGATTAATCTATACGACACGTCGATGCGCTAACTGTCCAGCTACTGGACGCCTGACCATTTGTGGTGATTTTAGTTTTAGCCAATTTACACAAAGAAAACCTCATTTCTGTGACCAAGGTCAAGCAGCCGCGAACGTGATTGGGCACCAGATGCGTGGTAATGGGCGCCAAGTGCCAAGTTGATTCGATCGAATGTGGGGATGACTGACCGAGGGCCGTTTACTTTGCGTGCCAAAGAATGACTTTTGGTTCTTGTTTGATTTATAGATTCAGACAAAAGATTTAGTCCTTTAGATGAGCATAAGTTATGAGTGGTTTTGTGCTCTTGTGGTATGCCACTCACCATTGGACTTGTAGGTCTGATCTTGAGTCTTGCTGTAGTTGATTCGATTGACCCTTCGATGGGTTTCTACTTAATGTGCCCATTACAAGAGGGATTTTGAGTTCTGGATTTATCTCTAGGTCTAGTAAACGAAAACAAAAGCTTAAAAGACCTTATGCGGAGTTGCGGTCTTGTTGATGGCATTCGACTTCCGGTGGATCATCAAAGGCTTGTTTCAAGACCCTCAGTTGTCGGCGCAAAGCGAATTGATTCGATCAAACTTGAGATGACTGACCCAAGACCGTATACTTTGCGTGCCCAATTTTGAGCTCTTGCTTTATCTCTGGATCCAGATAAAAGACTTAGCTTTAAAAGATAGATAGACTGACAGATAGATATATAGATAGATATATAGATATATATATATATATATATATATAATATATATATATATATATATATAATATATAAAAAATATATATATATAGATATATAAATTATATATATAGATAGAAAGAGATAGAGATAAAGGATAAAGAAGTGTGTTTGTCGTGTGTGTGTGTGTGTGTGTGTGTGTGAGAGAGAGAGAGAGAGAGAGAGAGGGGGGGGGGGGGAAGAGAGCTTGTGCAAGTATGACGGAGAACGAGAGAGTAAGAAACGATAATAGAAAGACAGTAGAAACAAAAATAGTAATAATAATACCGGAACTGGAATTTTACAGGGGACGGGGTGAAAAAGAATCCTATTTGCGACCCCATACAGAGTGCTTATCACGACAGAGCTTATTAGTCAGAGACCAATGGAACAATCTTTGATGTCACAATCATGTGCTCACTGCACGTGCTTTGAGCAGATTAATACAGCTTAAAAAAAAATAAAGCATATCAAAAACAAACACAATCAAATAATAAACAACAGAAATACCCCCCCCCCCCCACCTTTCCACCCGAGCAATAAAAGCAAACGAAAAATGTTTTATAATTCATAATATTATGTGAATGGACATGCTTTATGCAAAGAAGTCGGTACAGTTTTGATATAGAATAAAGAAAGAGACTGAACAAAACAAGAACAAATCAAAAACAAAACAAAAACAACATAAAAACAAAAAGCAACAACAACAACAACAACAACAACAAAAAAGAAAAACGAAACAAAAAAAACCTAAAACTAAAACAAAACCAAACACACACACACACACACAAACACACACACACACACACACACACATACACACACACAAAACAAACAAACGAAAATGCTTTTGATATTAATAATAATAATAATAATAATAATAATAATAATAATAATAATAATAATAATAATAATAATATAATAATAATAATAATAATAATAATAATAATAATATAATAATAATAATAATAATAATAATAATAATAATAATAATAATAATAATAATAATAATAATAATAATAATAATAATAATAATAATAATAATAATAATAATAATAATAATAATATAAGCCACAGTTTACCAACGGTTATAATGTGTCGGAGTGATTTAGATGCTATAGATCGAATTTTCAACTTTATAAAAATATTATGAGAATTCGCTTCAACAGTCATGACGTCACTTCCCTTGTAATGACGCATGGTAACTTAGTAACAAGCTCTCAACTATTGAAACAATGGCGGACGCCCTTATGAAATATTTCTCTGACGAGCATAAAAGCGTATCCAGAGGGGAAAAAAACATTATAAATCTAATAATGTTTTGTCTTTTACACATTCTGATCACAAGACATATGAAAAGTTCTAGTCGGCATGAAGAATAAAACGTACCGATTTTCTTTGTTTAGAGCCACGATGGCCGCCGTTGCTGGGCGACATGACATCAGACTATTGAATCCTATTGCCAATTGCAATCCCTTACAGAGTGCTTTCCACTATTACTCATAGACCGATGAAACCGTCTTTGATGTCAGAATCAAATTATTATGCTCATTGCACGTGCTTGGAGCAGAATATTACAATTTAAAAACAAAGCCTTAACCAAAACAAAACGAAAATAGTTTTATAATTTATATCCCCTGCAAAATATGAGCCATCCCTCAAAATTCATAATGCTATATATATATTAAGTTGGCATGATTTAGACGCTAAAGGTTGATAATTTAGATGAGAAATATTGATTTATCTTCTTTTTAAAGTAAATAAATATGAGACTTGAAATTTGTTTTTATGCTTTATAATGCGGCTATGTGGTCTTGCGGTATGATACTCTCATTCGGACGGGAAGGCACAGTGCTCGGGTCCGCCTCTGAGCGGCGCATAGTCGAGTCCAAGTTTTTCCTAATATTTTATTAATATTTTCAAAACGTAATAGAACATCTACAATTCTGCCGTACTCTGGAAAAAAACATATTTTAAAATTTGGCAAGAAAACCTGTCCTTCAAATATCGATCGATTTAAATGACCCTCATCTTGGTAAAAAAGAAGTCCAAGGTTTGAGAGTTGTTTTTTTTTTTTTTGTTTTGTTTTTTTGCCAAATTTTGAAATACGCGTTTTTCCAGAGTAAGGCAGAATTGTACCATTTAATTTTCTTAAAATTGCAACATTAAATTTTCTTAAAATTCTCATGTTAACTGGATATTGTAAAGCGCCATTTAACATGATAGATGGAGATTGTCGCTCTGTAGATTTTATTTATTTATAAATGATATCTCTTTTTAAAAAAAAGTGAGAAACTAAGATTTCCCATTTCAGGCCATTTTGATTTTTTAAATCGTTTTCAAGCATCTGTCTCACCCCGATATAATATCGTCTTGAAGAGATGGGTGCAAAGAAGGAACGAAATTGACGTCACTCTGTTCTTTGTTATTGTTTTAGGCAGTCATTTAGGTGATTCGTTCTCACTATTTTTATTAATCGTACTATAAACGTTCAAGATTACAGCTAAAAGTGTTGATACGATATATCAGGTTGGCGGATTATGAGTATTTTACATTAACGCATATCATCAATATAATGCCCTGCAAAATAAAATAAAAATGTCATGTTTCCTTTTTTTTGTTGGTTTTTGTATACTTTCTTAACGGTTTGTTTATTTTTTAGGGTGTGTCATATTGTGTAATGCACTCCGGTAATATAGTTATGTTATGTCTCCGTGCGTCCTTCGATAATAGGATTATCTATGACCAAGGTTCTAGATTCATCCTGTAATCATGTTATTCCATAATGTACCTCATAACCAGTATTTATGGTTTTCGGGTACCATAACAACAACAAAACAAACAAAACAAAAAAAGAGGGGGGGGGGGGTCAGGGAATCAGGAAATGGAAATGTGTGTGTGTGTGTGTGTGTGTGTGTGTGTGAGGGAGGGAGGGGGTGGGAAAAGAGAGGTGTATGTGGTGCAAGGAAAGGCAGATCGGTGATAGAGACAGAGAGAGAGAGAGAAAGAGAGAGAGAGAGAGAGAGAGAGAGAGAGAGAGAGAGAGAGAGAGGGAGGGTAATGAGAGGGTAGTCTTTGAGGGCAGGAACAGGAAATGGGGAAGATTTTCTTGTTGTGACGCCCTGCAAGCAGACATGATTATATATATTTGGTTCAGACAGTCGAAAGAAGAACAATAAATAAATAAACTATAGCATCTTAACAATGTAAAATAACTCAGGAGAACAAGAGAATGTGTCTGTCAGGTTATATGTCACGTGTGTAAGCGTGTGTGAGAGTGTGTATGTGTATGTGTGTGTACCCGAGTGTCCTTATTGCCCTTTTATTCGCACATACCATTTAGTGATCAATGTTAGACAACCTTCTTATAGTAAAGACACGTGATTAAAATGTGGGGAATAATTTAAGCATTAAAAAAATAAAATAAAGATTCTATTAATACAAAGATATTCTTGGAATCATCTGGTTGGTTAGAATTCATCATCATCATCGTAATCCTCATCATCATCATCATCGTAATCCTCCTCATCATCATCATCGTCATCCTCCTCCTCCTCCTCCTACTACTACGCTTACTGCTGCTGCTACCACTACTACTACTACTACTACTACTACTACTACTACTACTACTACTACTACTACTACTACTACTACTACTTCTACTACTACTACTACTACTACTACTACTACTACTACTACTACTATTACATCATCATCATCATCATCATCATCATCATCATCATCATCGTCGTCGTCGTCATCATCGTCATCGTCGTCGTAGCCATAATCGTCATCATCATCATCATCATCATCATCATCACCATCATCATCATCATCATCATCATCATCAACAACAACAACAACAACAACAACAACAACGACATTAACATTCTGACCATACAAAACAACAACAACGGCAACTACAATGAATTGGAATACTTTAGCATTCATTACACGTTGTTAAAAACGAAATCAATTCCACACATAATACAGTATCGCTCTTAAGCAACCCCTTCTCTCTCTCTCTCTCTCTCTCTCTCTCTCTCTCTCTCTCTCTCTCTCTCTCTCTCTCTCCTTTTTATTTATACCTTCTCGCACTCCACTTCTATCTCAGTCTCTCTCTTTCTCTCTCTCTGTCCTCATCTCTCTCTCTCTCTCTCTCTCTCTCTCTCTCTCTCTCTCTCTCTCTCTCTCTCTCTCTCTCTCTCTCT
Source organism: Berghia stephanieae (assembly GCF_034508935.2). Lineage (NCBI taxonomy): Eukaryota > Metazoa > Mollusca > Gastropoda > Nudibranchia > Aeolidiidae > Berghia > Berghia stephanieae. The sequence goes on from NC_088366.1 coordinate 26,738,356, forward strand.
CTCTCTCTCTCTCTCTCCCCCTCTGCGTGTGTCCTTATATATATATATGAGCCAAGGTCAAAAGGTGCCAATTTTTTTTCTCAAAATAAAAGTGACATAATAGTCCATTCATGTTTCTATATGTGTAGCAAAAACCCTGTACTTCATGAATCAAAGGCCCTTTAGATAACTTTAAGGTCTAACGCAGCACAATATCGTCAACAATACCTATAGGTTGCTGGTGTCACCTGTGACCGGTGACACCAAAATGAGACAAAAAACTCAATAACCAAATGATTTTTGTTGAGTATCAAACTTTATTTAGTAAGTTATAGACAAAAAGACACAATCAACAACAATCATAGTACAATAATATTACCAACTATTGGAGAAAATGTTGCTTTTTGGTGTCATCGGTCACAAGCAACATAGAATGCAAATATATTATTTCATAAAAATGTTTGTACATTAACAACAACAACAATATTGCATATGCTTATTACCAGCAATGTTCAGAAACTTTTGGAATAAAATGTTGGGAATAATGTGACCAAAGCATATCTTATTTAGCGACATTGTGTCACTTGTGACATTAGACCGATGACACCATTACTTATGTCACAAGCAATACCAAATTGCAATTTCGACAATATATCATTAATTTCAGTCAAACCAGTGTAATAACCACAGTTAAATATGGAATTTAATAATATTTCAGAAACCAAAGACTTCAAAAATAGAAATATACATGGAAAATAGAGAATCTGAATGTGACTTGTGACATAAGACCGGTGACACCATTACTTATGTCACAAGCAACACCAAATCACACTTTCGTCCATAATATATCATTATTTTCAGTCAAAAAATCACAATAACCTACTCTAAAATGAAATTCAATAATATTTTAAGAAACTAAATACTTTCAAATTGGAAATATACTTAGAAATTAGTAATACCATTGTTGCTATTACTTTGGTCAAAATCGGCACTAGAACGCAATTTTGCCTCAATAAATCAAGAATAGCAACTGAACACATGTAATATAGCCTGTTTAATGTAATTCAATGACATTTCAAGTTTTGAAGAACATGAAAACAGAAATACATTAGAAACTTCAAACTTAAGTGTCATCTGTGACATTTTAACCAATGACACCAATGGTCACAAAAAGTACCAAAAGTCACACAAACACTAGATAAATATCAGCCACGGTAATGAATTCATGTAACCATACGGTAACATCCGCCCTACTGCTCAAATCTGCTAGTTTGTAGTAATTTAGTGTGTTAATAGTAAATCAAATCAAATTTCTTGACAACCCGTCTTTTATCTGGATTCGTCAAAAGCTTGAGTTTTGTCTTTTTCTTGATTAATACAACCCTGAAACATAAAAAAATTAGAATTACAAGGAAATAATTAACTGTGTCAAAATCAGTCTTATGTGAGATGTCATAATATCATATTTGTAAATAGAATAACAGCTGAAAACATAATTTTTTGGTGGTACTTTATAATATCCAATATCAAGTGTGGCTTGTGACAATGTAAAATAGCGATGACACCAAAGTTCAACTTACCTTTTCTGCCCGGAGCCAGGCTGGAAAGGCAAATGAAAGTGCTGCACTTCAAAGACTGGTAAGAAGGGTGGATCAAAATTGCGAATCGCCATTTAACGAAACAAACTTCCACGTGTTCACGCATGCAGTGTTGCTTGTGACAAATGACACCAAAACCAATAAACCTCAATATCGGCACAACGGTATACATTTACTCCAAGATTTGAGTTCAGATAGTAAATCTATGCTTTTTTCTCATAATAAAACATTTTATAAACATTAAACATGAGCTTTAAAGTTTCGTGTCGAGTCTTAGAATTGTGCTGTGTTTGATGACACCAAAGGTCACAAGCAACACCAACTTTTTAAGAACTCTTTATGAAACTTAATCAGCTATGTAATATACTGCAATCGCGTTTAAAAGTAAATTTTGACTTTATGCTATTAGTCAAACTTCAATCACGTGAGCTAAAACATCACATTTAATTTCTACATGATTTCTAAAAAGGTGATGCGTTGACCTCGTTCTAAGCACATGCCAAACAGCATTCAAATTTCACTTTCAAGTTGTTTATTTCATATTCTGTTGAACAGAGTATGTTGAGCTATCTCATTTTATCTCTTCTTCATATTATCAATTGATTACAAGCATTAACCCAATGAAAACAGCCCATAATTAAGTAAAAATCAAATTTTCTTAACACTGGTATCAGGCGGGCACCTTTTGACCTTGGCTCATATATATATATATATATATATATATATATATATATATATATATATATATATATATATATATATATATATATCCTTATCCCTCTCTCTTTCCCTCTATGTCCTTATTTCTCTCGTTCTTTGTCTCTCCTCTTCTCCTCTCTGTTTTTCTCTTTCTCCTTTTTAATCTATCTCATGTTCTCTTTCCTCTTTCACTCTGTGTCTTCCTCTCTCTCTCTCTCTCTCTCTCTCTCTCTCTCTCTCTCTCTCTCTCCCTCTCTCTCTTTCTTTCTCTCTCATTATCTCTCTCTTTCTCTTCCTCCCTCCCTCCCCTACTGACACACTTTCTCATTCTCATTCATTGTCAGCCATAACACTATACACAAACGCACACATCACAATTATTCACACTAACGGACACACGACACGCTCGCTCACCCACAAATCAAACGACCTCCCTGCCACCCTGTAACTGACAGACAAGCTACAAGACTCCATCAAACCCGAAAAAAAAAACAAAGAATACAAAAAGTTTGGTTTTAACCCTTTTTCTTCTTCTGAATGAGAACAGAGTAAAATTAAAAAATAATTTCTTTTCAACATCCCACTGATGTCGTTCTAACTTCCCCTTATTCTTAGTCCATATCAAAAATGAAACCACTCTGCCAAATCTATCATTTTTTTTTTAGAGGGTTTACGACGTGAGCGACACTTGTAGGTTATTTCAACGCAAGTAAAAAGGAAGATGAAGAAGGGGTGAGGGGAGGGGGTGGGAGAGGGGGAGGGGGGTTGGGGGTTATCATTTTTTTAGGGGGTTTACAACGCTAGCGCACTTGTAGGTCATTTCAACGCAAATAAAAAGGAAGATGAAGAAGGGGTGAGGGGTGGTGGTTATAGATTTGATGTTAAAAGCACCAAAGAAAAAGAACAAAGTCAAACAAAGGGGACTAGTTCAAGTATGGGACAGAGGATTGTATTTCTGTTTTGAGAATGCGTTTTTAGAATATTATTAACCACGGCTACGTTATATCCGTTTTGAGGTGGTAGGCCATAAATTGAAATGTGGGTTAAATCATTATACTTTATAATTTAGGACAATAGACACAATGTCATTACATGAAAATTACTTACATCTCAATATTGTGATCCATCGCTTCAAGTCGGTATTCAGTGCAGGTGAACCCGATGGGCCCCAAATTTATTATTATTATTATTATTATTATTATTATTATTATTATTATTATTATTATTATTATTATTATTATTATTATTATTATTATTATTATTATTATTATTATTATTATTTTAATTAAAAAAAAAGAATTTCAACTTAAGATTATCTGAATTATAAAGTTGTAGTCTTTTGTACGTTAAAGTTAGTATTTAGTATATACCTTCTCAATAAAACATATCAGTAAATACTGTTACTCAAAAGTCTTTTTTATAATTATGTTATCTGTGTCACGCTAATTATGCTGTGCTTTATAATTTTATTGTTATTCAATGAATTGTATTTTTATTGAAAAGCGCTTTGACATGCAATAGAAAGAACTATACTAAAGGTACATTATTATTATTATTATTATTATTATTATTATTATTATTATTATTATTATTATTATTATTATTATTATTATATTATTATTATCATTATTATTAATATTATTATTATTATTATTATTATTATTATTATTATTATTATTATTATTATTATTATTATATCATCATCATCATCATCATCATCAACATCATCATCTTGACCCATGTCTACTATATTTGACCATATTAAATTCAGATTCCAGTTGCTGAATCATCCTGACATAAAACGATTTTGATATCAATTTCAAAGGGTGGAAATAAATTAGCGATAGGCAAATCAGAAAGAAAAACAAATTACCACAAAACATCAGCCACCCTCGACATGGGATTCATCTCTCCAGCATTGTTCTTTTTTTTTTTCAATTTTAAATCTTGCACCAGTACCTGTTCCCAAATTTTGCAAGGTTTTTCTAATCTTCTTAAGAGTTTTAAAATTTCTGATCGCTTTTACCTTCAAGACGTTTTTTTTTCGTACCGGGTTCATCCATAGCCATTGTTAACTTATAGATAGAATGAAGTTGACGTCACTCGAGTCTTTGTTATTGTTTTTTGCCATCCGCGTTTATGAGTAATTCTCACTAAACTGTATTAACCTGACTATAAACGTTCATGGTTACACATAGATTTGTGTGTTGGTCCGTTATACTTCCGGATGGCAATATTGTGAGCTTCTTAGCCAAGCGCATACTATCTATAGCCTGACACTGAACAAAAATTTACGTCAAAAGACAAGTCTTTGCCCACAAAAAAAAAAAAAACAAAACAAAAAACAACAAAAAAAAAACAAAAAAAAAAAAAACAAATCGTGAGTTGTATTCAATAGGTCAATCAATGGGATTACTTGTTTCCTTGAGCTCTACTAGCGACAATTCACTAGATGCTGCAAAACCTTAAAAAATTACGTCAAACTTTAAGTTCTAGAGAGTTCTAGTGTCAGGCTATAAGTTACCGATGGCTACCTTGAGGAGATAGAATGGAATGAATGACGTTGTGCCGTGCGACAACTAATATAATATTATGTATGATTGAGCAGAATGAATATTGTAGTTTGTAAAAAATTCATTTTTCGGCCGTTTAAAATCTAAGATACCCTTTTATCACCCGGCTCATATTGACATAATACCTGTATGAGATGACGGTGCACAAATATAACCCACCGCCACAAAACAGAATTATGTAGTGTTGATTAGGATGGTGAATATTTATTTTATTGTCAGAAATATGTAGCTGGGATTAGTTTTGAGTGTCTTATGGAAGGTAATGGAGATTTAGACAGAAGCGTTTTTTAAAGTGACAACAACTTAAATATTGATTTTCTGGCCAATTTTACAATGAATGGACTTTTTGGATTCTGGTCCATCCCGATAAATTACCGTTTTGAGGCGATTGGTCACATATTATCAGAAAGGAAATCACTATTCAGGAGGCAGTAGATAAACTGTTTTGTTTTATTGACTCCGCGCAGCTAACATCACGTGACAGGAAATAGAATGCGTCCTGACTTACTCGGACACATTCCGTGCGTATAGATTTGTCACATAATATGGTCTATTTCTTAAGAGCCCAGGGCCAATGAACAGTCATTGATACTTGGTACTTGAAATAAAAATTGAAACGGGCACGATATCAGGGAGTTAGTGAAAAGTAATGCTATTATCATCTAAAATATGAGAAGATTGTGTGCAATTCGATGTCAGACTAAGCAGAAAGAAAAGTTAGAGAAAAGATATAATCCAACCCCCCCCCCCCCCCCCCCTCATAACTCCGGCCCCCAGCTCCCAAAATGAGATAATAAAAAAAGAAAAAAGCCCCGCCTTCCTTGATTGGTGGTCAAACCTCAGATCTATCTCCTGATTACCGGATGGCCAGACGCTCCATCATTACATCACATAAGTTAGTTGATAATTTTGGCGATAAAAAG
>NC_088366.1:26744225-26834225 GCF_034508935.2 Berghia stephanieae
TTCCCCGATATACACTCGCTCGATATACAATGCAGTCGGAATAATTTTCGGTTTCTATAGACAAACACGGACATTAGCAATTGCTTGCTACCATTATGATAGGACGGTAATCTACCGCAAAGTAAACTACAACAGACTAAGCTATGTTATCAAAGCTGGCAGGACCGAGAGGTCATTAAAAATATTCCCACTGCACTTAGGGTCGATCCCCGTCCCTTTGAGTGCGAGGCAAGTACTCTGCTAACTGAGACATTGGCACTTATAAAGTTATATTAATTTATCTCATATTTTAGACTCTTAGCTTTACAGTTAGTTTTTAGCATTTGATTTGATTCAACCAGACAAGGTTAAAGGGATGGGCCATTTCTTTGAAGGTTTGGATTTGAGACTTTTACTGGTTGAGGGTCACGCCAATCGATTGATATTTGAATTAAAGTTGTGCGGCTATGTGGTCTTGTGGTACGACACTCGCTTTCGGATCGGAAGGTCCTGGGTTCGATCGAGCCTCGCTCGGCGCATAGTTAAGTCCTTGTAGAATGATCTTTACTCACATTCTCTCACCGTACCCAGGTGTAAAATGAGTACCTGGCAGTTAACAGCGTTGTCTCTGTCCGAAAAAAAAATGTAATATCGCCTAACAGGCGTCATGTCCCGTCCTAAATGTTGAATGTTGCTGTTGGCCAGGGGCCCCTTGTTTAGGGCGTTGAGCACGTTTAGTGGATATTGCTCTATATAAAAGCTCAATTTAAAATATAAAACCTCAATCTAAAAGTCTATTGAGAAAATAGATACAAATTTTATATTATTATTGTCAGCGCATGACAAAATACTAGCTCATTCACTAAGATATTAAATGAGACATATACTGACTTGTTCCTGTATGTCCGGGTGAGTTATCATATACAGCACAGCCCATTGTAAGGTTGATGCAATCGTATCAAAGCCTGCGCCGATCAACTCTTGCACTGTCGTCAAAATGTGCTTATCCGTCAAGCCAACAGCCTCTTTTTCAACGGCAGGCGTGTCCTTGCATGCCCTTATAAGGCAGTCTGTGACGTCACGGATTTCTGAAGGATTGTACGTTTCTAAATGTTGAGCCAGCTTCTCGTCGCAGAAATTATTCATGATGTTTAAAATTCTTAAAAAGCCATTGAAAGATCTGAAATAAGAAATTGTTACATGCCATCATAAAATAGAAATTATATGTCTCACCGTTTCAATCTGGCATAAAGTCAGGATGAAGTGGATGTCAAAAAAAAAAAAAAAAGAAAAAGAAAAAGTAAAAGAACGTGAAAAAAAAAGTTAAAATGATCTGAAATATATTTTTTATGAAAATAAACTAAAAATAAAATTCCCTTTAATCATCCCTGGATAAATTTGTCTCTAGGGTCTATTCCAAGGGAAGACTGAAATAACCCAGGCGTTAGCCGCAGTGCAGCGCCGCAAATTGAGCTGGGACAAGTAGACTTGCTCAAGGCCAAACATCACAGCGGGTATTCGAACTCGGTACCTTTCGGATACGAAGCAAAGGCCGCACCGCCGAGCCCCACTGCCCCAAATATGAAATCTCTGTTGTTTTGATGGGAAGGGGTCACCTCAAAAATCTATATTAATTCTCATCAATAAAAAAAAAATGAATTTAAACCAAGCCTCGTATTATTTTTAAGTGGAATTGACGCATGAAGTCAACATTCTTAAGGTTCTGCTTAAAGCCAACACCTCATGCTTGTCGGTTATTTTCTGTTCTTTACTTTAGTGTTTTCAATTGACAACGAATAAAGTCAGCCTTGCTAGAAGTCAACCAATCTTTCTGGTCCATAAATTTTGACTTGGAAGAGGGGGGGGGGGGGGGGGGGAGGCGGGTTAAGGCATTGCACTGTGATCCGGAAGGTCCCGGGTTCGAACCTCGCTTTAGAAACTTTCGGGGTTTTTTTTTCCTTCGGCAAGATTATTAACTCCCAATTTGCTCACTTGGACAACATGGGTGATTCCTGTTGACATCAGACATCCTGTTTGATGGATTATTTATATTTCAAGAGAGAAAGAGAAAGAGAGAGAAAAACTCAAAAGATAGATGGAAAGAGAGAGAGAGAGAAAGAGAGAGGGAGAGAGAGAGAGAGCGAGAAAGAGAGAGAGAGAGAGAGAGAGAGAGGAGTGAGAGAGAGTGAGAGAAAGAGTGAGTGAGAGAGGGAGAGAGAGAGAGAGAGAGAGAGAGAAAGAGAGAGAGAGAAAGAAAGAGGGGGGGGGGGGGGGGGGGGGTAAACCGACAGAACTGCATTCGGGACAAGCATTTTATACCATATTGCACTGTTTGTAGATAATTACTTTTTTGTGAGATGTCTAGTCCAAGGCATAATATCTACAGGATTACCCGCGCCGGCAAAGGCCATGAACTCATCGTTGAGTTTGACCAGACGAAGAAAGTCAGGGTCGTCACGCCTGGATGAACACAACAAAAAACATATACTAAGTACATCGTTTTGCTGCAGTCTGACAAAACATACTATTTAAATTTTGGCGACAAAACTTTTATTTCATAATATATTGATGTTTATTGATGACCCTCAGCTTGTCAAAAGATCCCAAACCTGTCGCTCCTTCAAAGCTTCGCCTACCATTTTCTCGAGGCTTCAGGTTTTAGAAATTTTGGCTTGGCTGGTTGAGGGTCATTTTAATCGATGAATATTTGGAGTAAAAATGTTCTAGCCAAAATGTTGTTAAAGTGTTAGGTCAGTGTACAATGGAATAGCTTAAATAACCACCAAGTCTGAAACTGCAACGCGAATGAACACAATTTTTGGAGACTTAGTGTGTCTAGGTAATATAATATGCAGCTATATGGTCTAGTGGTATGATACTCGCCTTCGGATCTGAGGGTCAAGGATTCGAGTCTCACTCTGAGCGCGCATAGTTGAGTCCTTGGAAAAGGCTCTTTACTCATATTTTCTCACCGTACTCAGATGTAAAATGAGTATCTGTTGTTTTCTCTTTCCGAGAAAAATTCTAATATCGCCTCACAGGCTGCATGATTGATGTTGGCCCTGAGCACTTTTAGTGGATATCGCCTAATATAACTGCTCAATCTTATTGCTGACAATGAATTAAAATCAAATCGAATGAATGACGAGAGGAATAAATAAATTGCGAAAAGATACTGCATGAGTTTATCCCGATTTCTCTTCAATTATTTATTGATCAGTAACATAGCTTGATATATTGATTTTGAAAAAAAGATTCTACTGATTCAAAATTATAGAGATTATGATAAAGTTAACAGATAGCACTTTTTTCTCTCTCAGTTGTTCAAATCTATGACAGTAATCTTTTGCTCTCTTTCTATAAAACTATTGCTCAAAGACCATTGTCACGAGCAACAACAATATGCACATCTACGAGAAAGCGTATATAGATAGTATGCGCTTGGCTTAGAAGCTCATAACATTGCCATCCGGAAGTATAACGGACCAACATACAAAACGGTGTGTATCCATGAACGTTTATAGTCGGGTTAATACAGTTCAGTGAGCATTAGTCATAAACGCGGATGGCAAACAACAATAACAAAGACCTGAGTGACGTCATCTGAATACTATCTATATGGCGAAATTCAACGAATTCACATTGATAATGCCCCACACAATGCCTTGATTATTTATCTTCATTATGCCCAAGCAGGCCTCGTGGCCCCAAAGTCTCATCTCATACAGTGCAGCAGCAAATCTTACAAGAAACAGTGTCGTAGATTAACTATATGACACTTGGCGTGCAACCAGCTAATAAGCAACACAGAGCTGTCGTGGGCAAAGCTCTTTCCTTCACTTACATTTTCACACCACATCCAGGTGTAAAATAAGTAATGGAAATGGAATGGTGTTTGTCGATAATAATTATAATAGCGTCTTACAACAATATGCATTTCTCGTCTTACCTAATGAAAATTGATGTTAGCTTGGGACCTCAAGTAAAGCGCTTTGAGCCTCTTTAGTGAAACATGTGTTATAAAAAAAATTAGCAATGACTATCCCGCACAAATCTTTGGGCCTCTTTTTCGCTCACGAAGTGCCCGAATTCATGTCAAAATATGGGACGAAGCCGTTTCGTATATGCTATTTTAAAAAATTAATTACGACGCTGTTTATCGATGAATATGACTGAAAGTTGGCACACAGTTAGAAAAAAGGTCATTTCATATTATGTCAAGCGACAAAACTCGTGCGATTAGCAGAAGACCGTTAAAAATAGATTTTTACTCTTTGGAGTAAAATATTTCTAAAACTACCGGGCGTGGAGGTTTTGTCGCTGACAAGGTAATACATGAGCATTTTTTCTTTTTGGTTGTAAAATTTCATATGAATATGACGAGTACTTTTCCCGTATTTTACAAAACACCATCCTAATTTGCTCTTCAAGTTTCAATCTTTTAATCCACCTATAACGCAAGATACAACCAAAGGTCGAAAAAAAATGCCGAAAAAGCGTCCCATATTTTCGCGTTTTTTTCCTCTTTGCGGGTCATCCAAATAAAGGACACCTTTGAAACTGCATAACTTGTTTATTTATGAATGGATTTTCAAAATTCAAAAACAATTTTACTCAGTGGGGATAGGGCTTTGATTTTAGACAAAAAATTTTCCTCAAAAAGAGGAAAAAACCATTTTTCATAGTCATTGCTAAAAAAATATTACGCGTTTAATTCAGAAAATATTTATCTTACTTGTATCGTTTTCCAAAACAAATAGCACAGATGATGCTTCCAACTGAGAGGTAGATTTCGTTGTGTGGATCACACGGAGCACCATTGGTACCTAGCAACAATGAAGAGAGGACGTTCGCTTCTGTTTGGATGGTTTCCTCTATTGGGTTGACTTTCTGGTTGCTCAGTGTGGCCAGGGCATTCTGTGCTATGCTGGATGTGGAGAGTAGTATAACTTCCAATCCTCATATTTTTCTTTCAACTTCTTCATTCATCATCATCATCATCATCATCATCATCATCATCATCATCATCATCATCATCTCCATCATCATCATCATCATTATCATCATGATGTCATCATCATCATTATCATCATCACCATCATTATCATCATCACCATCATTATCTTTCATCACCATCATCATCCTCAACATCATCACCATCATCATCATCATCATCATCACCATCATCATCATCATCATCATCATCATCATCATCATCATCATCATCATCATCATCCAGGGGCGGTTCTAGCCTATTTACAGGGGTTGGGCAAAGATGATCCGGTCATATATATATATAATTTATTTATTTATTTATTTTTTTTTTTTAATTATAATTTTTTTTCACCTATAACAAAATATTTCAGCCAACAATAATCACATTCACAATGAAATGACAATACCAGTAGATTTTAATTATTCCAAACGTAATCAAAAATGAATCACGAAAGAGAATACAACAAAAAAATAAAGCGACGAGACATAATGCGACAACACCTTGACAATAGAAGTCCATTTCGTTCACTCGAAAAATTAATGAGATGCTTTAATCCCTCAACGGCGAGATTAATATTTCTGCTACATTACTGGTTTTCAGTAGTATGTAGTAACCTTAAAGTTTTCATCGAGAAGCAACAACAGCGATATGACTCGAGTTTCATTCAGAGCTGAAATTGCATCATTTTTACTGCTGTCTTGGTGGTTAGAATGATTTTGCCGGTGGTGGTAGTGGTTGGAAAAGTGGTAGCGGTGGTGGTGGTGGTGGAGGAGGAGGAAGACGAGGCGGTGAGGGAGGATGTAATTATGATAGTGGTTTTGGTGGTGCTGTTGGTTAGAATGATAGTTGTGGAGACGATTGTTGTACTTGTTGTTAATATTGTTGTTGTTGTTGTTGTTGTTGTTGTTGTTGTTGTTGTTGTTGTTGTTGTTGTTGTTGTTGTTGTTGTTAATGATGATGATGATGATGATGATGATGATGATGATGATGATGATGATGATGATGATGATGACAACGACGATGTCGTCGACAATGATGGTTACCACCATACGATATTACAAAGTTTATTTAATCTTAGGCTTTCGCCAATAATTCACACAATACAATTAAGACAAAAGAATGTTATCAATCTCTCCTCATAATGCATTCGTTATACTATCACAATAACGACCGTGTTATCTTTACTCCTTCCCCAACCAACCCCTAGCTTCCCGCCTCTTCATCGCGAACCATCTTATGTATGTATTAGCTTCAGGACGGGTAAGTACGGAATCTGCCCACCCTTCCTTTAAACGTATTTATTTCCTCTATAACTTAGAATTCAACTCTCTCCTTACTCAGAAGAGTATTTCTCGTATACTAATTCAATTGTTTAGAAAACCAAAATGGTGGTTGTATTTTATATATTTATTTAGTCGTTACTTTTGAATAAAAGTGTTTTATTTTATTAGAGGGAATACAATAGAAAATTGCATTGTTTTGCAAAATTATTTAGTCTGGCAATAAAAATACAGCAGTAATTACTTTAAGAATAATAATAAAAAAAGAACTAACAAATTAATTTGTTAAAAAACAAAAACAAAAACAAAAAAAAAAAAAACAAATAAGAAAGAATTTAAATAAATGAGTTTTGAGAAGTACTTTAAAAAAAACGAGAAAAAAAAAAGAAATAATTTAAATGCATAAACAAAAACAACACAAATTAATACTAAATTGATATAATATTAGTAAGTTAATAAATTTAATTCAATACTGGAACCTTCCCAAAGTCATTACATCAATGGTACCAGCACAAGTAAGGCAATAAATACGAAAAAGTTCGTTTGCCAAAATCTCTATTTAGTGTTCACTGGTTAATAAGGTGGGCTCATTTGAATTAGCCCGACCTAGTACTAGAGAGGCCAGACAGCAAAAATCGGAGTTCACCGTCAGGCGACGTGACGATGAGATGACGATGTGGGCGGAGTGGAGTGGAGTGGTTGGGGGGGGGGGGGGGTGATAAAAAAGAACAGGAGCGTATCCTGGTTTATGCATTCAGGGGTGCATGGTGATTCGCAATCTATTAAAAATACACACAAATTGATTTCAGTACGAAGTATCAAGTTTAAGTAGTAACTTTTAAAATTATCTAATTTAAATTTGATTATTTCGGACCTAGTAATACAGTTTATAACTTGAAAAAACAGGCTGGTATTTGCCCACCCTGCCCATTATTACCAGCCGTCCCTGTCATCATCATAATCATCATCATCAAAACAATCGGTCACCGACGTAAGTTACTGAGAATCTAAATTATTTCATAATACCATATATGAATTCAATTTCAGTGCTGAATACAATTCAATTCATATGTTTATTTTTAGGCAATTGTCAATATAACTCATACATGAATATCACATTTCCAATCAACAAATCAAGTCAGTAAAATAAATAATGACGCATAGCAAGGGGAATGACTTAAACAATGCGTATAGTATTAGGAGAAAAATAGAGAGAGAGAGAGAGAGAGAGAGAGAGAGAGAGAGAGAGAGAGAGAGAGAGAGATGTCTCACCGTCTGTGCATCTTCCATCGTCCTCCATAGTCACCGAATCCCATACTGTTTCCGTTTCCAATGAATTTGAAAGAGTAAAAGTCGGGACGTCCAGCAAAATCCTCGGCCTGCTTCACAAGAGCTTGTCTGATGGTATCGATTCCATTCAGGACTACGGTGGGACGACTCCCCAGAGTTATTTTGTACACGTCTCCGTACTTAGACCTGGGATTTAAAAAAAATATATTTACGGTAGAAAAAAATAATGCTCAACATTCTGAATCAAATCGTATTCATTTATATACAAGGCGATGTGAGTGGCCGAGTGTATAAAACATTGCATATAATACCTCGAGGACTCGAGTTCTAGCTCCCCTGTCGGTTTCTCGTCTCATCTTTACGTTCATCAACAAACTTCGCATGTATTGCTAACTTTGTCTAGGATTTCTCGGAATTTTAAACGAGATGGACCCTAATTTTAAATATGAATTTCCCGCTTCGGATAAATAAACGGAATTTGTCTATTCATGACTTTAATCTAATGTTACTTCTTCTTATTCTTCTTCTTCTTCTTCTTCTTCTTCTTCTTCTTCTTCTTCTTCTTCTTATGTAGTAACTCCATTTTCTTGGTGAGAATCACTCTACATTTGACATCCACATGAATGCAAGACCCCCCCCCCCCCCCCCCCACCGTTAAAAAAAATTAATCAATAAATCAAATAACACTTTTATATTCACTGAAATTACTAATTTGTCAGAGAGAAGGAAACAATAATTCTCTTAAAGTTTTGGAGGCATCCTGATTCTTCAGCGTCGGATGGCAGTTTAGTTCCAGAATATTATTGCAGATGGCAAGAATGAATGTTTGTGTGTCTCTGTTCCTGCAATGGGAATGGACAATCGTATTCAACTCCCACTATTTTAAAGGAATTTACGTATGGCATAACCAGTTTAATGCTTTAGTCGTTGGCTGAAGAGGAATTTGAGGCTGAAACAGTCCTTGTTAGCGCAGATATTTTGTTCTTATTTACAACTATCATAGGTATTATATTTTGTTTGTTTGTTTGTTTGTTTTAGTTTGTTGTTATTATGATGCCACAAATCACACATATTGTTATCTTGTTCAAATTCCACATAGAATGACGATAAGCAGAATGAAAAAGATTGGTTTTAGGTGCTGTTTAAAGACTGACACACTTTCACATTGTCGGGGTTTTGGTGATAAAGAATTTCATAGGATTGGAGCCGAAAATGCAAAACCACGTTCTTCATTATCAATGATGTGTTCCACAATGATTCATAGTTATTATAACAATTCTTAATTCATAACAAGCACATGAATATTACGATACTTTTGGTTTGAAAGCAACGATGAACACTTACCTGAGGGCTGTCAAAGATTCGTGTGGCCTTTTCCCGAGTTGAAGGAGATTTCCTAGAACAGGAATTCCCCTGGGTCCAGGGATTTCCTTGTCCGTGGAAGAGCTTGGTCGTGTGGGCATCTTATCCCAGAGAACAACAATGGACAGAATGACAACAGCCACATAGAGAACGGATGATGTCGGGTCGGGGGACACCTCCGCAATGGAGGACATTATTAAGGTTAACATCTGGGATACAGATGAATAGATCCACAATTAAATAAACAAGTAAAATAATTAATTACTCAATCAATTAAATGATTCAAATAATCAAAGGTTAATAAGATATTTGATGAATTGAATGGTTATTTAATTAGTTGATTAAATTATTGATTTATGAAACCAACTAGCGTGCTCCGCTATTTAAAGGAAGCATTATTATTATTTTAATTTCTCTGTCTCCGAATGGGACTTTTTCCTTCAAGGACAAACTGTTGATTCAAGAATCTATAGTAGACTCGATCAGCGCCTTTGCTCTTTATAAAAATGAGATCAGTTAATTGAGATCTGGTGAAGCATGTTTTATTCTTATTGTTATTATTATTAGGATTATCATTATGATTATTATTATCATCATCATCATCATCATCATCATCATCATCATCATCATCATCATCATCATCATCATCATCATCAACATCATCATCATCATAATCATCATCATCATCATCATTATTATTATATTATTATTATTATTATTATTATTATTATTATTATTATTATTATTATTATTATTATAATGATTCGATGTAGCACCTGAATCCACATAAATAGTGCTCAGAGGCGTTTTACAAGAGTTTTTGGTATTATACAAGTTTATTCATTGACTACTACATAATCAACACAAATCACACACATAGTATTATTATCTTGTTCAAATTCCACATAGAATCACGGTAAGCAGGATGAAAAAGATTGGATTTGATGCCGTTTGAAGACATTGTCGGGGTTTTGGTGGTTAAGAATTTCATAGGATTGGAGCCGAAAATGCAAA
This sequence comes from Berghia stephanieae, assembly GCF_034508935.2. Taxonomy (NCBI): domain Eukaryota; kingdom Metazoa; phylum Mollusca; class Gastropoda; order Nudibranchia; family Aeolidiidae; genus Berghia; species Berghia stephanieae. Next base: position 26,754,147 of record NC_088366.1, read on the forward strand.
ACCACGTTCTCCGTTATCAATCATGTGTTCCACAATGCTTAATTCATAACAAGCACGTAAATCGAGATTCCATCTCACAGAGTGCAGTCTTAAAATTACGATAATAACAGGAATTGAAGTGAGTAGAAAAGTGCCAGAAAACAGTAGAGAATAAAAAACTTCGCGGCGATGGGGGCTCGAACCCACTGTTACGACAACTCCGCCTGGCCATGAGATGGTCGTAGGTTCAACACACACAAACTCCACGAAGTTTGTTTACAAGTCAGCAGTTATGCTTAAGCTCTATTCTCAACACAAACATATATAGGTAACAAAAGACGATTGAGGCATTGAGTAAGCTCGGATATTGGGGGTGAATATCAATTCATGTTGTCTTCTGGCACTTTTCTACTTACTTCAATTCCTATTATTATCAACATAAGTGCCTGCCCACTCACTTTTCTTACTTGAAATCAAGCTATCACCTAACAGGCTGCACGCTCGTTCTATACAGAATATTACTTGTTTGCTGTTCTATCATCAAGAAATTTTATATCATATCAAATTGTAACCGCTAATATCAATCTGGGTTTTTTTTCCAAAGCATTTACTATATAATATGAATTTCAGAGCAAAACAGTTCGTGAATAATGATAATGATGATGATGATGATGATGATGATGAGAATGATAGTAATAATAATAATAATAATAATAATAATAATAATAATAATAATAATAATAATAATAAATAATAATAATAATAATAATAATATAAAATAATAATAAATAATAATAATAATAATAATGATGATGATGATGATGATGATGATGATGATGATGATGATGATGATGATGATGATGATGATGATAATGATAATAATAATGATATTGTATAAATAATAATAATAATAATAATAATAATAATAATAATAATAATAATAATATGATAATGATATATATATATATAAATATATATTATTAATATAATATATAATAATAATAATAATAATAATAATAATAATAATAATAATAATAATAATAATAATAATGCTGATAATAATAATAATAATAATAATAATAATAATAATAATAATAATAATAATAATAATATATAGATGATGATGATGATGATGATGATGATGATGATGATGATGATGATGATGATAACATCAACAACAATAATTATAATAACGCTTACCGTTATTGATTAATTTTTGGATTTCTGACAAAGTCTAAATATAGAACCGATGAATATTTGGTGAAAGCGAATAGAAATCCAGAGATGTAATGCAGTTCTAGTTATACGCGTATAATATGTTAATACTGTATTACAGTGCAAATAGTGCAGTAGACTTATGCGAACTTAATTTTACAGCACGATGGAGAACATGCTACACGCTAGACATCTCCCATAAAAGACTGACAATAAATATGCAAGTGTTGTGTGTATGCACTGTGTTGAAGACCATTTTAAAGGAAGGAAGATAAAGAAATAATAATAATAATAAAAAAGAGAAAACATAAAAAAAAAGAAAGAAAGATGTGAATGCGGGCGGGAGGAAGGTCAAACGTTATGAAATATGAATGGATCGACGGAGGAAAGGGCAGGGGAGATGAGTGGCGGGGAAGGGGGGGGGGGGGGAGAGAGAGAGAGAGAGAGAGAGAGAGAGAGAGAGAGAGAGAGAGAGAGAGAGAGAGAGAGAGAGAGAGAGAGATGTGGCCAGCCAGCCATTCCTAATTGCAGGACACGTGAGGTCAAACGTGTTTCTAAAAACAGATCGCAGTCACCATGGATTTTAACCGAGGCCCTGAATTTAACCTTTGACGGCAAGACTGAATTTTTCTTTTTCAATTGCCGCTTGCTTCACGGGTGTTACATCGGGTTGTACCAGTTGTCGGAAAGTGACTTTAAAGTCAATATGATCATAAACTTGAATTCTTAATTTTTCGTTGCCAGAGAAACGATATCATTTCTAGTCATTAAAAATATTAAATGAAAAAGTCTAATGTAATTTGGTTAAAAAATTTAATCTGTCATCATCTAAATTATCGGACATAATACCAACTTGAGACGAAGTGTCACAAAGCACTGTGAACATAATATTTGTAGTTCTAACAACCTGATTATGGGCTTGATTAAACATTGTTGTAATGGACACTTTTTTGGGGGTTTTTTGCGTTGGTTTGAGATTATTTCCGTTATAACAATGAGCCCATAATAATTTGGGTTAACAGACGTTCAGATAAGAACACATCGGCAACGTGTCATTATTTCTCCCATTACCTATCAAGTCATAGTAACGGATTTAACTGTTTTCACCAAGAGATTTAAACAGTAACAGCGACGTGACAACTTTTAACGGAAACCGATTTGCAACGCAGTTATTTGCTATGTGAAAACGGTGAGATTGATGTCCTGTTAGAGTTAACATCGAATTCGGCCGGCCAAGGGTTAAGAAATGCAGTTGTTAAGGACGTATGAACTTTTGTTAGTTATAGACTAGGTACTTGTAGTAAAAAGAAATAAACAAAGAAAGGGCATACTGTAGATGGGTATATGATATCCCAACGTAGATTGTTTAAAAATGCTGTGAGTGCAAGTTAATAGTTTCTGGTTGTTGTTCTAAAAGTAGTAGTAGTAGTAGTAGTAGTAGTAGTAGTAGTAGTAGTAGTAGTAGTAGTAGCAGTAGTAGTAGTAGTAGTAGTAGTAGTAGTAGTAGTAGTAGTAGTAGTAGTAGTAGTGGTAGTAGCAGTAGTAGTAGTGAAAATAGTAATAGTATGGCCCTTCAGGTTCGAGCATCGCTGGCATGGCGGCATCTCGGTTTTTCATTAAGCAAGAAAGTTAATAATCCACATTGCTCATCATTGGCGCTAGACTGCGGCTGATGCCTGGCTTATCTCGGTCTTTTCCCGAGATAAACACCAAAAAAAAAAAAAAAAATCCCGTGTGAAGAAGTTTGATTTTTTAAAATGATATTATTATTCATTAATACAATGATTGGCGACTCAGAAACAAAAAAATTACAAAAAATCTCTCTCCCCCCTCCCCCCCCCCCCCCCCCCCCACACACACACAAATAAAAAAAAAATAAAAAATAAGAAAATATTTCTAGCCTGCCTTGACTGGCAATCGTAGGCTGGTGGAACTCTAATTTTCGATGTGGCTACGGTATTTTTGAAACAGTGGCAACGTGCAATATTTGCCGGTCTGATAACCCAATTCTTATAGGCTCATTGTTGTTATGGAAATTTTTTTTTTAAATGACGCAAAATATTGTCCATTACAAAATGATTTTAAACTAGGCCTATAAGTGGGTTCAGATGTCAGACCTGCATAATATATGTACTCGTCGTACTGTGGCATATTAAACATTATTTTATCTGATATGATGCCAAATTTGGCTTCTCATACGCTTTCTTTGAATCAAGTAGTAGAGAAAAATACAATTTCCTTCAGTGTGATAGCATTGTTGTCATCGGTTATTTTATAAGTGTTAGTACTCTAAGCAGGCATTGCCACGTTGTCAACTTTGACCCCTATCCAGTCACTAAAGGTCAGTTGGTGATAATTTCTAGCAATTTAGATGCTAGAGTTTACAGGTAGGAGATAATATAACGTTGACAAACAATGGTGAAAGGGGGGGAAGGGGGTGGGGGGGGGTGTAATGAGTGAGACAACCAAAATATATGCCTACTGCCATTTAATTCTCAAAATACATTTTTATAAATTCGGGCAAGAAACTATTCAACTGCAAATAACGTACCGATTAAGACGACGTGCATTTATTTGCAGGTCTGATAACCCAATTCCATATGGGCTCATTGTTGCAATGGAAATCCCCCCCCCCCCCCCCCCCCCCAAAAAAAAAAAAACAATGACACAAAACATTGTCCATAACAATAATGTCAGACTAGACCGATAAATGAGTTCGGATGTCAGACATGCATATGTGAACATGTTCACGTCGGATTAAGATGCCCCCCCCCCCCTTAAAGTCATAAAGTCTTACATCTGAGTGTTTTAAAGAGTTTCTCTCAAAGTGTTAGGTTTGAGTCTTTTACTAACTTGACCATTAAATTGTCAGAAGTCTTTGATCTGAGTGGTTTAACGTTCTCCTTACCGTCATTTTCAGTACTTTCCCAAAAATGGCAGGCTTACCTAGTAGAAAAATGTTTTTTTTAAAACTCAAACAAGCCGTCTACAAAACAACATTATGTTCTTATTAATTAAATAAAGATCATTATTCAAATTGTGTGATGTACAAAATAAATCTGAATAAGAACGAATGTATGTTGTGTCGTAACAAATGTGACGATTTTGCTGTAGGTGGTAAGGAGAGGGTTAAAGAAGTTCTGTAAGTTTGTATATTGTATCACCAAGATATGAAGTGAATAGAAAAGTGCCAGAAGACAATAGAGAATAAAAAATTTTTCGCGGCGGTGGTGGGGTTTGAACCTGCGACCTTATTGGTACGACAACTCCGCCTGGCAGGTGAGAGCGTGGCTCTACCGTGTGAGCTATCCACGAACACAAAAAATATTCGTTTCAAACTCAAAGTCATTACTAGATCCCTCTCTCACCCACTTCTTGAGACCGCCGATTCGTTCGTACACCACCATCGCGAATAATTTTGACCAGCAGTTAAGCTTAATAGCCAATATTCTCAACACAAACATATAACATAGAAACGATTGAGACATTGAGTATGCTCCGGTGTATGGGGTGAATTTTTAGTACGTTTATTCTCTATTGTCTTCTGGCACTTTTCTATTCACTTCATATCTTGTTGTTACCAACATAAGTGCCTGCTCCACTCACTTTTCTGAATTAAAAATTCACCCCATACACCGGAGCATACTCAATGTCTCAATCGTTTCTATGTTATATGTTTGTGTTGAGAATATTGGCTATTAAGCTTAACTGCTGGTCAAAATTATTCGCGATGGTGGTGTACGAACGAATCGGCGGTCTCAAGAAGTGGGTGAGAGAGGGATCTAGTAATGACTTTGAGTTTGAAACGAATATTTTTTGTGTTCGTGGATAGCTCACACGGTAGAGCCACGCTCTCACCTGCCAGGCGGAGTTGTCGTACCAATAAGGTCGCAGGTTCGAACCCCACCACCGCCGCGAAAAAATTTTTATTCTCTATTGTCTTCTGGCACTTTTCTATTCACTTCATATCTTGTTGTTACCAACATAAGTGCCTGCTCCACTCACTTTTCTGAATTAAAAATTCACCCCATACACCGGAGCATACTCAATGTCTCAATCGTTTCTATGTTATATGTTTGTGTTGAGAATATTGGCTATTAAGCTTAACTGCTGGTCAAAATTATTCGCGATGGTGGTGTACGAACGAATCGGCGGTCTCAAGAAGTGGGTGAGAGAGGGATCTAGTAATGACTTTGAGTTTGAAACGAATATTTTTTGTGTTCGTGGATAGCTCACACGGTAGAGCCACGCTCTCACCTGCCAGGCGGAGTTGTCGTACCAATAAGGTCGCAGGTTCAAACCCCACCACCGCCGCGAAAAAATTTTTATTCTCTATTGTCTTCTGGCACTTTTCTATTCACTTCATATCTTGTTGTTACCAACATAAGTGCCTGCTCCACTCACTTTTCTATATTGTATCACGTAGCCTAATTTCTTATTTGCTCTAATAAGAAAACGGGTCAGATCAAATGTATTTGGCTGATTGATGAGGTGAAGCGCAAACAAATATTTTATGATGTTAGAACATTCCATTAAATTTCACCATTTTGCATTTCTAAAATTTCTTAGATATAAGAATAAGGGGTTATAATACGTTTTTTAACGAAAATCGATAACTTATTGACCCCAAGGAAAGACTTGTGAGACTCGATCTTTCAGCTCATACTAGTCAATATGAAATCGGTCAAAAATCGTAGTATATTATTATAGTATATAAATGCTCGGCTTAACTCCTTCCTCCCTAACACCGACTATTTCCGTTGTTTACCCAGGTTACTTTTACCCCATGCCTATTTATTATATTTTTCTTAGACAAATTATAGGCGTAGTATCAAAGCTAATGTTCTTAATGTTTACATGTTAATGGTACTTGAATAAAAATATCTATGCACATGCTAATTTTTAATACATTTTTTTCCAATTTTGAAAAGTAGCAAAAATCTCTAGGATTGAGTGAGTTAAGAAACTCGAACAGGAGGTCGACTCTCGCTCAGACCATATGTATTGTAGGAGCGACAAGGCAGGGAAAGGGAGAGAAAACAATAATTTTTAAAATATATAGTATATTATAGCAAACACATGTCAGATTTTTTTCTTTTACTGATTGAGTTGCCGACTTTGATTAATTGCGATCCATGCCGTCAAATGAGTTCTCTGATACCAAAAGTGAATTTTAAACGGTTGAAAGATGGAATGTTGAATTTTGTACTTTAATATCTATTCTACTTAATAAAACACATAAACATATCAAAAGAAATATCTTTTGACTACAAATTCAATTTTCAAAATCTATACCACCCACATAGAATACCTTTTGAGACAGAGGGTCACAATTCTCTTGAAACAATACGAAACCTTTTAGGTTCAAACTCGTCTTCAGCTAACAACAAAAAACATTAGATTTAATTCTTTATAACTGCTTTCCAAAGAAGGGTTTTGAGCCCGAAATGTTTCATGTAATTTTTTTGTTCTTTGAAGACGTTTCTTTTTTTTGTTTTTTTTTTTTGTTTTGTTCAATACATTTGAAATACATATTTAATTATACAGTTCACAAACGGAACTGGAGAAATACAGACCATGTACTATCTATCCTTTAAAAGAAAAATAGGAATCAAAATAGATGGGTGCCTGTCCGTAATAGACTTTATTTCTCCACAAATATTGCTGGTTCTCCACTCGCTACTTTTTAAAAGAGCATTATTTTGTGGCGGTGTTGCATTGTTGAAAAGAAATAAAGCTTTAGGGACCACGCTCAAATCCACAACTTCTGAACCGTTGGTCAGGATACTGAGGGTGCACACTTATTGTACGTATCTATAAAAATGTTTTTTTTTTGCCAGAATACCTGTCCTTCAAATATCGATCGATTAAAATAATAATCAGCTTGCCAAAAACTATCAAACCTGGGTCTTCCATGAAGAAGAAGAAGAAGAAGAAGAAGAAGAAGAAGAAGAAGAAGAAGAAGAAGAAGGGGGAGGAGGAGGAGGAGGAGGAGGTGGTGGTGGAGGACGACGAGGAGGAACAGGAGGAGGAACAGGAGGAGAAGAAGAAGAACAAAGATGATGATGATGATGATGATGATGACGATGATGATGATGACGATGATGATGATGATGATGATGATGATGATGATGATGATGATGATGATGATGATGATGAAGATGATGATGACTTTTCTGGCCAAAATCATTAATACGTGGGGGTTTTTTGTGGGTTTTTTTTTTCCAGAGTATGGCACTGTGGCGGGCGAAAACTGTAGGATTTAAGATTTGCATTGTGGCTGACCGAATTATTTCTATTGTCCCTTTGACAGGGAATAGCCAAAGGGTTCGATCACCCTGACCCATGACTTTAAGAAACATGCTTTCAGTGACAAGTGGACAGAGCGGGAATGCAGTTTGAGAAAGAGAGAGTAATTTTGTCTGCTTGTTTTTTGTTGCCCCACGGATGCGAGGAATGCTGTCTAATAACTCGCAAAAACACCTTTGATTTTTTGTTTTTTTGTTTTTATCGTTGTTGTTGTTCGTGATGATGATGTAGATAGTATTAGTAAAATGATAATGAAATAAATAGTGTAGTCGGTATCCCATACTAAAATTTCGTTATAATGCAAATAGCAAAACTTAAATTACAATGACATAATATGTGACTTCCCAAACAATGGAAAATAACACTTTTTTTTTATCACAATCGGAGAATAAATTTTTAATAGTTATGGGTTTTTAAAGTTTCGTTTTTGATGAATGTTAGATATGTGAGGAAAAAATAAATCTTGGTTAGCGCAAGAAAAAAATAGGCTTTGTTTTCTAGATAGCGCTTTGCACTGAAAAAAAAGCCCAATTTTTGGTATTGTAATCTTCAAAGGCTGCTGATTATAATGGTATAAGTTTTCCACCATTAACATAGTTTCAAGACAAATAGAGAAACTGTTCAAATATTCCTCATTTTTAAAGATGATTTGTAAAATAACCTAAATCTTGTATAGGGGATGAAAAAACAGACTTTGTTTACACGGATCGTTGGCGCTTTGCGTTGACTCCTAGCAGGCCCAATTTGGGATATTGTAATCTTCAGAGGCTGCTGATTTTAGTGGTATATGTTTTTCACCAACAACTTAAATTCAAGAGAAAGAGTTTAAAGTTTAAAGAGACCTCATTTTTTGATGATTTGTGAAGAAACATTCACCTGTTAACAGCAGTAGTTTGGCATGCCTACTACTACTACTACTACTACTACTACTACTACTACTACTACTACTACTACTACTACTACTACTATTACTACTACTACTAATACTATTACTACTACGACAACTACTACTACTACTACTACTACTACGACAACAACAACAACAACAACAACTACTACTACTACTACTACAACTACTGCTACTACTACTACTACTACTACTACTACTACGACGACGACGGCGACGACGACGACGACAACTACTACTACTAGTAGTAGTAGTTGTAGTAGTAGTAGTAGTAGTTGATGTTGTTGTTGTTGTCGTAGTAGTAGTAGTAGTAATAGTAGTAGTAGTAGTAGTAGTAGTAGTAATAGTAGTAGTAGTAGTAGTAGTAGTAGTAGTAGTAGTAGTAGTAGTAGTAGTAGTAGTAGTAGTAGTAGTAGTAGTAGTAGTAGTAGTAGTAGTAGTAGTAGTAGTAGTAGTAGTAGTAGTAGTAGATGTTGTTTTTGTTGTTGTTATACAGAAATAGGATACTATTTAGATCTTGAAGCCTCTTGTGACTGTGCTAAACTTCTTGCATACACTTCCAACACCCTCTGCATTGTTACCATATTTGACAACCACATAATATATGTGTGCCTTGTTGTGTGTCTCCTGACGAAGGCTAAGGGGGCCGAAACGTTGATTGCTTAGTGTTGTCCCTTTTTATACGAGTCACTTTTACTCACTCTATTTTTCTGTTTAGCACACACACGTAAATCCAGAAATCTGCAGCTTTTTATCCACAAAATTATGTGCTCAAAGCGCTTCAAACGGGATTTTTTTCCGACAGTTAGCAACACGTTACTAGTAGAAGGTAGTGCCTATGACGTTGAAAGGCTCTACTGCATTTTTAGGACAAAGACAACGCTGATAATATGTTATTGGCCATGTACTCACTCAGTACGTACTCAGTATGGTGAGAAAATATAAATATGAGAAAAGGGCCTTTTCCCAGGTACTCAACCTTGCGCCGCCACAATAGAGCAACTTGACCTAAGACCTGCCGTTCACATGCCAAGCGGCATACTACTTGACCACCAAGTAGGAGCCGCTTTTTAAAGACCAGATTAAGTTAGAACACTGCGCAATGTTCGGTGCACGCTTGTAACCGGAAATGACGAAAGTTTCGATCACGTTGACCCAGCATTCCCCAAAACCGCAAAAACACCAAAGCAAATAATATGCGAGGGTTGTCATAGGAAATGGTGAGCGTTGTGAATAGAAACCAGAACCAGACATCGAACATTCGAGAACTCTTACAATGCAAGGGTTGATAGTATAAAATGTAGGATGGGCTTGAAGTTCACCCTGGCCTTCAATGACAAAAGGTGACCTATCGCCTCAAAACAGTATTATGTCGACATGTACAAGAGGCAGAAAACTGAAATTTGAATGTAAATCATGAAGTTTAATTGAAATTAATTTGCGTTATCACGTATTGCACAGAGCTGAAATGTTGTGACAAAAGTAGTGACTTTGATTTTAAATGCAATTTCCAGCATTAATTTCATCCCAACATTTTGAGACAGTTAATCAGACATATCTCCGTTATTTCGTATTGGCCAGAAGACTTATTCTCTTATCTATGACTCCCGATCATGACCCAAAAAGTATTAAATGATCTGAAATTGTTACCTTTTTTTGTTTGTTTGTTTGTTTTAAAAATGTTTTACGAATGTATCCAGTTTTAGACTTGTTGATAATTTGAGGATGATCAATCTGTCTCTGTCGATATGGAATAAAAGCGACTTTGGAAACATGCATTGGAAACGAGTTCAAAATTTCAAACGCAGTTTTATTATACCCCTTCAATTACTAAACAGATAATATTTCTTATCAAAATATATTCTTTTTTTTTTAATACCGCTTGGCTCTCGAGTTTAACATTAAGAATTATTATTGTTGTCAGGAAATCATTACAAGTCAAAATCTATTTTTAGTATAACCGGAAGCATGCCGCCAAATTATTTTTCTTATTGAACTGCGAAGTGTTTAAACAAAGAATTATAGGAGTGCCTCGTAATATTTTGTCGCTATTACGCTATTGGTTACCAATAATATCGGGGTTTCCCCAAAACCAAAAGGGTATGATAAAAAGTTGTTTTGTCATTGTACATGTGTAGAGTGAAATCGGATAAAATATGGAAGATTTCAGGCAGTACCTAAAGAAATGATGATGAAAGATCACAAATCCAGACATTTTAATTTGCTGGACGGCAGATGGCGTGTGCGTGTGACCAGTGACCGTTACATGATCTCTGTGAATGACAGCAGGAGATACCAAATTAGTCAAACTATGAATGAACTATGAGTGACTTCATGGTTTAGAAGAATTTCATTCATGAAGAAATGCGGCCATCCCAAAACACCAAACAGTAGCGAAGATGGGGGAGGGGGGAATGGGAGTGAGTGAGTGAGTGGGAGGAGGAGTAAGAGGAGAAGGAAAAGGAGAAGAGAGACAGACCGGTAGAGAGAGAGAGAGAGAGAGAGAGAGAGAGAGAGAGAGAGAGAGAGAGAGGCGGCTATTGGAGAGGAGGAGATGAAAAGGAAGTGGTAGATTGAAAAGGAAAAAAAAAGAGAATGGAGAAAAAAGTGGAAGGAAGCGGAAGAGAGAGAGAGAGGGGGGGGGGGGGGGTGCAGGATGCATCATTATAAAAAAAAAAACAAACACACACACACACACACACACACACACACACACACACACACACATACAGGCCCACACATATGTATATAATTAAAGAAAAGGCAATTATCGGCAACTTGATCTGTGTTTACCATGGAAAAATAAGAATCGAATTGTGATTCGTCTTAATGTATGAAGGGCAATGTTTTCTGATAATCACATCAAGGTTGTACGGATTTTGGAAATGCCTCCCCTGGCACAAATATTTAGAAAAAAAATCCCTTCATTCAAACTCGGTGATTTTATTTAAGGGTCAATCTCGAGAAAAGACCAAGACATGGCAGACGTCAGTCACAGCGCAGCGCGGCAAAGTTAGCGATATATAGGCTAACTTTCTTGTTCAAGGAAAAACCCTAGTTCGACTTGAATCCGGGATCCCCATTAGCAGCCCAATGCGTTGTTCACTCGGCCATCTTGCTCCCAAGAAAGCAGCGCGAAAGGTCAAATAATAGTATTACACTTAGAATGAAATTCTCATCTCACCAGTTAGAATCGTTGGATCATGTTTGACCTTTGTCTCACCTGTTTACAATCTGCGTTTCGGATTAACCCTTTGTCAGTGTGGATTACAGACAGTCATCTTCCCGCTTCCCTTCACACTCTCAATAAACAATGAACTGCAAGAGGCCAAAGCCGGTGGATTTGAACTCTGTGACCTTTTTGTTTCGTTATATATAGCGCAATATCCACTAAGTGTGCTCAAAGCGCTTTACAAGGGGTCCCTGACCAACAGCAACACGTCATATGAAGAACGAGACATGACGCCTGTTAGGCGATATTACAATTTTTCTGACAGAGACAACGCTGTTGACGGCCATGTACTCATTTTACACCTGAGTACGGTGAGAGAATGTGAGTAAAGAGTCTTTTCCAAGGAATCAAATATGCGCCGAGCGAGGCTCGAACCCAGGACCTTCCGATCCGAAAGCGAGTGTCTTACCACAAAAAAACCACATAGCCACATCCCCTCTTCTCACGTAAGATTATCAAGGCAGAACAGACTGATATATTATAACTTTGATAAGTCAAAAGAGGATATCATAAATTGTAATTGTTATTCTTTCAGTCATAATAATAAAAATAATAATAATAATAATAATAAAATAATAATAATAATAATAATAATAATAATAATAATAATAATAATAATAATAATAATAATAACAATAATAATAATAATAATAATAATGATGATGATGATGATGATGATGATGATGATGATGATGATGATGATGATGATGATTATTATTATTATTATTATTATTATTATTATTATTATTATTATTATTATTATTATTATTATTATTATTATCATTATTATATATGATTTGTTAACATTTGAGTGTATTCCTCATGATGATTTACAAGGAAAAAAATATCATCTCCCAAAACTAACTTTAAATTTGAATGTTTCCCTCTCAGCAAGAGTATCTGGTCAGTGCCAGGACAAAACCAAGTAATCTCATTCCAAGACAAAGACAGAAAGCTAGTTTGAAAACATAGAGGGGAATAGAAGACACAGTAAGTACCTCCCTGCCCACTACGGGCGGTCAGGAACCCCACCCAACCACATGGAAACGAGACCTTTTAATGATATAGGGGGATATAAGAGAAAGCCGCACTTTGGACAAATGAAAATTACAGCTGACCAAGTCGGTCAACATTCAAATCTTTGAATATCCTGGATAAACTTAAATCAAAAACATTGTGATGACAAGAGAATCACAACAAATATTACGAAAATAAAGAATTGACACAAACCTTTGCCACAGATTAAACGTTTTGAAAATTGAATTGGTTGATTAAAATCACATTTTAATTCAAAAAAAAAAAAAGTATCATATAAATACATTCAATGTTATACAGAGCATCAATATCAAAGACATTCAAAGTTATACAGAGCATCAATAACAAAGACATTCAATGTTATACAGAGCATCAATAACAAATACATTCAATGTTATACAGAGCATCAATAACAAATACATTCAATGTTATACAGAGCATCAATAAGCAAAGACATGCAATGTTATACAGAGCATCAATAACAAATACATTCAATGTTATACAGAGCATCAATAACAAATACATTCAATGTTATACAGAGCATCAATAAGCAAAGACATTAAAGTTATACAGAGCATCAATAACAAAGATAGTCAATGTTATAAAGAGCATCAATAACAAAGACATCAGCTATGGGATATAAATAGGCAGCATTCATCTTAAATCTAAAGGGCTTTCGTGAATATTGCGCTACGTAAAAGCTAGCGTTTTATTGGGGTTTTTTAAAGAAATATTTCAGCTCTCCCCAAATAGAAATGGGGAAAGAAAAAATAGTGTGATTTTTCTTTCTTTTTTTTTATTATTGGCACATTTCAGGTTTAAATAACTCCATATATATGTATACTATAAGATTATGTAAGATAATCATCAAACGGTTTCTTGCTATAGGTTTTGCTCAATATAAATTTTAACATTGTGCGCCCTTTGGTATCTGAGCTATGACGTCATCAGTAGACAAGTGAACGAGACTTTCCAAATAAGAGAGACCTTGCTATTCATCAAGGCCGGTGGTGCGATGGTGGAAAGACTGTGAGATCGCGCAAAGGATCTCTCGCGGACTTAACTGTCCAAAAACAGAAACGCAAAGACAAGGAAAGCGAACTTCCTCGTGTGACTATCGAGGGTGTACATTTAGACAATGTCTACTCCTTTGGATACCTTGGTAGTCGTATCCAATGCGATTGTGACGAGAGGGCTGATGTTGAATACAGAATGTCAATAGCATCAATAGCACAAACAACATTCAACTCTATCTCATATGTGGTCCGATCACCGTCTGTCCCGCGGAAAGAAAATCAGGTTGTATGTCTCTAGTGTCTGCTCTGTCTTCACACATGGTTGCGAGGCTTGGGGACTTACAGAGGGTGTAACTAAAACTGTGAATGGCTTCAACAGCCGATGTCTTTCCATCATTACGGGAGAGGACTACAGAGAAACCGCAAAACGCCCCGAATTCGACCTGGTAGTTGCAGTGATGAGACGCAGGCTCCGCTTTGCGGGGCATGTCTTCCGCAAAAACGCAGACCGCCTACTGCGTCGAACTTTTATTACCTACTTGAAGAGCACGACAACTAGACCAGCAGGCACTCTACTACATGGGCTGGATTCTATGCCCATTGACAAAGTTGTACCTCTAGCAAGGAACAGACGTGCTTGGTGCCGATATGTGGATTCCCTGTGACCGTGACACCTTTATGCTGATGTAGCATAGCACCTTATAGGTGCCGTACTGATGTACAATGCGACTCATACATCATCATCGTCGTCGTGGTAGGCACCATCATTATCATCATTATGCTAGGTTTTAAAAAAGTATTCTTTTCCAAACAATTCAAGGTTCCTAGAAATACAATTTCAGACCATGACAAAGGAAAATCCACTTTTGGGGAAAAGGCTGATCGTCAGAGGAGTATTCCCGAAGATGTAAACATGATGGTCAACAAGGTGATTGCAGCAGCAAATGCCGGGTTTCCGATCACGAAACGGCATCTTTTACTAAAGATCAAGACTGTCTATTTTTAAGGGTTTTACGGCGCTTGCGGGGAAATGGTACAAATAGGAAATAGGTGTAGATTACAAGAGCACACTATCAGTGTACTTAGTTTGAGATCACCTAAATGTTTCACCCAGATACCAGCACAAGAATCCACTCCGAGGAATACACTAAAAAGTTTACAAATCATATGTTAGAAAAAAATAAATAAAAGTACATAAAAGAGAGATGATTTACAAAGGGAAAAATTATCATTTCCTAAAACTATATCTACGGTTTCCTTCCAACCAAGGACTCCGGCCAGCGTTAGCACAAAACTTAGTAATCGCATTCCAAGACAAAGACGGAAAGCAATTAGAAAACATACAGGGGGATAAAAGACACACCAAGTACCTCCCTACCCTCTGTGTGAAGTCGGGAACCCCACCCAAATCACGACTGTAGTGGGCTTTTAAAGGGCTTTATGGCGGGTGTTCTGACGTTGCCATCAGAAAGCCCGAAAACACTTCCACATCCAGAATATCGATTATGACCCGACCTGTTGTCGACGCATATTTTGCGGACCTGGAGAATATTTTGAGCAAGCTCGACCTCAAGGATAAACCGGCCCAGATTTGGAATTGTGATGCACTGGCATCATCACAGGTTTTGGCCGAGAAGGGGGTCCGCAACGTAATTTCTCGGTGTGGCTCTTCAACAGATAGCGTCACGACTCTCGTTTGCATCAATGTTGTACTACACACAATGCCTCCCCTTTGTGTGGCAAAAGGCAAAACAAGAAAATACCTGTTGTCTATTGCAATCCACGAAGCTCCAGAAAAAAACGGTATCGACATATCAAAATAAGTTGTTGGATGGATGATGAGATCATAGATTTTCTGACCAACTGCGGCCCACAGAGACCTCAACTTCTGATACTCGGTTGAAACCACAGTCACGAAGTTGTTGAAATGATAGCTAGAGGAGGGAATCGAGATTCCTGCTCTGCCACCCCATTCAACACGTGTACTACAGTCATTAGACAAAGGAGTCTTTAAATCCTTCAAAGGGATTTACAGGCAGATTTGCACGCAATTCTTATCAGCCAATCCTATAACGACGATCAATAAAATAACCTGGCCTCACCTTTTGAGGAAAACTTGGGAGGAGGTGATGACGAGGGAGTCATTGCTTTAGTCAATTTTCTCAGCAACTGGAATTTATCCCCTGGACAAAACACAAATTCCGGATTCCGTATTTGCGCCAGCAGAGGCACTACGATCATTAAATCCATCGGCATCTACATCATCCAGCTCAACAGGGCAGGGCCCAACAAAATAGACACTACCCAAGTGTCTCAATCTCTACAGCTTCTACCATCCTTGTCGCCACCTCACGTGCAAGCACCAGTGGAGGAAGATGAGACTATCTCTGTAACAGAAGACTCTTTCAATTCGAGCATATATCTGGACATGAACATTGAGGTTGATGGAGAGAAGTTAACATCGGTGAATTGCTGGACGATTTTCTACAATCAGCCCCTAGCAACTGGACAGCCGAAGTAGACAATATTTTTTATCCCCACATTGATTCAACTCTCCAACGGCCAGTTCCTCGGAGAAATTAAAGAGCTATTAAATCACACAGGCTGAGAGGCTGTTGACTAGCGATGAAACAATTGCAGAGTAAAGAGCAGCGGCAGAGAAGAAAAAAGTCAAGGAGGAAATGAAGATAAAGAGGCAAGAGAAAGCACAACTGAAGAAGCAAAAGAAATCTGGCCAAACCTGCTCGTAGATTTTCGATCTGTGTAAAATGAAAAGAAAAAAAAAAGCAACAACAAAAAATAAAAATAATTAAAATAAAAACAAACAAACAAACAAAAATACAAAAACTCCCCCCCCCCCTCGGAATAAAAATCAAATCACTTTTTTTTCTAAATGGGCGAGGGACAAAATAAAGAAATCTGGTTAAAAATACAAAAACAAACTGAGAGTCAAAATCTGAAAATGTTAGAAACTAAAACTTATCCTTGGCCATCAGGGATAACCGCACCGCCACATTGCAGATGATAAGCCCACATTACTCTTTTTAGATCTTTTAAAATTTAGATTTTCGGACTTTTATCGCAACCTAAACTCTCTGCGTGTACCGAGAATGAATCAGTTTAAAAGAAGAATTTTCACAAGTAGACTGGTCTTATTCAATGAGACACTTGCACGATTGGGCTGAAAAAAAAAAGTGAAAAGGACATTGCCGTGATATGGAATGAATCAATTTCAGGGCGAAAAGATGAAGACCTTGCAAAAGCTTTTTACCAGTTCCTAATATATAAGCGTGATGCCGAATATGTGACACTCTTAATGGATGACTGTAGCGGCCAAAATAAAAATTGGACCCTTTATACTATGCTACTTCATGTTGTAAATGATGAGACTACTACAAAAGCAAGCACCATCACAATCAACTATTTCGAGCCTGGTCATACTTTTATGGCAGCTGACTCCACCCATGCCGGAATCGAAAGAGTTCTGAGGCGGAAAGACGGCAAGATATTTGATTTCAATGACTTCGAACAATGTGTCGTAGATGCAGGCTGCCATGCCAGATGTTGCCGTTAATTCAGACAACAGTTTTGAATTAAGCGAATCTCTACAGCAATCTATCCAGCCTATGGCATATACAGATATTGGCTTGAGATCCTCATGATAAGGAAGACAGCAAATTCCTAATACTGAAAATCAGAGAGATGACATGACATCCAAGGTAAAAATATCATCTCTCTTTAGTCTAGATGGACGTGTTGCCAAAGAAAAGGAGGAGTAAAAGCACACTCGCGTGCATCCATCTATTTCTCTCATAACGAAGTCCCCAGCCACAGCTGAGCAAATTCGAATCCCGGGTACTCACTTTAAACCTGATTGTTTGTTTGTTTTTAAGGGTTTTATGGCGCTTGCAACACATTTAGGTTATATCAGCGCCAGTAAAAAGGAAGAAAATGGGATAGTAAAAAGTTCTAGAATTACAATTAAAGCACCCAAGAGAACGGAAGACAAAGGGGAACTGGGAACAAATAGGGATCAGATGCAGATTCCAAGAGCAAACCATCAATGTACTTAGTTTGAGATCATCTATAAGTCTCATCCGGACACAGGCACAAAATCCAACAAAGAGGAATACACTCAAATGCTTACATTATACATTAAAAATAACAAACATAATAATACATAACAGAGAGATGATTTACAAGGAAAAAAATATCATCTCCCAAAACAATAACTATGCATTTGACTGTTTCCCTCCCAGCCAAGGAATTCCAGCCAGGGTCAGGACAAAACCAAGTAATCTCACTCCAAGACAACGACAGAAAACAATTGGAAAACGGGTATGTTGGGATAGAAGACACAGCATGTACCTCCCTGCCCACTATGGGAGGTCAGGATCCCCACCTAGTTTAAACCTGAGTTAGGTGAAAGAATGTGAGCTAAGAGCCTTTTCTAAGTACTAAACCTTGCACTGCCATAGAGGGGCTCAAACCAGGGATCCACAATGAATGAAAGCGAATGTCATATCACAAGACTACAAAGTCTCAAAGAGAAGAACAAATTACTGATAAAAGGGATATAGAGCCCTAATAGTAGTCCCCATTATCTACGTGGTTAACAGATCTATCAAGATAATAAAAGAAACTAAAAATACTGCCTATCTATTTCCACTGTTTACGTACAAATAAACTTAAAATGTAATATTTTATTCGATTCACAATATATTCGATGCATCAACATAAAATAAAATGATTAAAATATTACATTTATCATTTTTAAATAGTCAAATAATAATAATGATAATAATAATAATAATAATAATAATAATAATAATAATAATAATAATAATAATAATAATAATAATAATAATAATAATAATAATAATAATACATACATACATACCAATAAAAAGGGACAGCGTGGCTCAGCGGTACGGTCTTTGCTTCGTACCCGAAAGGTACCGAGTCTGATCACCCGCCCGCTGCGCTATGTGACATTGAGCAAGTCAATTTGCGGCGCTGCACTGCGGCTGACACCTGGGTTATTCCAGTCTTCCCTTGGAATAGACCCCAGAGACAAATTTCCCCTATGGGATTATTTATTCATTTAATAATAATAATAATAATAATAATAATAATAATAATAATAATAATAATAATAATAATAATAATAATAATAATAATAACAATAATAATAATAATAATAATAATAATAATATTAATAATAATAATAACAACAATAATAATAATAATAATAAAAATACAAAACAAAACAAAAATGAAAAAAATAAATACACAAAACAAAATATATACATTTTATAGAGAATAATAATACATTTAAAACACTCACAACCAAATTCAATACTATTCCATACAATAAAGCAGTCAATTTCCATGTTAAATCATAATTACAAAACAAGATTGAACTCATTTCATATACATTCAGCATAAAATTTGGCGAACGATAAATAATCAAGATGAAATGAAAATCATATTGAAAGACATGATGGATGTAATCTAAAGCTTCAAATAAACTCTAGAACGTTAATAACAGGCTAGTACTGACATGCTATTATACGTTACTAGAGTCAAGTCAGCTGTTACTGTATAATTCATATACTTTTTCTCAAGGTACAGGAATGTTACATAAGTCAGATCAAAAAGGGAGATCAAAGAAAGAAACTAGGAAGTCAGTCACCGTAACAATGGATATTGTTTTATGTTTGTTTTTAAGGGTTTTACGGCGCTTGCAACACATTAAGGTCATATCAGCGCCAGTAAAAAGGAAGAAAATGGGATAGTTAAAAGTTCTAGAATTACAATTAAAGCGCAAAAGAAAAGGTAAGACAAAGGGGAACGGGTTCAAATAGGGAATAGATGTAGATTCCAAGAGCACACCGTTAAAGTACTTAGTTTGAGATCACCTAAAAGTCTCATCCAGACACAAGCACAGGTCCCAACTAAGAGGAATACACTCAAATGTTTACCAATCATATAATATAATATGTAAACTAAACATAATACAATGCATAACAGAGAGATGATTTACAAGGAAAAAAATATCATCTCTCAAAACTATAACTATACATTCGACTGTTTCCCTCCCAGCCAAGGAGCTCCGACAAGGATCAGGACAAAACTAAGTAATATCATTCCAAGACAATGACAGGAAACAATTGGAAAACAGGTAGGGGGGGATAGAAGACACAGCATGTACCTCCCTGCCCACTATGGGAGAACAATGGATGTTAGTTGGAATGCAAATAATAATCAACAAAAATGAGTAGAACAGCATCAAAAAAGAACAAAATACTCCACACAAAACGTTTTGGGCTCAAACTCTTTCTTTGGTCAACATCGACAAACAAAATAAAATAAAATAAAATGATAATAAGTTATTTGTTATTGTTTTTGTTGTTGACTATTCTTTTTTTGAAACTGTTATGTTCTTATTTTTGTTCAATACTTTTTGCAGTTCAAAGATTGGTATTCACTTTGACTTAGTTGGAATGGAAGGGGTTATTTGTCAGAAGAATAGTAGCCAACACATTTACTTAAGGTTACCGCAGTGTGCTATAGGTAGTTGTGCTGAAAACAGGACAAGAATTTTTTTTTTTTTTTTGGTGGGGGTGGGGTGTATTTATATATCTTTCTGTCTGCAATAAAGACCTCTTGGCATAATGTTGACATTTTCTGACAATATCTAAACATACATAAGTGAGCATTATAATTATATGCATAATACATACAATTTTAAACAGAAATATGACATTTTAATAATAACAAGAAATAATAATTAAAAATTATTTCTGTTTTGTTTCATATTTTTTCCAATTCATTTTTTTTCTTTCAAAATGTCATTACAAATCTGTTAACCATATCACCAAATACTCAAATACATGGACACTGCCTTGTATTTTTAGGAAGATGTATTTTGGCTAAAATGATACAGGGGTAAGTATTCATATTAATTGAGGGTTTGTGCATTACTAAGCATTAACCAATTGGGAATATTCCCTGTATTTAGCCCTTATTTACAGAATCTGTACCATTACCTGTAGCATACAAATAAACATCCCTAACCCCATTGAGTGGGATTAATTACCATAATCTCATAGTATGAGTCCCGGATAACTTAATCAATATATAGCGCATATAACTGAAAATTATGTTAGTTAACGCATAATTTGTCAAAACTAATCTAATCAACATTTCAATCATTCCATATTTGACTTGATGATTTAAAAAATGTTTTCTGTTTGTGTTTTTCTGTCCCTATCAGTGACCAATAACCATAAACCAACACTTGTGTGTCACATACAACTCGCTTCACTTCAACTGTGATTATGTTTGTTGTTTTTAAGAGTTTTACGACGCTTGCAACACATTTAGGTCATATCAGCGCCAGTAAAAAGGAAGAAAATTGGATAGTAAAAACATTCTAGATATACAATTAAAAGGACTTGAGGAAAAAGTAAGACATAGGGGAAATGGTTTGAATAGGGAACAGATGTAGATTCCAAGAGCACACTATCATCGTTTTGCTAATTTTTTCTACTTTTTACCTTGATTATTTTTTCTAAGCAAGAATTTGTTTATATTATATTTTCTCTCTGATCATTTGGTCACTTTCTTAATGAGCGAGATTTATTTCATTTATTAATATTTATTTAATCAGTTTGTACTTTTGTGTTGCCTCTGATTATTAAACGTGTCTGGGTCTTTCACCATTCATTGTACTCAGACGTGTCTGTAAAATAATCACAGCGGATGTGAAGCGAGTTGTACGTGTCATGTCGGACAGAACTTGAAGAAAAAAAAGGAATTCAAAAAATAAATAGCTCAATGACAAATTCAATTATCTACTTAATTCA
Organism: Berghia stephanieae; assembly: GCF_034508935.2. Classification (NCBI taxonomy): domain Eukaryota; kingdom Metazoa; phylum Mollusca; class Gastropoda; order Nudibranchia; family Aeolidiidae; genus Berghia; species Berghia stephanieae. Next base: position 26,775,711 of record NC_088366.1, read on the forward strand.
TTAAAAAAGAATAAGCCGGTTATTAAAAATTAATAATTATTCGTCTTATAATGAAGTGTTGGTTCATGGTTATCTAGCAGAGACAAGGACAAGAATAAACACAAACAAAAAATATTTTTAATATTATCGAGTCAAAAATAGAATGATTGAAATGTTTATTAGCCTAGTTTCAACAAATTATATGATAACTGATGCAGTTTTCAATGTTACATGCACTGTAAATTGATTATATAACCCGTGACTCGTATTATGAGATTATAGTAAAAATGGCAGCTATGTCAATAGCTAGCCCCGCATAGCAACAAGAGGTCACAAGATCATTAAGCACATACCATCAATTCATCATACATATTCAAAAATCAAAGACGGTTGAGACATGATTCAAGAAGATACTTGGAACTTAATAATAATAATAATAATAATAATAATAATAATAATACACATTTATATAGCGCTCATTCTCGTGTAAAACACAAGCTCTGGGCACTTTACAATATAAATATCAATTTTAAGTGAAAAAAATAATAACAACAATAATAATTCATAGCCAAATCAAGGATTCATAGACAACTTAGACAACTTAGACAAAAAAAATGTTTAATACAAATATTCGAGACTGCACTAAAAGAATTCAATGTAGCTATCCATAAAATTGCATCACATTTTTCACTCAACATCTCAAAACGGCAATTTAAAAATAAAAAAAAGATTGGGGGGAGTTATGTTTAGTTGTTTAAATTTTAAGGTTGAATTAAAGTGAATGAAAATAATTTCTTAAATTAACAAAAAAAAAAATCCTTTTTAACATTGGGTTAAGTTGAACATAGAGCCAGTGAGTTACAATTGGGGTACATGTCAGAATAGAACACCTACAATTACTGCAGTAAAAAACAAAAAGGTCATTCTTATGATATGTTGAAGAACAATGGAAACAATCCAATAAATTTTCATCAGTTTTTCTTGACTGAATATTGACATGTTTTAAGGGTTTTACAGCGCTTGCAACACATTTAGGTTATATCAGCCCAGTAAAAAGGAAGAAAATGGGATAGTAAAAAGTTCTAGAATTACAATTAAAGCAGCCAAGAGAAAGTAGGACAAAGGGGAACTGGGAACAAATAGGGATCAAATATAGATTCCAAGAGCATACCACCAATGTACTTAGTTTGAGATCACCTATAAGTCTTATCCGGACACAAGCACAAAATCCAACAAAAAGGGATACACTCAAATGCTTACATTATACATTTAAAATAACAAATATAACAATACATAGCAGAGAGATGATTTACAAGGAAAAGAATATCATCTCCCAAAACAATAACTATGCATTTGACTGTTTCCCTCCCAGCTAGTAATCCGGCCAGGGCCAGAACAAAACCAAATAATCTCATTCCAAGACAAAGACAGAGAGCATGTTGGAAAACAGATATAAGGGGATAGAAGACGCAGTATGTACCTCCCTGCCCACTATGGGAGGTCAGGAACCCCACCGAGTGAATAATGACAAATGACCAAAAAACTGTTAGTCTGGTATAACATTAGTAGTTCCCAAAAATGTAGCAGGATACGACAGAAGACAAAGTGCTTGATTAACAAAATAATAATTGGAAAATTGGAAACATAATCATTCCAAAACGTTATCTATATCATTTTGTATGAATGAGACATTGCATACAATATTTTGGTATTGAATATTTTTAATTGAGTAAATTATAGCAAAGGAATAAATTTATCCTCACAACACACAAAACAGTAAGTCAGAACTTTTTTTATATTTTGGCAAAGGTTGAACAATAATATAAATAAATATCTGTGACCCCTCACCTCAAAATGATGTAATATCATGTGGGTTAGATACAAAAAATTAATTTATGGTATAACACTGGAGACTTTGGGTAAGTTTTTTTTTTATGTTTTAAATAAGAAAATGAATTCGATTTCTTAAACTGACAAACACTAAAAAGTCGTATTTCTTGTTTTTAAATTTAAAATCCCTTTTTTGTCATCTTATTTACTCCGAAGTAAAACTATTTTGAGGAGATGGGTCACATTTTAGCCTGTGTAAAAACCCTGCTTATTGTTATCATAGTTATAATATGATTCACTTGCCTTAGAATTAATTCGTTAGAATACCTCCAAAAACCCTGTGATCAAATATATTTCACTATTGAGTAACTTGAATTTTTTATTCATAGTCATAATAATAACCAGCTGCATGGATAACCACAAGTTCCCTAGCAATTTTTTCATAGTTATGGCACAAAAATTACTGCTTCACAAAATGAATATATTTCAAACCCTGACACTGATGTGAAATGGTATTAAAAGCAATTGATAGTCCAAGAGAAAAAAAAGAGAATAATCTTATGAGAAAATAAAAAAATGAGTAATGAGAAGAATACAGTATGTTTTTTTAAAACTGGGTTTTACAATGCTTGCGAAATACTTAGATCATTTCAACACCAGTAAAAAGGAAAATGGGATAGTCTAAAAATTCTAAATTTACAAAATAAAAACATACGAGACAAAGCAAGACAAAGAGGAATGGTTCAAATAGAAAACAGATGTAGATTCCAAGAGCTCATTATCCGTGTCCCTTGTTTGAAATCATGTAAGTCTCATCCTGACACCAGCACAGGATCGCACTATGACGAATTCACTCAAGTGTTGATAAAAATTAATATATCAAAGCAGAAAATATAAGTGTACATAACATGACAGAGATGAATTACAAGGAAAAAATGTCATCTTCCAAAACCATGTATAAATATACATTTAACTGGTTCCGTCCAAGGACTCCATCCAGGGCCAGAACAACACCAAGTAATACCATTTCAAGACACAGACAGGAAGCAAGTTGTAAAGCAGAAAATGGGGGATAGAAGACATAGCAAGTGAACTCCTTGTCCATTATTAAAGGACCAAAGACCCTGAAAAGATGAGATAAATGATGCAATGACGAAGTGGTATGAACATGATGGAATTTTCTTCTTAATCATCCATGACCTTGTTCAAAGCCGACACAGATTTTACAGTTCTAAGGTGTCAACTTAAGTTAAGTACTAAAAGTACTCAATTCACACTTTAATAATTTTTCGGCTAAACAGTGAAAAACTTAAAGTACAAGTAAACAACTCACCAATAACTTTGATAACAATCATAATATAAATCCCCTGTCTCAGTGCTCCAATTTTTTATTTGTATACCCGATATAGCCGAATCCAAACTTTATCCTCCATTTTCTAAGAACAAACTTCCTCTTACTCGTGTACTTTTAGTCCTAGACCCTTCAGTCGGACTGCACCATATTCATTATGTTACAATGGACATTTTTTCTTTGAAATCATTCGACATATTTTTTCAACTGTCTAGAAATAGCTTAATCAAATAATAGGGAACTATCATTCATCAGTTTACTCATTCCGTGGCAGAGAAGCACTGAGGTGAAACTGTCCCATTTCCTTAATTAATAAATACAATAATAAAGACTGATCATCTTGTTTGCTTAGTTTAAGTTTTACAAGTTGAACAATGCTTGAGACAATTTCAGGCCATATTCAGTGGCCAGTTTACCCTTGTATTAAAACACATTGAGATAGTGGGTCAAACATTATTAAAAAAAAAAAAAAGAAATAGATGGTCATTTAACTAAGTCCAATAAGCCTAAAAAAAAAACCATTAAAGGGGGTGGTCACCAGGTGAGGTGAATGTTGGCATACTTGTGTTAAACCCTGTTTTATAAAACTCAAGAACTTATTATATTTTTATCAATTAATCCATTATACATAATATTTATATCACAGAGCTGTAAGTTAAATTATTTGTGAATCCAAACATATAAAAGCTAACTAATACACTGTTAATCGATATCAAGCAAGTAAAATGCATTTTTTAAAAACTAAACAATCATATTTATGTATATCTTAAAAACATCAAATAACTCATTTAAAGTAAAATAAAATCAAATAAAATCAAATGCGTAAATAAATAAATAAATACATTTTAAAAAAATAACTAAATAAATAAATAAATAAAGAGAGAAAGAATATTCCGCAATTTAAATAAAAAGCATGAACAGAGTACAAGACAAGAATGTTCACGGTGAGAAATATAAAAAAATTACTGAGGATTTCAATTTTTTTAAATATTGTAAAAAGAGAAAGGAACAAGTCATCAAAACACAAATTAACATTGAAAAACTGATGGAATCAATCCCATGTCTCTTTTTAGAAAAAACTTGGCTCTTCATCAGTGAAAAGACTCTCAATCTGAAAGCAACATTTATAATAATAAGAATAACAATAATAATGATAATAATAACAACAATAATAATAATAATAATAATAATAATAATAATAATAATAATAATAATAATAATAATAATAATAATAATAATTAAAAATAAATTTTAAAAAACCAAAACAAACCAAAGCCAAAAGCCAAAACTCAAACATTGAAACAAGATGATTAAAATAACGAGAAAATAACATTAAAGGGAGACAACAAGAGATGTTTTACAACAAGAAAGGTATTGTGGTTATGAGAGCAATATTTTTTCCTTTTTACAAAAGCAAATTATAAAACGGCCATCAGTGATTGAGCAAGTCAAAAAGAAATCTAAATGATGATCTGAATGATGAATAAAAGTTTCAAAAATTGAAAAAGCAAAAAATACAACAACAACAAAAAAAAAAAAAAAAAAAAAAAAAAAAATATATATATATATAAAATATAAGACACAAACCACAAAACCATATTTGGTTTTATAAAGATGTATGAATAATTTGACAATTAATCAGAGGTGATGGTTTTCCTCGATGCACGGAAATCTGCGATTTTGGAGTTGGGGAGGAATTTCCCCCAAATCAGTGTACTGGCATTGAGAGACTTGATGTGAACAGGAACAAAAAGGTGTAGTTTCCCACTCTCAAGAAGTTTGCTAGAGTATCAATGATAGTTTTATCATCTCAGCTACTCTAAAAGTGGGGGTTAGTGAAGTCAAAGTGGAGCTTAAAGGCAAACTTTTAAAATGTTCCTCCTTTTTCACTTTTTGTCACCATCAGCACTGATTAATGGGTAGAGATTAAACATGAACTTTGTGACTACAAGGAAATCACATTTAAATAAATTATAAGAAGTAATTTGATAGGTAAACTTTTATAATTTATTTCTTGAATGTTCATGAAATGGAACACTGTTTTTCTTTTTGAGTAATATCCTGATATCATATACATTTTTTAAAGATGTCAAATTGAAACCCTGTAAGTGAGAACTAAATCTTGATATTCATGTATAGATCAAACTCAATGATTAGAAACAAAACACCTACATTCCTCTACGTCCAATTTTTTGCAAGCATCATAAACCAAGTGTCATTAGCGTTTGTGATAAAATCAAATGTGAAATTGCATTCAGTTTCTGCATGGTTGGAATCCGATGCCAGCTATGCGTCATCTCCTTATTTAATATCATTTCTACTCGAATATAACTATAGCAGGACCATTGGTCCAATTGCCCAATTGGTAAAGTACTCGCTTCACAAGCAGAAGTATCGATCCTGGGAGTGTTTAAGATATCTTCTGACCCCTTTTTCCAACCAGCTTTGATTTGGGTCGCTGTGTCTGTTGGATCTTGTAGAAATTTCTTTGTATGTAATAAACTAACATCCTGTCCAATGGGTAGCAAACACCTGCTTTTGTTTGGCACCATTTTCATTTAAAGATAAGATTGGAGTTTCATACTCAGCAAAATCATTTTTTTTAACCCATAAAAATTGTATTGTTTTGACGATTTTGACCTACTGCTAAAATGGAGGGTCACACATATTTTTAATTTCACAGATGTTTAGCTCTCAATGATTTTAAAAAATGCAATTTCCTATTAATTATAGTGACGAGGAAAATGGCAATCTTACAAGAATGTGGGTAAATATAATCTTCAATGTCTAACTCAATCAATGGAGCACAAAATTCCCTTTTACTCTTGGGTTTAATCGAAAAACAAATTAAATAAACTAAATACAGCTGGACTGAGTGATGAGATTCAATTTGAATACACAAAAAAAACTGATGATATGATAATGATGATGATGATGATGATGATAAACCAAATAAGCATTTCATTTTATAGGCTGCTTGTAAATAATAATGTACAATGATAAAATGACTAGAAAAACTGAAATAAAGATGATATTATATTAAAGAGTATGAAAAATTAGCAATTTGTTAAAGTCTTCCAAAGATGTTATTCTTGATGCTTTTCTTTTATTGATTATACATTGAAATAATGCTCTTGTTATATATAAAGTATTAAAAACCACTTATAGCAAAAGCATATGCACAAACACGGATGAAAAATGATGTTGATCGAAGCAAGCAAATTGCTGAATGTTATTTTTATAAAATAAAGAATACCTATCCCTTTCATTGATTATCTAAACTAATATAGACCTATAATCACATAAATCTCATACATTAGTAGGATGTTAATAATTTTGACTCAGACTTTGATGTTCTTTCAAACATGTCAATTTCAAAATCATGATCGTTTTCCTCTGAATCTGAGTCGGAAGCCATGGAATAAAAACGGCCGCTTCCATCTCCACCCTGACGATCAACCTCTCTCCACCTTCTCCCCGCACTGCTCCTTCTTCGTCGTATATAACTACGTATCGTCGCCACGCCGAGCCCGACAACAATGGCCACTCCAACTAGACCGAGTCCAAACCATAGAGAATATTTTGACCATCCCTCACCGTCTTTGCTTGGATCAGGAGTCAAGGTGCTAATGAAGTCATACGTTCCAGGCTTGCCTCCCATCGCAATGATTGACTGGTTAATTTTGTGACTCACATTGTGTGGTAATGTAGCCAGGGAAAAATTGCCGTGCCGGTCCTGCACAAGCCAAAACTCATCAAGGACAACTACCTCTCCTTTCTCACCTGTAGACTGTCGCCATTCAAAGTGCAAATGACTTGCATTGATCACAGACAAGTGACCATAACTATTGTCCACTGATTTGAATCTTTGAGCAGTCCAGTCAGCTGTAGAAATGAAAACATTTTACATAAATGAAAAATAGAACGCACTTATACTACAATTTTTACCACTTTAACTATTCTCATTTTTTAAAAACAATAATAATACTAATAATACTAATATATAATATACCAATACTACTACTACTACTACTACTACTACTACTACTACTACTACTACTACTACTACTACTACTATAATAATAATAATAATAATAATAATAATAACAATAACAATAATAATAATAATAATAATAATAATAATAATAATAATAATAATAATAATAATAATAATAATAATAATAACAATAATAACAATAATAATAATACTTAACTGCATTCCGTAATTTGAAAATATCAATGTTTCATTTTATAGAAAAGGTGAGTCATTGATTAACAATGGAGACAGATTACAAGTAATACAAGGACGAAAAAGTACTAAAGAATTAACAGATTACAAGACGGAATGGATGAAAAACCAAAGCTTTTACTTAAATGCATGAAATAAAAATGTACTGGTACATTAGCTCATGGATCACCTTTTGAATCATAAAATTATTCTCTGGGAAATATATTTTATAAACTGTTCACATTGAAAGCATTAAAATCAAGGATATTAAATATTTACACAAATTATGAAGAAACGTGATCCTTTTTTTTCTTTCATAATAGTAATTTTCAAAATTAACGCTAACCTTTCACAATTTTAATGGTGTCGTTCCCTGCATCTTCAGGTGAAGAATTCACAGGCAAAACCCCATCAGCTAAGATAACCTCTACAGGTGATAATGGCTGGTCATAGGACTTGGACGTTCTCACTCCTTTATAATGCGGCCAGGTCCTTTCATAAACACCTTGCTGAAACTCAAGAACAAGGTCCACGGCAAAATGATAGAAGACGTCCTCCAATCTAGTTAGAAATGGTAAAAATGGTAACAGTAATCTTAAACTCTGAAAATTGAAGAAAAAGAAAACCCTAAAAACTTGAGCAATTAGACAGCGCATATCCACTAAATGTGCTCAAAGCACTTAACAAGAGGTCCCAAGCCAAAAATTGACGTTGAACATGTGGGATGAGACATGTCGTCCTTAACTCTCTCGAGTTCATATGCATGGAAAATCGAATAAATTTGTTTGACTTTCAATGAGGGTGAACTTGAGAGAGTTAGGGTGATATTACCATTTTTTTCTAACAAAGACAAGGATATTATCGGCCAGGTATTCATTTTAAATTAAGTATAGTGACTTACTTATTCAGACCAGTATAGTGACAGAATGGTAGGAAAGAGCCTTTTCCAAAGAATCATCTTTGTACCATCAACCACGGGACTCAAACTAGGGAACTATAGGTCTGTCATGCATTATCAAAGACCAGCTCTGTCAAATCCAGAATATTGACCGGTTGATAAGCCTCGTTTTCAGTGTCTACATAATCTTGCGAAAGATTGACCTGGTTCCTTAAGTGTTTAACAGATGGGTAAAATTATTTGCTTGTGGACAGGAAACCTTTCTGTCAGCAATGTTTGATTTTAGTTTTAATCTACCCTGCCATCAAACTTTTTTTCTGTGTGAAAATGGGATGAACGGAGTTGTTTACTGAAAAAATATTGAGAAAATTGAATTTTAAAAGAAATTCTGTCTATTTAAGGGGCAATACAACATACCCATGCCTGATGCGCGAATCGTTTTTCAGACAATCCTTGATCCCCTCTGACAGTGGCGCAGTTGCATCCCCTTGAGCCTGGCAGTACATGGGATCTGAACCAATGGCAATGATCCAAGGAGTCTTGTTACGTTTCTTGTTGACCTTGGTTAAGTCATCTATCATCCAAGTCTGCATTGCCTTTCCTTGCTTCGGATCTTTCTCCAAGAACACTTTAGAGGAGTAACTGAAAAAAAAAAAAAAATAGACAAGAAAACTGATGATAAAATTTTTTATTTTTTTTAAAACATAAAAAACCCCCCAAAGATATATATATATATATATATATATAATATATATATATATATATATATATATATATATATATATATATATATATATATATATATATATATATATATTATATATATATGTATATATATATTATATATATATATATATATATATATATATATATATATATATATATATATATATATATATATATATATATTATATATATTATATATATATATATATATATATATATATATATATATATATATATATATATATATATATATATATATATATATATATATTATATATATATATATATATATATAGTTTCCTTTCCAAGAAAATAAATGATTTCAAGAAAACTGCTTTTTAGACAATGAACAATGTGGTAGAACGCTAAGGAAAACTTGAGAGATTCAATAACATGTTTTCATGTAAGTCACTACACAATAAGCCCCACCCCTCCTCCTCAAGCTGTTATCTGACTCAAAATGGAAACAATGCAATGATAGATTTGACCAGCCCATTTCTTTAATTGCAATCTCATTGGTCAATATGTTTCCAGTTGATTGACTATGACTTACTTTGTAACAAAATGCTTTCTTTAAACTATCCCTACAATTCTTTGCTCCGCCTCCATCCCTTTCTTCATGTCTACATCACTCTCTCCGTCTCCCTTTGTTTCTTTCACACATACAAACACACACACACACACACACACACACACATACACTTATACAGGTTTCAATCTTTATTATATTTCCCTCGCGTCCTCTTAACACAAGCAGTCTCTCTCCCCTCCCCCTCTCGCTCCTCTTTTTCTCTATCTCTCTCTCTCTCTCTATCATGTGTGTCTCTGTGTGTGTGTGTGTGTGTGTGTGTGTGTGTGTATTTTACTCTCTCATTCTCTCTCTTCCTCTCTAATCCTCTTTCCTGACAATTTTTTCCCTGCCCACCCGGCTTCACGTAGTTTCAAAACTGTACTTTCAAATTTCAACCTTCTTTAACTTTTGGCATTTTGAAATCGTATTTTCTCTATTAAATAAGACAAAAAATTCACATTAATAATTCTTATTTCATTGATTGTTTATTTAAATATCAAAAATTCTTGAAAAAGTGAGCAATTGTCGGCAGTTTTTTCCCCAGTGTTTTATTTATTTTAAGAACATCTTACATAATAATAAATAACTACAAAAGTAATAATTGAATTGTTTCAAAAATTTGTATGTACATTAGTAAATGTATAAGCTAAGCTCATGCCAAATTTCACTATTCTCGTCAAATTTTTAATGTCCGTATCTAAGGAGTTATCTTTGCCCATTAATTTAACTGTGCGTGAAAACGGTGCCTCACTTCAAAGTCGATTTTCTTAAAACTTGGTTTTCACACTCTCCCTACTTCAAACGGTCATATCTCGACAATAAATAATCAGAATTATATAAATTTGGTATCAAATTTTAAAGCATAAAATAAGCTGTGATTGGGTACCAAAAACCCAAAATTGAAAAATCCGACTTAATACCGTTTCGAGGTGGAGGGTCACAAATATAGATTTTCCTCTGCAATGAACGAAGAGAATTTGGTTTTGAAAGTAAATTTTTTTGTTTGTTTTTTTTTTTGCAGTGGCTAACACAATGCGATAAAACCAGATAAATAATGGTAGAAGAAGAATACTATTGGTGTCAACTTTGACCCAGAAATGAGAAACTGATAACCTACACGTTAAAAAGTGCCATCCCGATGTCCAGGGAGTATCATTGTTTTCTGCGATCTGACTTTTTTAAGCTTTGGCCAGTCACAGAAAACATGAGACAGGCACATGTGTTGGGATAAATAATGATTTGAAAGAATACTACTGATGTTGTCGACTTTGACATATTAATTAGACCTACATAATAAAGTGAACCATTCCAATATCCAGGGAGTACCATCGTTTCTTGTCATGTGACTTTTTCATGCTTTGGCCAGGTATAGAAAACATGCCATGTGCACATGTGTCATCTTCTGGTTCTGTAACAGAGGTAAAAAAAAAAAAAAATTTAAATGTCCGTGTATTCTAATCGCTATGTACATCTACCTTTACAATAATAATAACAGAAATGTGTTACAAGAATTGAAAACTTAAGCATAGTAGTAGTACTGGTTTATTTTGAAAACACAATAAATATATGTGTATTTGTGTCCGTCATTTCCAAGGGTTCACAATACTCAATGCCCTTCACAATGCTTTAATTTATAGACTTTAGGGAATAAAGTTTCCTACATAACCTCAAAAAATAGCAATGTTGTAAGCAGCTTATCAATCTGTGTAATGCACAATTCAAGAAATACCAACAGACTGCAACACAAATGAAAATGTTAACCAATTTTCATGCATAAGAAAAAAAAAAAGTATTTTAAAACAAATTGAATTCAAATCTGACAAAGAAAAAGAAAAAAAAGATATGGTGGTTAACTCCATAAGTTAATAATTACTAGACAATAAAAAAGTCCCGTCAAATGTGAAAATATCATAATATAATTATTCCAAATTTTCTAAAGCAATCATAGTTGTCCTAGTTAAAAATTAATTTAAACACATTAATTATTTATTACATCATAAATATTTAAATATAAATATGGTAAAAATTTATGTTTAATTTAAATTTACTAACCAGCATCAGCTCCAATCATAAGGGGTAAGTCTGTAGCAATCTGTTCCATTTGTGTCAAAATGTTCTCTTTCTGATGAATAGGTAAAATGCTATCAATGAATATTCTTCCTTTGAGACAATTACTATCTATAACACATGTCAACTCGTTCAGCTGCTTAGACCAAATTTATACAAAATAAGTGATTGTGAAGAAAAAAAATATGTCACATTGTGAAAAAAGGAGGAAATTTCATCTGAAAAATTACAAGCTGTGCACTTTTCCGAGAATATAAACTGTTTATAAGAATTTCATTCAATTTCTTTGTGAAAATTGTGACATTTTCTCAGAAAGATTTGAGCAAGGGTGCCACTTTGGCTTTTACGTAATCACATTAATTTTTATTAGATTGTGAAAATAAAGTGAGAGGTATGGCCAGACAACCTCATATGTAAGGAAGTTTGGTCATAGTGTCCAACCCACTTATAACTTGTTTGTTAGGAATAGGTCATTGCATAATTTAATTATCAATTCACAAATAAGTGAAGATGTATTAAATAACATGATATTTTGTATAAAATAAATCCACACTGAAATTCTTGCTTAATAATAAAAAGGCGTGTTTCATTCACAAACATGGCTTAGTGGTAAAACAGTTCTATCTAACTTGGGATATCCTGCTTTGAGTAAATCTATTGTTATAATGTAGGAGGAACAATATATATATATATATATATATATATATATATATATATATATATATATATATATATATATATATATATATATATATATATATATATATATATATATATATATATATATATATATATTATATCTACATCTTGCAATATTATATATATGGCATTGTGATGTACACTTATGAGTAGTATGAATAAATGCTTTTCATAGCCAATTTCACTAATCCTAGAGAATCTGTAAACGACAGAACCAAGAAGTCCTTGACCATCAAAGTGTCACCAATAGCATATTTAATTTATTTTAAAGGAAAGAGTTCTTCAGTTTAACTTTTCAAAATACACTATTAAGTGTTGATGATTTAAGGTGAGTAGTTGGCGATTGCATCAACAGTGATTGCCATATTTTACCCAACATGTATTAAATAACCCTGTCATTATAATACAAACTATCAATTTGGTATTTAATTTGCAATTTCATTGCTCTAAATGATGCAATTGTATTTGAATGATGATTGCTTAATGATTGACAATTATTTTTATTATGATTGATGCTTCCTTCACATTGTAATCGATTATTTATAGACTATATATGCAGCTATGTTGTATAGTGGTATGACACTCGCTTTCGGATCGGGAGGTCCTGGGTTCGAGCCTCGCTCTGGGCATAGTTGAGTTCTTGGAAAAGACTCTTTACTCACATTCTCTCACTGTACTCAGGTGTAAAATGAGTACCAGGACGTTAACAGCGTTGTCTCTGTCCGAAAAAAAATATTGTAATATCGTCTAACAGGCCCCTTGTAAAGCGCTTTGAGCACGTTCAGTGGATATTGCGCTATATAAAAGCTCAAGTTTTTTTATATAATATCAATGATGTTGCTATGAGATTTTAGCAATACTTGCGATGTGTTATTTTATTTTAGTTATATATTGCAGTTTATTTCAAAAGACGTCACACATTTGTTTTCCTCTGATATTCTAATTTCATGAAAGAAAAAATAAATTAAACAATGTTCGAAGTGTTTTGTGCAAATCTGACTGGGTATTCCTGCTCTACCTCATATACATACACTAACAAAATCATTTTTAAAAATCATATACTTACCGATTTACACACCAATTGCTCTGGTTTGCTCATCATAAAAATACCAGAGTATGGATGTTGGTAGATGACTTTTTCTAAAGATTTCATCATAACAGCTTGACTACCCTGCGTTGACACGCTGGAAACAATGAATTGAAGTGGGTTTGTCTGGGAATAGAATAATACATTCAAAAGTGAAATATCAATAAAACAAACCAGGGTTCCCACAACACAACAGAAAAATTCCAGACCTATATCCCAACCAAATAACACCACAAAAGGAGAAAAGACTATCAAATTCTTAAAAGGATGTCAGATGCCATATAGACATATAAAAATGATGATGTGGTGGTGGCTGTTGTAGTAGTGGAGGTAGCGATCATGATGTGGTGGTAGTTGCAGGAGTGGTGGTAGTGATGATGTCGTTGAGGAGTTGTAGTAGTTGTGGTACAGATGATAATGATGTGGTGGTGGTTGCAGTAGTAATGGTCGTGATGATGATAATGATGTCATTGATGATGATGATTGATGGTGAAGAAGTTGTAGTAGTGGTGGTAGTGATGATGATGCGGTGGTGGCTGCAGTAGACGTGGCAGTGATAATGATGATGATGATGATGATGATGATGTGGTGGTGCTGGTGGTGGTTGCAGTAGTGGTGGCAGTGATGATGATGTGGTGGTGGTGGTGCAGTAGACCTGAACAAATTACAAATCCAGAGAGAGAGAGAGAGAGAGAGAGAGAGAGAGAGAGAGAGAGAGAGAGAGAGAGAGAGAAAGAGAAAGTGTGTGTGTGTGTGTGTGTGTGTGTGTGTATGTGTGTGGGTCTTTACGGAGGAGCAGGACCTACCTCATCGTGACCTGGAACATAGAAATAAAAAGGACCGGCCCTAACACCTCCACTGACTGGGAGGTAGTACACTGTAGAGGATTGACTCAAATCCTGTGGGAAGATGGAATGACAAGACATGAATAAGTGGAAGAATTAACATATAACAAAGAAAAAAGCAACTAAATTACAGTCATTTATCTTGTGAATTAAGAGTTTTCCGATATTATATATGATTCAGGATTACTTTAATATTTATAAAGTAAGTAGTTTATAAAGGGTGAGAAGAGTATTGACTTTAATTTAACCTAATAACAACTTGCCCTTGGCAGGAATAAATGAGAGTTCAAAATTCTGAATATACATTTTCTGGCTCCAAACTTTTCCTTTTCACAACTTTTGTATCATTAAATATGCTTATTCAGTTCTGAATTAAGAAGCAAAAATTTGTAATTCTATGAACTGATCATAGTTGTAGGTAGGTCTTCATACTTGTTACTACCATCATGCAAACCTTTTTTCTAAGTTCATGTCTGTGATGGATTTAAAATAATCATTTTTTTTTAGCTTTGAGTTTTTATATAGCGCAATATCCACTAAGATGCCCAAAGCGCATTACAAGGGGTCCCTGGCCAACAGCAACACTTAACATGTAGGACGGGACATGATGGCTGTTGGGCAATATTACATTTTTTTTTCGAACAGAAACAACACTGTTAACTGCCAGGTACTCATTTTACACCTGAGTATGGTGAGAGAATGTGAGTAAAGAGCCTTTTCCAAGGACTCAACTATGTGCCAAGCAAGGCTTGAACCCGGGACCTTCCAATCCGAAAGTGAGTGTCACACCAACACCACTAGACTATATAGCCGCACAATCATTATGAACAATCCCATTCAAAATTGAAGAAAACTCTAGTGATTTTATTTTTAATAAAATTTTATGCAGGTTTGATTAAACCTTGGGGTTAAAATGGTCACAGGTGAAAGGCATCTCTATTATCATTGACAGTTAAATCTTCTTGTCACCACTCTCTTGGAGATAGCAGTAAGATGTTATTAATTAACTCAATAAGTAATGGAAAAAAAACGTTTTAATAGTTTGTTTTTTTAAAGTCAAAAGTTAGAGGCACAAACTGTTCAAGAATGTTATTAGAATCATAAGTAACAAATTAGGGAGCAGGCACTTTTGTAGGATCTAAAAAAAAGTGCGCATGAAATTGTGCCAGACAAAGCAGAGAAAAAAGTCCAAGAAAAAAAAATAAAAAAATCCTAAAATCCTTAAAAGGTAGGCTCATTTTTTTTTTAATGGGCTTTTTCTTATGTTTTTCTATCTGCTTTATCTGCACTGTTTCATGCATGCTTTTTCAGAACTATAGAATCATTAGCTGAATTTGTACAGATTCTTCCTGATATCACATTGCATTAATATATTTGCTTTACAGAATTACAAAATCCGATTAAAATTTTCTAGAAAAGTTAAATGGAATAAAATTGACATAATGTGATTTGTTATTTCTGACCAAACAGCCTAAAAACAGTATATGTCAGGATGATTTATGTGCTGAAAATTGAATTTACAACCGAAAATATCTGAATTGTGTTGAGTCTAAATTGTACAAATATGAGCTCGATCTAATGATTCCATTGGAAACAGTGAATAAATATAGTTTCTTAAATTGCAAAATAAAGAACATATATATGATAAACTATCATTTTGATTTCAGACTCCACTCTATTTACCCGATTCATTACCATGCAATACAATTACTTAAAAAAATTATGAGAAACAAAAAATATAAACCTTAAGGACGACTCTATGGACAAAATTCAAAGAGCAATTCTCCACACTGCATCCAGTCATATCTTGAGTTGCCCCTTTAGCTACAAGCTTCAGATTGAAGGGGCTTCCAATGCCATACTGGACCTCAGGAGACGAGCATGACTGCTCGGTCTCCCACATAATGACCATTTCCGTGGCAACACTTCCATAGGATAGGTGGATATGATCAGGCTTGCAACCTAAAGATGAAAGGAATTCGATAAAATATTCCATAATCAACCTCGCAGTGCACTTTTTAAATGCTGCCGGGCTGTTTGCTTTAGTGTGGCTTCTGTCATCTTGTGGTCTATGGCTGTAGGTCTCTGGTTTAAGTCTTGCTGCAGCAGCACAAAGCTAAATCTTTGGAAAAAGCATTTTACTCAATTCTCCAACTATATTCAGGTGTAAAATGAGTTCCTGTTCGGTAACAGAAATGAAAATACTGCAATGTCTTTTTCAAAAAAAAAAAAATAATAATTGTTTCTTACTGGCTAAATGAATTGATGGATATTATGAGAGCGCTGGTACATAAAGGCTATTTGAACTAAATGGAATGGAAATTTTGTTCCATATGACACGCTGGGAAAAAATCTAAAGTACTGTGAAGTATTTGTGAGCACAGAAATTCTTTCAAATTTGATATCATATATAATTATCAGGGATGCCCTTTGCCAAAAATAAAAAAAGCCTGACATTTTTTCGAGTAAAGGCCATAACATATGAAAATGTTTTGTGCAAATATCTCTTCATCAAATGATATCATTCTTAACTCACTCAACCCTAACACCGACTGTATCCGTAGTTTATCCGGGTTTTTTTTTACCCCATGCCTATTTATTACATTTTTCTGAGACAAATTATAGGCGTAGTATCAAAGCTAATGTTTTTTAGTTTTTGCATGTTAATGATAGTTGAATAAAACTATCTATGCACATGCTCATTTTTAATACTTTTTTTCCAATTTTGAAAAGTAGCAAAAATCTCTAGGATTGAGTGATTTAAATAATAGAAAAGGAAGCATATCCATAAAGCTTCCCTTAACTGCTGCCTTTAAACAGCCATTACTTTAATTTTAAAAAAACAACTCCCCAATACTCATTTTTAGCTTTAGCCGAGAAAAGAGCATCCCTGAATTACAATTGGTCATTTTTATATATATATTAAAGTATCCCAGCAAAAATATGTATTTGATATGACCAGCTAAGTCCACCATACCATAGATTCTATAAAATCTATAAAACATGCTATAAGTAAGATTTCATGTATTCTAAAAATTATACAGAGTATAAGTTGTTTATATATTAAGTATGTCAAAAACAAAAAATATTAAAAGACCATAAAAGTAAATATTAAATCAATAAATCAATCAAACTGACAAAAATATAACTCTAAAATATCACATATGTTATTTCGTTGACCTTACCAGCATTACTTGCATCCTTTTCAGCAGCTTTGACTAATGACCAAGCACAGTGAAGTACAACTGCTAAATAAAGCAAATTCCTCCAAGATCTTTGCCACAGTGCCATGATGATTTCACTGGTGAATAAATATAAACTAAAATGAAACAAAAAGAAAATGAGAAAGTTTTAATCCCTTACTTATGTATTGATCACTTGAAAATAAAAATACATCATGACATGAAAACAGTGGGTATATCAAACATGCTTGAATAAAGTTGAATACATAAGTTGGAAATTGAATAAATACACAAATAAACAAACTTGAACTGTGTCACATATATGTTCATCTGAAATAAAGGGGTTCAAAATTAAATACTGTCATTTAATTTTTACGCCTGATTTACTTTGTTTTTGTTGTTTTTTTCACATCCTCCTAGGAAAAAAGCCACAGCATTGTGCACTGAGCAAAGGAGTATAATGAAAACGTTGAAAAATATATATAGGACATGTCTGGAAAACAGCAGTGATTGTATAAAACAGCAATGACAAATGTCCTTCGGGAAAAGAGAAAAAATAAATTGGCTAAAAATCGCTTGGGACATGGACTGGACTGATGTTAAAGGAGAGAAAAGTTGGTTCACAAAAGATCTTTAGGCTTTAAACTTTTGCAAGAAGGATTCACTTTTACTCTAACCAAACGTGATTTTTTAAAAGAAAAACAAAAAACAAAAATTTAAAAAATTAAAAAGTGGGGGGGGGGGGGGGGGGGGGGGAGAGCTTAACAAAATTTAATTATCAAATTTGTTAACACTGTAAAGATTTAGATGTCATCTCCTGATGATTGAACAGGATACAGAAAACACAAAGGATGAGTCATGCAAGCTTTTAAGATCATTTTATATTTTCAGATTTTATGTCCATATCAGTTTGAGAAAAATGTGTGTAAAGTGCCTCTCCTGTTCATGCCTTCAGACCTTAATTAAGTCTGTTTTTAGTCAAGACTCTAACTCGATGTCAAAGCTACACATAGCATATGCTTCCCTTCAGAAGCCACAATCATTTAAAAGCCCAATTCACATCACTGTTGTTACTGCTCTCCTTAATGAAAACAGTAAAACATGAAGTCAGATCGAAGAGAAAAGGTTCTCATCTTTAGACTCATTACAGAACATATAATAAAAGTCATATAATAGTCCTTCAGAGCCATTAGGCCCATGGAGCCTGAGTTTATTCTGGTCTTTATAGCGTGAAACGGAAAATAGCAATTGCTTGCTACCCTTTTGATAGGATATTAGTCGATTGATGTGGTGGTGGTTATAGTAGTAGTGGTGGTAGTAATGATGAGTTGGTGGTGTGGTTGTGGTAGTTGTGGTAGTGATGATGATGTGATGGTGGTTGAGTAGTAGTGGTAGTGAAGATGTGGTGGTGGTGGTCGTTGTAGTAGTATTGGTTGTTATGATGAGGTGGTGATGGTTGTAGTGGTAGTTGTAGTGATAATGATGTGGTGGTGGTTGAGTTGAGTAGTAGTGGTAATTATGGTGATGTGATGGTGGTGGTTTTTGCAGTAGTGGTTGTGATTATGATATGGTGGTGGTTGTTGTAGTGGTACTGATGATGATGTGGTGGTGGTGGTGATTGTAGTGGTTGTGATGGTGATGATTATCGTGGTAATTGTGACTGATGATGTGGTGGTGGCGGTGGTGGTGGCTACAGTAGTGGTGGTAGTAGTGATTATGTGGCTGTTGTGGTGGTTGTAATAATTACAGAAGTGGTAGTTATGATGATGTGGTATTGGTGGTTGCAGTAGTGGTGGTAGTGATGATGATGATGGTGATGACGTGTTGATGATGAATAAGATTCAGGAGATGGGAGTTGTGGCAGTGTATGATAATGTGGTGTTGGTGATGGCACTTGAAATGGTGGGGCCTAGCCTTGGAATCATAAGACCTCACTGGAGGTCTGTAAATAGTTCCCGTAACCTAGATTTTTTTCTCCAGACCAGATTTTTAAAGTTAAATTTTCATTTTGAGAGGAAGGCTGAGGGGATGATCAGTGTAATAATGGCCGTTGAATTATTGTGCTTGTAAGGTATTTGTTGAATTTTCTAAGTCATAGTTTATTTATTGGTCATTGGTAGAGGCTAGGGAGACCAAGAAAAGCTTTTGATAGAGTACGCCACGAAGAAATACTAAAACAACTGCACTCCATTGGCGCTGATGAGAAAGACCTCAGACTCATGCAAACATTATACTACACCCAGCAGGCATCTATCAAAATCGGAAACTCTACAGGAAATTCCATTCCTATTAAGAAAGGAGTCCGTCAAGGGTGTGTTGCCTCACCAGATCTGTTTAATCTATACCAAGAAACAATCATGAGGGGCATAAATAATATGGAGGGAATAAAAGTAGGAGGTCACAACATAAATAATATAAGATACGCAGACGATACGGTACTCATTGCAACATCAGAAATCCAACTTCAAAAGATTGTTGACAAAGTGGTAGTACATAGTGAAGCCAAGGGAATGGAAGTGAATATCACCAAAACAGAATGCATGGTAATACAGAAAAACCCCGAAAACAACAACACCTGCAATATAACGATTCACGGCGAGCAGCTTACCAACGTAGAAAGTTTTAAATACCTAGGTTCAATAGTGACAACAGATGGAAGATGTAACCGAGACATACGAGCAAGAATAACTCAAGCCAAACAGGCCTTCATGGATTAGATTCCGAGTCTTGAAGTGCTACGTGTGGCCAATCTTGTTATACGGATGCGAAAGCTGGACTACAAATGCAGAAACACAAAAGAACATTGAAGCTTTTGAAATGTGGTGCTTGAGAAGGATGCAGAGAATATCGTATACCGCACACAAAACGAACGAAGAAGTGCTAAAACAAACATACCAACAAAGGAAACTAATGCCCTTAATAGTGGATCGACAACTATCCTTTTTCGGACACATAGTAAGGAAAGATAAGAATGAATACCTGGCAAGTTGTGGAAAAATACCTGGTAAACGCGCCCGGGGGAGACAAAGAAAAACACTCATAGACAAACTGAAGGGCTTCACCAACCTAACAATCCAAGAGCTGTTTGAAAAAGCAAGAGACAGGGAGGAATGGAGAGAGATAATTCATGCAGTATCCGAAGCCTGGACCAGGCATGGAACCTAGAAGAAGAAGAAGCCTTATTGGTCGATTTTGGCTAGGGAGACCAAAATCTTGGTCTCCCTAGCCAAAACTGACCAATTTATCTTAAGGGTTTTCATTAAAATGAAGAAGAGGATGAATTGTTTTATTTGGTTATCCTCTTTAATAATTTATTTCTCCTCAGTCTGAGCCTTCCAGTTAAGTTTATTAAGTTTGTATCTTAGTATGGGGACATCAAATCAAAGGGAGCAAGGCTAAACGAAAGAAAAAATTAATTAAAAATATTGGGGCTAAGTCTTTTTTTTTTTTTTGTTTAGTTCGAGACAAACTATGTCAGTCAACAGGGAGAAAAAAATCTGACGAAGACATGTGCTGAAATCAGATATGATCTAATAGGTCTTTTAATTTAAAGTATCTCTTGCGGATATTATCTATCTATTTATGGTAATTCTATACCTCCTCATGGAAATGCCTGCCTTGACTGTCAAAAATATTGCACATTGAAATAGTTGAGTATATATACGACTCATGATTATTTCAGTTATGAATAATTGTGTATCCATCATCATTAGAATGATTTGATATAATAATGTATATATATATACTATATTGTTATTGATATTATTGTTTAATAATCAATAATATATGTAACGTGTAGACCCGATACCCATGACATTTGATGCATGATCACGGGTCTTCCCTGAGTGGCACCTGTATATGGAAGTTCTTTCCCCAATTGTAAGACTAGATACATATACTGAAAATTTGGTTGACCTGACGCTGGCACTGGTATCCATCTGACAGCAATTCATTATTGACGAAGAGTAATTCGATCAGTACCTAATCAATTAAATATAGGCAGTTTAGTGAGCAGCAGTAGTGGCAGTCAAATTTTGACCCAACTCGCCCATAGGAAAGTTGTGACTGGAAATTGACGTTCGCGTTTTGGGGGTTCAATTAAAGATGCATGACTTCCTTATAAAGAGGAATATCGCAAATAGTTTGGTATCATTATTTTCGTCTTTCAATTTCCTTTTAAATGGTGCCAATTAAGGAAAAATCCATTCATAATTCCAGAAGTTATATGAAGTTAAAATTTGGCAATTTTCAAATTCATTTATTTTTTTATTTACCGCGTGTGTTTTTAAAATTTAAACGCTTGTTTTTAGAATAACATCTAAACTTTATTCATGCCAAATTTCAGGGCTCTATATCGATGCGCAAACAGCTTTTAACCCTGCGCCGAAATGCCTTGTTTACATTATCTTCTCATCATGGCTGCCGGACGATATCGATATTCATATCGATATTTTAAATTTAGTTATGTATAGAGCAGTAAAATTAGGTGCCCCAAACGTAAACAAAGGTCTAGAAGCACATGGCAAACCACATGTTCCTGTCTTGACAGCTCACGTTCCAATGTTAATAATAGAAAAAAAATAACCTTTAAAATTTGGCTGTTAGGTGGCAAAAGAAACACATATTCATAAATGCTCGATCATGCATCAAATAATGTCTAGATATGGATATTTTATGGAACAAAGGTAAAATTTATCAAAAGTTACAGTCTATTTTTAGACCAGAGCAAATTATTGCGCTGATGTGAACAAAACGAGAATTATTCGGAGCCTGATTTTCATAATAATTTAGCCTTATATTATTATTTCTGCAACTGTTAGATTTTATGTTAACATATTTTCAATACTGAAAGTGTATTGCCTCCAACTCAAACTACAAAATTGGGAGACCTATATTGTGCGTAAATTATTCCGGTCCCTAACGGAAATCACAAGCAACGTGTTATTGTTTACGTTTGGGGCACCTAATTTTACTGATCTATAATGTTAAATTTAGTCCATAATATTTTCAGTAATATTATTTACTATGTTTTATTTTGAATACATACTTTCCAACTTTATTTATAGGCATTTTATAGTTTTTGTTTTAAAAGTTCGTATATTTCTTCTCTTTGTGAAATCCGATATTAATAATATCGATATTTTAAAAATACCAATTGCTTTAATTTTATTTTATTTTACTTTGCCATCAAGTTTCTTTCCCATATGTTTAGATATGTTTATCATTTTTATTCATATCTTAAAGGCCTTAGCCTTAATAATTATTATGGTAAGAAGTTCTATTAGTTTTGACACCCCCATACATTGAGAGAGAAGGGGGGGGGGGGGGATAAAATTATATTAATTGTCAGTTCAAATGATGTAATAGCAATAAACCCAAAGTGGTTCAGCAGAATTTTTTTAAGTATTAAAAGCCAGAACTTTCCTTCTAATTCTAATTATAATAGGGAATCTGTTTCAATTTATTTGAACTTTTTCAATCTACCATTTTATTTATATGCAATTAAATTGCCATAGGTGAAAATAAACTCATTATGTCATTACACAACATGTTTATATCTTTTCATCTAAATACTCTCAAACCCTTTTTTATTCTCTATGTATTAATTAAAAGAGGGTAATTATTTGCAATTGTTTCAGTGAGATATTGGGGATAAATCCAAAAGTGATAGAGCAAATTCTTTCTTACGTCTAGCCGAGTTTTTGATTATGTAACATTTGCGTCATATTATGTAATAATGTGTTAATTTGAAATGTTTATCTTCCTCTTTATTAATGTAAATGCATTGTCCTCGATAAGACGAACATTTTGGTATACAATATATGATAAGAACTCCATATTGACTGTTTTAACCATTTTTTATTAACATCATGCGTTTTCGGTCACAACTTTGCAATGGTAATTTTGGGGTAAAAATCGGTCTGAAATTTCAGACTTTGAACTGCCGTAACTACATTTCTAATCAAGATAGAAACAAAATTCAAACTGTTTTGTAATCTGTGTTGCCAGCTCTTTCCAATGACATTGGTTTCAAGTGAAGTGTGTGAGGTACATTTAGAATTTCTATTAAACTCCCTATAAATATATTTTTGTGAACGATTGAATCACATTCATGTCTTCTCAGTTCTAAATGCATTAACTCGCTGTTCACTATCCTTGGCGTGTCATTCTCAATCAATCATTTCAGATTGACATTGGCCTGGCAGCGGTAGCAGTAGCCGACAGCAGCAGTCAGTCAGTTGAACTTCAACTTGAATCGACTGACTAAAAAACCCCAAAAGAATACCGCCAGCTGGAGTTAAACATTGAAGAAATACTTGAGACTTTAATGAAAATAAAAATAAAATACCCTCTTGGGGCTTCCAGAATATCCTTGATCTCAGGATAGCATCATATAATCTGTACTGTTTATTATTTTTAAAAAAAATATTTATCTTGATTCACAAGGTTGTTTTTGACAGAGCTGCAAAAAGTTAGCGTAGAAGAGTGCTGTTTCTTGGTGAAATAAAAAGACAAATTCCTATTCCTATCAGCTGATGTGAGCGAAATAAAATGAGTGGCGAGTGGTGGGCAGGGTTGCCAGTTTGGCATTTTAAATGCCAGATTAAAAAAATCTGGCATTTTTGAAAACCGTTTGGCATTAGAAAAATCATTTGGCATTTGGCATTTTCATTTGGCATTTTCTTAAAATCCAACCGTGGTGTAATGGTTTAGCACTCCACTTAGTAGTCAGTAGGTAAAAAATTACCCCAACAGGAAATTTAGTATAATTCAAAAAAAAAAGAAAAAAAAAGAAAAAGAAAAGAAAACACGCAAGCCACCAGGATACGATAGTAAATTGTCTGTCAAAAGTGAGTAGTTTTCTTATTAGTGGGGGTGGGAGTCAACAGACTTTGGCATTTTTTTTTAGTGTTTTGGCATTTTTTGAGTCTTCCCCTGGCATTTTGTTGAAAAATAATCTGGCAACCCTGGTGGTGGGCGGGGTGGTGATGGGTGAAATATACTACTAGTATTACTAGGTGAACAGAGTGTGTAGGAACTTCTTGGTGATATAGCACAGAGTTAAAAGTAAAAATGGCAAGAATTCGGAAAATTAAGTTGTCTTGAGTCATGAAGTTGGCCTTGAATGGGGAGGCCTTCCGAAAGCTCCTACATCCCCAGTATTCTTTTTTTTTTTTAAACATAATGTTCTGGTCGGGGGTTTGGGAGGGGGTTGGTTGACAAAAAACGTTAAAAGTACAATCAATAAGAAACATAAATTGTATAAGAAACTCAAAAAGTATCCTACAACAAATAATTTTCATAATTATGTCAAGGTTAGAAATAACACCAAATACACGGTTCAAAATGCTATGAAAACGTATGAATGTAGGCTACATTGGTACTGAATGTAAGAATAGTCCGAAAGGCTATTGGAGATACCTCAACAGAAAGTTGAAAAGAAAACCAGGTGTTAGTGTCTTATTGAAAGATGATGGTACCAAGGTTACTTCGGATATAGATAAAGCTAATGTTTTAAATGATTATTTTTCATCTGTGTTTGTTCAAGAAGATACTACAAATATACCAACTTTCAATGTTACAAATCAATTAAACGTTCCCGATTTTTATATTACACAAGAAGACATACTTGCTAAATTGTTGAATTTAGACGTGACTAAAAGCATAAGCATGTATTTTATGTATAAGCATAAAAAGCATAAGCATAAAAACATGTATCCGATTCCCCTCATTCCCGTTTACTGAGGGAAGTGGCCTTTGAAATATCACAGCCGCTATCAACAATATATAATAAGTCTCTTGAATCTGGTACATTACCCATTGAATGGAAACAAACCAATGTTACTGCCATTCATAAAAAGGACAGCAAATTGGATGCTGCAAACTATAGACCCATCAGCTTAACATGTATACTCTGTAAGGTTATGGAGTCTATCTTGAAAGACCGAATAATGGACTTTCTTGAAAGTCATACGATGCTAAATGATAACCAGCACGGTTTTAGATGCATTACTCAACTTTTACAGGTGATGGAGGATTTTACCGTTAATTGATCGTGATCAATGCATTGATGTTGTTTATCTTGATATCCGCAAGGCTTTTGATTCTGTACCACATGAGAGATTATTCATTAAACTAAATGCATATGGATTTAAAGGGAATATCTTTAACTGGATTAAAGACTTTCTTAATAATCGAATACAAAGAGTCAATGTCAATGGGGTGGGGTCGGATTTTAAGAATGTAATTATCGGTGTACCCCAAGGAAGCGTATTGGGACCACTTTTATTTATTTTATATATAAATGATTTACCATGTGGCATAAATTCAGCCTGCAAACTGTTTGCAGACGATACGATGATCTATAGTACAACTGAACATCATAACATTCTACAAAATGATATATTTTCACTTTTCAAATGGTCAATGGTCTACAACATGGCATTTGGATTTTTATGTTTCGAAATGTAAAGTAGTACATATCGGAAAAAATAAACCATGTCATAATTATTATTTGAACTTTTATGTCAAATCTACTTTCCGTTGAGCCTTATGAAAAGGATGTGGGAGTTACTTTTGATTCACTTTTGAATTTTGATGTACATAATATTGATAATTGTGTAAGCCGTGCAAACAGAATGATGGGAATAATATATAGAACCTTTATAAGTCTTGATAAAACCATATTTTTATATTTGTATAAATCGCTCGTTCGACCAATTCGAGAATGCGGAAATTGCACCCGGAGCCCATTATATAAAAGACAATCTATTAGTATTTAAAGTGTTCAGAGGAGAGCTACCAAAAAGATTTATGCAATACAGTATTTATCTTAGAGGGAAAGGCTAGAATTTCTTGACTTACCAAGTTTGAAATATAGAAAAATTCGTGGGGATTTAATTCAGGTTTATAGATTGGTACATGGTCTAAATAGACTTTTATGATTTTTTTTTTCATATTCTAATATTACTTTTACTAGAGGGAACAAGTTTAAGATTTTTGGCACTAGCTGCAAAACAAACATAAGACAAAACTGGTTCGGTATTTGTATTGTCTAGAAATGGAACAATTTGAAATTTGAAACAAAGAATGCAAAATCTATGGATTATTTCAAGGTGTTAGTAGACCGGGAATTATACGATGGGAGATTTATATATGACAAATAATACTTGTTTGCACTGCTGTTGACATGGCTTTCAATCTTGTATGTATATATTATGCATTGTTACCTTATTATGGTTATCTTCTATAATATGCGTGCGTGCGTGCGCGCGCGTGTGTGTGCTTTGCATGTCACGGTTAAAGATATATGTTTGTACATCACATATACATGAGTCAAGGACATCTACACCAGGTGTTTTTGACATGAGTACATTTAAGTTGAAATACTATAATTACCACGTGTATTATTATTGTAATCGTTAATCAATAGATTTATAGCATTACTATTAATATTAAGGGCAGTCAAGGGAGTTTATCCTAATTTGCCCTATTCCATATTATGTTATGTTATGTTAACAAGGAGACAGACAAAATTGGATTCAATCGTCTGATGTCACGTCGCCCAGGAACGGCGACCATCGTGGTTCTAAACAAAGAAAATCGGTACTTTTTATTCTTCATGCTGGCTAGAACTTTTCATATGTTTTGTGATCAGAATGTATAAAAGTTAAAACATCATATTTATAATGTTTTTCTCCTCTGGATACACTTTTATGCTCGTCGGAGAAATATTTCATAAAGGCGTCCGCCATTGTTCCGATAGTTTAGAGCCAGTTACTAAGTTACTATGCGTCACTACGAGGGAAGTGACGACATGACTGTTGAAGCGTATTCCGTGTAGATCTTCAAAGTTGCCAGATGCCAACCAGTAGCACAGCAAAAAAAAAAAAAAAAAAAAAAAAAAAAAAAAAAAAAAAAAAAAAAAAAAAAAAACAAAGAAAGAAAAAAGAAAAGAAATGAAATATTAATGAACAACTAGCTTGGGAAGCAAGTTGATCCCTATCAGGAAAAAGAAAAGCAGCAGAATTAGTCGTTTACCATTATCAGTTGCCATTTGCTGAATCTTTTTATGCAATATTCATAGCTCAGTTTGTAAGGGATTAAAAAAAATAACATGCCAATTGAAATGTTGGATACAAAATTTTGTATTTTGTCTTCGATTTTTATCGATAAAAGAGCATTCTAGTGACCAGATATGAATTTGTATATGAGTATTGAAGTTGTTAACGTGGTCTTGCTTTGAATAAATTCTCAAGGGCAAGTTATAATTAAAAGGTTATTTGTTGTTTGGGACCGTATCACATTAAGAAATTGACCGGAGTATGCTTTCGTAATTATAAAGG
Organism: Berghia stephanieae; assembly: GCF_034508935.2. Taxonomy (NCBI): domain Eukaryota; kingdom Metazoa; phylum Mollusca; class Gastropoda; order Nudibranchia; family Aeolidiidae; genus Berghia; species Berghia stephanieae. Next base: position 26,803,520 of record NC_088366.1, read on the forward strand.
CAATTAATTAATTAATGATGATAATAATAATAATAATAATAATAATAATAATAATAATAATAATAATAATAATAATAATGATGATGATGATGATGAGGATGATGATGATGGTGATGATGATGATGATGATAATAATAGTAATAATAATAATAATAATATAATAATAATAATAATAATAATAATAATAATAATAATAATAATAATAATAATAATAATAATAATAATATTAATAATAATAATAATAATAATAATAATAATAATAATAATAATAATAATAATAATAATAATAATAATAATAATAATAATAATAATAATAATAATAATAATAATAATAATAATAATAATTAATAATAATAATAATAATAATAATAAATTATTGTTGGACAAAAAGCCAATCCCGTATTTTATAGTGTTTAAAACAATTTATTGGCATTTTCCCCCTCAAATATTTAAACGCAAACTTTTTTGTCTGTATATTTTCAGAGTCATTTTGATATTAATTGTGATTTTTTAAAGGAGTGATTTTAGCTTTGCCCATAATTAACATAATCTTTATGCAATTTTATGCAAAAACCCCAACAAAAACCCAATTATTTTACATAACCAGTAGTGAGCGCAGCTGTCCTTTTTGCCCTCTTGGCGAGCAAAGCGCCTGTAGACTACAGAAGGCAGTCACAGATCTATGAGCAGCCCGGAATATGCACTAAACTGCTAAGACTTCAATGTGGATACATTTTGGTAAAAACAAACATCATCAAGCAAAATCTATCGATTTAGCTATTATTTTTGACTGTGGAATTTCGCCCAAATTATTTTAACTCAATAATTCGACCGTGGTTTATTTCAAAATAAAGTTACACTGGACATCAGGTAATATTTGCTTGGAAATGAATAAATAAATCGACGACTGCAAACGGGGTTTAGAGGGATTCACTATGAATCATCACACATCAATCAATCAATCGCGTTCACTTGAGTGCTTATATATTTGATGACCGTTTTCCATATCATCAATCAATAATTTATCAAAATTCATCATTTTATTATGGGGTGATATTTTTAAACGTACCATTTTAAAAATCTAAAATAGCTGCATGGGTTTAATGTTATTATTACCTGTAAACTGTAAAGAAATATTGCCTCTCCACTAGTCACTAGTCAGTTACTGTTACTGTGACAGTCACAGTAGGCTCTCTTGTACTTTTACTCTCTCTACTCTCTTAACAACTTAATTAGAGAACATAGGTCATTTTTTAGAATTGAATGTATATGGTCATGTCATACACCAAAAAGAATCGTTTGTTAAATCGCTATTCAGAACTTTTTTATGCCGTTTAAGTTTATTAATTTTTTCATCAATCATGGGCATGACAGTGACAGGTATGTTGTAAGAAAAACGCTAATTTGTTCATGGCTGCTTCATTTCTCCCTACAAACCAGTTCCACTGGGTGGGGTACTTGACCTCCCTCATTGGGCAGGAAGGTCACTCACTGTGTATTCTATACCCCTATATCTTTTTCGAACTTGCATTTTGTCTTTGTCTTGGAATGAGATTACTTTGTTTTGTTCTTTTCTTTGTCAGAGTCCTTGACTGGGAGGAAAACAGTCAAATCTATAGTTAAAGTTTTAGGAGATGTTATTTTTTTTTCTTGTACGTCATCTCTCTGTTATTAATTGTTATTGTTGTCGTCTGTTGTTTTGATTTATAATGTATTTGAGTTTGAGTTTGCTCCTCTTAGTCTTAGTGGGATAATGCTTGTGTCTGGATGAGACTTTTTAGGTGATCTCAAACTAAGTACACTGGATGTGCTCTTGGAATCTACATCTATTCCTTATTAAACCATTCCCCTTTGTCTTATTTTTCTTACTTGTGCTTTTATTTGTAAATCAATAATTTTTTTACTTTTCCATTTTTCTTCCTTTTTATTGGTACTGAAATGACCTAACTGTCACAAGCGCCGTAAAACCCTTAAAAACAAAAAACAAGCAAAGCAGTTCCAGTGTAAATCAAGGACCATAAATTTTACCTACCATCTCAAAATGGCAATATGTCAGGATAAATTGGACCTTGAAATCTAATTTAGATTAAAAATGATAGAAAATAGATAAAGTTTTTCGCAATGTATGAAACTTGATTGATTCTTCATCATAAGAAATAGAAATTATCTCCCATGTTTCATACTTGTGGACACAAACTCATTTTCCAACACTAGTTCATCCCAACACAATACCGCTTTGAGGTGGTGACTGATAAGAGTGTAAGAGGTGTTATAACAAGAAAATATAAGTGAGTAGGAAACAGGAAAGTGCCAGAAGACAATAGAGAATAACAATTTGCGGCAGCGATGGGGGCTTGAACCCATGACCTTACTGGTACAACTCCGCTTGGCCGGGGAGAGCGTGGGGATAGCTCAGACAGTAGAGCCATGCTCTCCCCGGCCAGGGTGGAGTTGTCATACCAGTAAGGTCGCGAGTTCGAGCTACTATCGACGTAGCAAATTTTTTATTCTCTATTGTCTTCTTGCACTTTCCTGCTTACTTCATTTCTTGTTATTATCAACATAAGTGCTTGCTCCACTCACTTTTCTAAGAGATGTTATATAACATGACATTGGTTGCGTTATTGATTTATAGGATTTGTTATAGCAGCTCAGGATTATGTTTCTTTTTTTAAATTCTCTGTTGTAATTGTAATGGGCTGGGTCTAGAATGAGACTAAATTTTAGTTTGGTTGTATGCAAGTCCATTGATTTTTAAAATGTCAATACATGACAACTAAAACCCCCCAAATCCCCAATAAAATTAAAATGTATTCTTAATAAAGTTGGGAACTGTTTCCATAACACCTGATGTAAAATATTCATTTTTTATCGACTACTTTTTGAGAGGAAATCACATTGTTTGTACCATGGAGCATTTTGCTTTTGTGTCTGTTCCACCCATGTGCCCTTTTTCCATGCCTCCTAACTGCCTTCCTGACACTTAGGTGGAAACCACTGTATTACTGAACTTAGTTATAAAACCAGGCTTACAAGGACAAATGGACAGAATTTTAGATGGAATTTGAGTGTCATGCGCAAATCAAAATCTTATTTGTTCATTACGAATGTGAAAGCAGATTTCTACATATGTCTTGTTACAATGTAATTGTAAATGACTTTATTCCAGATTTATGCTTATATACATTTTATTTGCATTTCTTTTCTTTATAACTTTCTTTACCAAGTTTGATCAACTAAAATTGTGAATTTTATATGTATTTGGAATCTCGTTTTTAATTAAAGGTGATATTGATTGATATTTGACAACCACCTCTCTCTCTCCTTTGCCAGTGACAAGGCTGAAGTATACTTTCGTCAATAATTTGGAGATAGAACGATGTATATTTATTGGTTGGGGCAAAATGAGATGTTTCTGATGTTTGTAAACAAAAGGAATCCATTACACATTACTTGCTTCACTAACAAAGCCATTGTTGGGCAAATGCTGTGATACAGCAAAGCTACAAATGATGAGAAACTGTAATTTTCATGCTTTATCATTGTTATTGTCCATGCATCCATGATGATGGCTTGTAAATAAAAGAATAAGTATATATTTCAGATAGTGAGGGAATTCTGTTGCTCATTTAAATTACAGAAAAAAGGCGCTAATGGGATTGAGTATGTATGTGTCAAGGGGTATATATTCTTATTAGGGTCGATGTGTTTATAATATTGTAATGAATTGAGTCCCAGTTGATGTAGCTTTACAGAATACAGGCCTTCAAGATCCGGGGAATTTTTACCCCCTTGTATTTTATATGAGTCAGTCTGCATCTGCTGTCTGCTTACATCACCTATAAATCATTTTTCCCATTTTGTTTTCACCAGAATGGATGCAAGTACCTCTGATCCTGAAGGTGCTGGAGAAAATTTTGAAGACCCTCCCGATTCTCATCATATAAATGATCTTGAGAAAGGAATGATATCTGGTGACATGATTTCTGGAGAGTCACAAACTGAAGTTCCTAAAGGAAATGAAAAAGATCCATTATTTAAAGAGTCAGATCTTACAATTGAATCAAATAGAAATGAATTGAAAAAGACGAGGGAGAGGAAAGGTCCTGAGATATCTATGGATGTTGCTGGTTCATCTCAAGCAAAAGAAGAGGAAACCATGATAGAAATGAATGGGCAAGTGAGTCAAAGTGATGATCTGAACAATCAATGCCAAGTCAAACTGGAACCTGTAGAAGAAGATGAGGCCAATAGTGACAGTAATAATTTTGGTGATGATGATGATGAGAGCATCAGTTGTCATAACAATCCCACAGAACAACTAAACATAAAACCTGATTCCGGAGTTGCATTTAGTTTTGTCTCAAGCGCTCATGTATTTGGAAAGCAACCGCCAGGCTTGATTTACAGGTAAGAAGAGTCTAACATGCTAACCCTTTACTCCATCAAATACTTTCATGATTGATCACCATCTGCAGTTTCTATGTGGATGACCAATTTTCTCAGCTTTCTTCAACTTCGAATAATTTTTTAATCTGCATTATTTTAAATGATTAAAGAAAAAAATAACTGAAGAGGATGCTACTCATTGCTAGAATAAGTCTTGTAATTTGTCTTGTTTAAAATTTGTATGGAGTTAATCCCAGGATGTATTTTGGATGTAAACTTTAAAAGCCAGATTAGAGTTTGCTCTAACCTAATTAGACAACAATTTCTCCCATTATATAATATTATCAATGACCTGAATATTTTCACAAAGTGGATAGATTCATCTTTGCTGCTCTTTTTTTTTTTTTTCTTTTTTTTTTTTGATGTGACAAGTATCAATACTACTCTTAAGTGGTGGATGTATTGGGATTAATTATGTGCGATTGTTCCAGTAACTCTCTCTTTATATAGAAATAAATAAGTTCTCAAGGGTTAACTCATGTGATATTTGGTTGAACCTGAATTTTTTGACACCAATAGTGAGGTTAGGGTGAGGTTTACACTTTTTGTTCTTTTAAATACACTTGATTACCGCTTCCCTGAACACACGGTTTCCTTGAACTCTTTTGAATTTCCCAAATTTTTTTCCTAATTAATTTTGTTATCATTCATTCCATTCATTCTTCGACCTAAATTTGACCTTGAATACAGTTTTCTCAAACTAATTTCATCCAACCAATGAAAAAAAAAAAGAAAGATTAATTAAACAGTTTTTTAAATACATCCATGATGATTTCGGCCAATGATGATTTACTGTGACATTGTGTATTGTGTGTAGCTACAGCCGTAAAGGAAAGTTGCAGGTGTGTATAGAGTATGATAAACATGTAATCACACACAGCCACTCACTCGTAATCCACGACCATGTCAGTCTTTCTTTAGACTTTCGTGAAAATCCAAAAATGAGTAATTTCTGCTTCTGGTATTACTGATGTTTATCGCACCATCCATCATGAAACTACTTTCATCATTCGAGGTCACAGGTCATGGATTTGAATTCCACTTGCTGCTTGTTGTCTATCTTTGTTATTCGGAGCAGAGACCAAATTTCAGCCCAAGTCTGAAAAGTTGAATTGCGAATCATGCATTTACTCAATGTATGAAGCTGTCTCACTTTCTTTATTTTTTTTGTTTTCAACGGCGTTGTTATATTTATGGTTTCCCTGTCCGAGATAAACCATAAGAAAAAATTGTTTTCATCAGTTGTATTTTTATGGATTACCTATCAAGATAAAAAAAAAAAAAAACAATGCATGAGATTTACAACATTGATCGCAGTGAGGATATCAAGGCCATAGTTGTATCCGTTAATTTTGATTATCTTCAAGCAATTGTTCATAATAGCTATAATTATTATGAACATATAGACCAAAAATGTTCAGACTTTTTAAAAAATGCGCATTTACCGGCCTGTCATAACATGCTTAACTGTGATAACTTGTCACTATTAAACATACATTGACAAGAAAAAAATCACCAGGTACTCATTTTACATCTGAGTACAATGATAGTAGAGTCTTTTCCAATGACTAATCTATGCACCACTTAGAGCGGGACTCAAATCTGGGACACATAAGACCACATAGCTGCACATTTGAACTCATATATGTATATTTTTTGTTGTTATGAATTCAAATGACCAACATTTTTCTTTGAATTATTTGAATGTGAAAATTGATAAAGGTAATCTTGATCTTAAACACAAATAGTCACAGTACACTGTTCTCACTGCTTTTAATTTTTTTAAATATTTCAGATGTAAATATTGTGGTCAACAACTCAAGAAAATTTCCTCTCTTCAACAACATGAGGAAGCACACCGTGATGGAACGATTTACAAATGCAGGTTTTGTGAATATTATTCTGTAAATCGTGTTCGTATTGCAGCTCATGAATGCAAGCACACCGGAGAGAAGCCGTTTTCATGTGATCAATGTGAATTTCGATGTGCAAGCCGGTGTGACCTATCAAAACATGGGCGTGTTCATGACTCTGCCCGACCATACAAATGTCAGCTGTGCGCACATACTTCTAAAAGTCATACTAATCTTCGAAGACATATGCGCTCTCATTCTAACTACAGGCCATTCAGCTGTGATTTGTGTGACTGGAAGTTCAAAACCAAATCTGCGCTAGATAATCATAAAAAGATTCATTCAGATTTAATGGATTTCTTTTGTGACAAATGCGACTACGCTTGTAAAACTTCAAATCAACTTCGTCAACATGTGCTCACTCACTCAGAGGTGAGAAACTTTGCCTGTAGCCACCCGGGCTGCATGCAGCGATGCAAGACCAAATCAGATTTAACGAAACACATGTCAGTACATAAAACTAGTCTAGACTTCAAATGTGTTTTATGTAACAAGCGTTACAAAAGCAGGCACAGTTTACGCTCTCACACTCGTAGGCATGAAAAACAGGACTGCCCATGTAAAATTTGTGGTAAAGTTCTTCAAGGTAGTAACAGCCTCAATAAGCATATGCTAGCATTGCATACTGGAGGCAAAAAGATTGAATGCCTGATATGCAAAAATAAGTTTTCCACTAAAGTGAATTTGAAAGCACATCTTAAAGTTCATGCAAGAGATCGTTCTTTTCTTTGTCCAATTTGTTTGCATGGATTCAGAAATATCAATCATCTTTTCACTCATATCGGAGCTTCTCATGGGAAGGATTATGTATACGTCTGTGATATTTGTAACCGTCCGTTCTCTAGGTATATGATGATGAAATTTCACATAGACAGAAATCATATGAAAGAAAGGGACAAGAAACTTGTCTATGAATTTGAATATGACAGAAATTGCTTATCTTATGATCCTGATGAATTTGATAGGAAGTTGAAAGAAATGCTGAAAATTCTGAAAAGAGAAAATAAATGGTCAGCAAACATGAACAATTCGAATAGTTATCTTGAAGATGTTAAACCTAATCTGGATCTGGAAATGAGTGAGTTGGCCTTAATTTCTAACCAAATTCATTCTCCAATGCCGTCCCAAAATTTGTCTGGGTCAACACTGAACAATGGCATCAGTTTTAACTACAATGGCAATTCAGAAAACGGAATGAAAGATCCTGAGTCAACTAGTTCAAGTCAAGTTTTGCCAACATTTGATTCTAGAATTTCAAGTAATGATGAATATTTGCAAGCTGTTCAGAATGATTGTAATATTGATATTGATAATATTCCAGAATTGAAGAATCCAGCTATCACTGATTTAGTCGATTTTGGAAAAAGGACGTTGACAGTGAAACTCGAGAGATTAGATGAAAGCATTGTTTTATCTGGTAAATCCAATGTTGAAAATAATGAGAGCTTATCATCACTAAAATGCTCTAAAATTATAAGGTTGGGTTCGTATGCCAATGTTAGTATTAACCTCACTGGCAAGGATTCTGGTTTTAAGTTCAATATGAAAAAAGGGAAAAAATGCAAAGGATGGTTTGCAGATCCAGATAATATGATACCAGAGGCAAGGGAAAAAACAATTAACTATTTAGTAAAGCAAGCAAATTTTACACAGAGAAAACCTCACAGTAAAAGAAAAGTCAGAAAAAGGGGTAAAAATGACACAGAGGACCGAATAACCTCTGGTTTGAAAAGATCCCCTCATAAAGGCAAAGCGAAGAAAAAATCAGGATCTGTGTCAGTATTACGTGGTCCGTTGAAACTCAGCATAAAGAAGAAAAAGATGTGTAGAAATGATTTGGCCTCTGATGTTAATAATTTATCAGATAACGTTTCTATAAAAACAGAGGTACAAGACAACTATGAGTATATGACTGAGCAGTTCAATGATCGTGATTTATCTCTTCAATGTGACAACCAACAATCTGAAACTGTACACCGACAGCAACTAGAGACATTTCATGACAATGATAATGAAATCACAATCAATGTTGAGTTTCAAAATGTAGTTCAGGATGAGTATATTGAAAAGGATGATGAAATTTTCTATTCTGGAGAGTGCCATTCCAAATTTAATGGTGGAAGAGCTAAAAATATGCATGGTTCAATATCAGTTGGAGGTGAGATGGGAAAGTTTGGGAAAGTTTGCAAGAAACTAAAACCATCAAAGAAAAAAAGACAACAAAAGTTAGATAATTCTACAGTACAGAGGAATGTGAAGTCATTTAAGTCAACAAAGGGCATTACACTTCCACAACTAAAAGTAGTTATTCCCAATATTATGAAAGATGGCAGACTGAATGGGCTGTTCGTAAATTCGAAACAAGTTGAGGAAAAACAATTGGCAAATCAAGTACCTGGTACTGTATTAGAAGTAGAAAAAGTTATTGATAGCCCGCTCCAAGTTACATGGAAGACAGTAGGTGGCCACAAGGATAGTAGAATTTACAAAAGAATGATGGGGTCTGCCCAAAGCGGAAGACCAGATTTTGTATTACACAAGGGGGAACAAATGAAGAAGGATGGTCAAACCAATGACTTGAAGAGAATTTCTGAGTCTACTACCAAAGTGACAAGCAGTGATGGATCTCATTACGGCTTCAACACTGCTGCTGATTCTAATGTTGGGTACATACTTGGTAAAGAGAAAGAGAAAAGTATAGATACAGTTACTGTATCTGATGATAGACAATTTGAAAATTCAACATTGATGAGTGGAAATTTAGTCAATGAAAATTGTGATTCTCAGGGAAGTGAATTGTCTGAAAGTAAACTTGCGAGTCTGGTTCCCATTTCACACCCAGCTCAGGCCCCATCCTCAGAATCAAACACTAACATCAAAGTTATGTCATTGAAAGAGTTTGAGGATGAGTACAGGAAAAGACCAAAGGTTGTTGCAAATGTGTCTTTGAATTCTAATCACACGAGTTCAGTAGTTCAATCAAGTGGTTGTAGAAAAAGAAGGAAACGAACACCTACAAGTGAAAATGGTAAAAAGAAAAGATTGACATTGAAAATCAACAAGATTGATTTTGTAAATGAAATGGCAGAAAACATAACTATGAACAATGATGAAGTTTCAACTCCTCAGAATAAATCTCCATATATTTCAGAGGTTAAGATATCCTCAACAGAATTTAATAGCCTTAATGCTGATATAAACATGCTTGATGATTATGGCAATGCTATATCACTTGCTGAAGATTGTAAAAATAGTAAATTTAGAGATGAGTCAATATGGAATTCTGCAAAAATTTCCACAGAACTTTTCCCTAAACCGAAAAGAAAGTACACATTTAAAAATCCCAGAAAGAGTAGCTCCCGAAAACCAGGTAAAAAGAATCTTATAAATAGGAACTCTGTATCTTCAGAATTTGACACTGCTTTGATTAAGTTGACTTCCAGTACAGATAATATGGCAGAATCTGATTTAGATTTGAATGCTTCAACTTCTGCTTTAATTATGCAACAGTCTGGAAATGAGAAACCTCAAGTAGAATGCAATAATGGTAATATGGAAGTCACTCAAGTGCACAAACTTGGAAAAGCTGTGCAACTTACATCCTCTGATAAGCGATCCAAAATTGTATTGTCTCCAAAATCAGCAAAAGATAAAAATGTCAATAAGCACCTAGCTATTAAAGAGAACAGTGAAAAGTTAAAAGAAACAAGCTCGAAACCAATATTTAAGAAAAAAATAGCATGTCGTAACAAAATCAACGTGTCTGCTTTATTTGGAAAGACTTTAGAAAGGAAGGCTTCTCCTCAAATAGCTAGACAAACAACTAATCTTTCAAAGCCTGATGAAATAGTCACCCATCATGTGAGTTACGAAAATACCAATTACTTTCAAAAGGTACAACCACCTTTTGCTTCTTTAAAAGCAAAACAGGTTACGAAACAAGGTAGAGTGGTAAATAGAAAGACATTGAATAAAACTCCTGACCAGAAATGGAAAAAGAAAGAAAATTCTAAAACTATAACCAATTCAGGACAAAAGAATTTAAAACCAAATGGGAAGGTGAAAGGTACATTGGATAAACAACAAACTGGTGTCAAGTCCAGCAATAAAAATACGCCTAATGCCAATGCAAAAGAAAATCGAATAAAACTTCCTGGTTTGATATCAATTGATATGATGGAGAGAAGACTCACAGTAGAGTGTGTTACTTTGTCTCCTAAAGTTTTATTAAGAAGGATTTCACCGAGTGATTTAAATTGCCATAAGTGTAATCTTCAACAAATTTCACAGGACAATGACCTGCAGCACAACAAAGACAATATCACCTTCAACAGAAATCCATTTAATTTTCATTGTAGTGAGAGAGTAACTGGTGAGACTGTAACTAATAGAGAGAGTTCTCTCAAGATGGAAAGTGTTGGCGATAACTGTATCGTGGCTGACTCTAACCTCAAAGATTTGAGAGAGAGAATGAATTTGTCACTGTCCTTAGCTTTGTATGATAATTGTACTCGTGGTTTGAGAAACTCTCAAGAAGCTTGTGTCACTGCACAAACTGTAACAACTAGTCAGAGCTCCGATGATCTGTTGAAAATGGAAAACCAATCATATCAGACTGTAAATGGTCAGAATTCTTCACATGCTATGTGCGATACGTTTATAATGAATAAAAGCTATTCCATTCCTGTAGATAGATGTAGTAGTAGTTTACCTCTCAATATTGAACTTACAAATGCCAGTAATGATATGGATGTTATGATGAATTATGATCAAGCAAAAAATTCTGAGGATTCATCACTTCTTGATAACAATTCATCAACATTTACTTTGTCCGATAAGAGTGTCATGAATGTTGAGTATTTAAATTCTATGAATACAGATATTTCTCCTGCCAAAAATAGCTCTTCAGATACTGACGGTTCCATGTCCCTTCTGCCCCTTCCTTCTCCTCTACCCCATTCTCTAAACAGCCCTGATGAATTAGTTTGCACAGAGGAACTAAATGATTGTGATGACAATCAATTGACTGTTGTAGTCGAGCTTGGAAGGGATCTAAATGATGTTAAAAATGAAACGCCCAATGTTTTGATTTAGATTTTTAAAAAAAGAATTAATAAGAGAATCTAGTTTGATTCAATGACGATAAATCCGCTTATGATTAAGAGGATAATTTATACAATTTGTGTCACTCAAGTTTGATAAAAAAACTTCATGTTTTTGCTACAAGGCTTATGATTAGAATTAAGTTTAGTGTATAGCAATTCTTTTTTTGGATGATGGAGAAAACCCTTTGCCCGATCTAGTCTTTTGATGAGTTATTTTAATTATTTTAGTCTTGCTCGTCTGATTTGGTAATTTGCATGTATAATAGTATTTATTAATTTATTCAATTCATAACGGGGTGATTGTAAAAATGAGTACTGAAAGATTAATGTTATAATATAATTCATTTTCAATGTAAATATTGAAGGACTAGTTTTATTTATCTGTTGTATTATTTGGTACTTCTTAATTTTGATAACATTCACAAACAAATATATTTTTAAAAAATCATTCATGATGTCTGTTTAATTACAACCGGCAGGAGATCTGAACTACACAAACATATGTAGGACATCTATTCGAAAAGGCTTGTGACGTAGCTAGTAATATTATAATTTTTGTATTTAATGTTCAAGTTGCTATGTTTTTCAAAGGAAGAAGCCAACAATTTCTGAAATTGTATGACTTGGCTTCCAATCATTTACTTTTTTTTCAAAGAAGAAACCAACAATTTCTTAAATTATATGATTTGGTCTTCCAATCATTTCATTTTTTTAAAAGGAAGAAGTCAACAATTTCTTAAATTGTATGACTTGGGTCTTCCAATCATTTATCTGGTTTAGCTAAGAAAACATTAATTGTCTATTCCATTGTGTGAATATTCGTTAGAATTATTGCATTCGCCATGGCATTTCCATATTAATGTTAATCGATCATTACAATTTTAATAAAGGAAACAAATAGAAAACAATCTTCAATTTATATTTTAGTGGAACAATATAATTCAATCTTGTTACTTTACTTGTGACCCACTTCGGCAATATGGTGTAATGTCGGGTGGTTCACATGAAAAAAAAAATTAATTAATTTTTGGTCAAACATATACAACTTGGCAAATATGCTTTATTGAAGATAATAGACTTCTTAAACATCCCTGTCCATCGAACACTAATTATAGCCCATTTAGACGTGCTGTTAATTTACCCACGGCCTGTCGGATATACTTAGACGCGGTGGACGTGGGTCACCCGTGAACCGACATATGTCGATGAGAGAAGTTCCGTTTCGATGTACAGTTTATTGCTCCGCGACCAGGGACATTGTATTTCTGTTGTCAATCTTGGGAATATTGTATGTGTGTGTGTGTGTGTGTGTTTGTGTGTGTGTGTGTGTGTGTGTGTGTGTTAATAAACACATCAAATAAACAACTCAATATCACGATTAATCACTGATTAGCGCTGCAGCAAGCATAATGGTACATGATGTATGGTTGTTAACATAAGCTATGAAATGATGGAATGGGTGACGTGACGATATGGTGTCTTGTCTTGTCACGGAGGTCATACAATGTTAAGTGTGGTCACTGTTGGATGAGGGAACAGTGATCATGGAAAATTCTTGTCATGACATTGTGTCCGTGGGTAAGACACTTTACACACAATACCCCACTCAACTCAGATGTGAATGATTCCTTGACTAAAGGCAGCAATTGATATTGTAAGAGTGTAAGTACAAAAAAAAGACGCCTAACAAGAGAGTGGTACTCACTCACACTCAATCAATCCTCTCCAGGCCTGCTGGCACTTGAGGCGATGCAAGGTATCTCCCTCTGGTCCTTTCAGGAGCTATTCATGGGGCCATCTCAAGGGACAGACCTCTCCACAGTACGTCTCCAGGTCTCCTTGGGGCGGCCTCACTTCCTCTTTCCTTGGGGTGTCCATCACAGGGCCTTCCTTGTCAGTGTTATATCATGTGACAGATATGCCCCAACCATTACCATCTTGTCCTTTTATTGAGACTCTCTAAAGACTCCACTTCCGCTCACTCTCAGGTCCTCATTTGAGATTGTATTCGGCCAGAATATCTTGAAGATTCATTGTTAACATTTGCTTTGGAGTACTTCAAGTTTCTGGATGATACTTTCTGTGGTCTTCCAACACTTTGACCCATAGAGCAAAATGCTCAAGACATCACTCTTTAAAATATTGATTTTTGTGCTTGAATACAATCCTGTTGCTCTCCAAATTTCTTTATGGGAAGCAAATGTCTGGTTTTCCTTACTGATTCTGGTTTTGATCTCTTCGTTGCAGGCACAATCTGTTGTCAGGTTATTGCCCAAGTACGTGGATTCTTGAATATATTCCAGAGGATTTCCATCAATAAACTCTGTGTCTTTGATGTGTTGAAGCTCATGACTTGAGTCTTATTGTTTACTTTTAGTCCAATTGAACTTGCTGCCGTGTGCAAACTTTCAGTCTTCTGGCATATATCCTTAACCTAATGAGATATTAGTCCAATGTGATCTGCGCAAACTAAAACTTCAAGTGTAGATGTAAGACCCCATAATATTCCTCGTTTATGTCCTTTGGCCATGTTTCGTATCAGTCAGTTAATGGCCAAAGAAAATATAATGGGTGAGAGGATCCAACCTTGTTTGAATCCAGAGTTCACGGTAAAAGGTTCTGTTAGATTATTGTTATGAACAACTCTGCACTCGAAATTCTTGTAGAGAGATTGGAGAACATTAACCATTTTCTGTGGAAAACCATAATGCCTAAGTATCTTCCACAGACTGTCTCGATTAACGCAATCGAAAGCCTTTTCAAAGTCGATAAATGCAGGGAGCTGTTTCACTCATTTAATTTTTCCAAAATGTGTGGAAGTTCAAAAATGTGGTCTGTGAATGATCTACCTCTCCTAAAACCTGTCTTTTCTTGTTGCAGGGTGTTGCCTACTGTATGATACAGCTAAATACGCATACTTTACTGGTCAATGAGAGTAAAGTGATACCTTTCCAGTTACTACAATTTCCAAGGTCTCCTTTCTTGAGTACTGTGTAATATTAAAATATGGTTCCATATGGCCTGCTGGGCCATAAATGAAACGTTGATGAAGCGCATTGAGCATGCAGATTCCGTGGAAATGCATTATATAGTATTTTCATATTTTTATAATGCTCTAGAATAAGTTTTCACATTGCAATTACATAGTTGTCAGTTGTAGCAATCCGCTTGGTACATATTACAAATTGAAATAAATATGGCATGGAAAATAAAATAAATTTACATAGGTATGCTACATACCTCTTTCCACAATTAAAGAATGCGATGCATTTCCGAAGTCCAAATTCGATAGTCCTGCTCTAGGGATTTCTTGACCTTGAATGGACGTCAAATATGGAAAGTATCACAACTTGGATTCATAAACATCTTCCCTACGGCACCAGATAGCTTTGACATCTCCACTTTCTTTACTTCTTTCCTGAAGGTGGACTTCGGATTGATGATTTTAAAAGATAACAGCCTATTTGTCTGCAGATGGGTCAATTTTGTATTCATTAAACGACATTTCCTTTTTCTTTTATTTAGATTTTTTTGCTCTTTAACTTTTGATAAAAATGACAGGTTAATTTTTTTTTACATTAATTTATTCCGTACATATTTATGAAGATTTGTATAGATTGCATACATAATTGAGTTGTTTTTAATTTACATATCGTTGGCAGTTGACAATCAGAATTTGGTGCATAAATTTATTATATTTTCAATTTGAAGTAACGAAATACTGTGATACTGTAACAAAAGCATCTAAACGATCACTATTTCACAGTTTTCCTGGGTGGGGTTCCAGACCTCCTATAGTGGGCAGGGAGGTACTTACTGTGTCTTCTTTCCCCATATATCTGTTTTCCAACTTGATTTCTGTCTTTGTCTTGGAATGGGATTACTTGGTTTTGTCCTGGCCATTTTCTTCCTTTTTACTGGCACTAATGTGTTGCAAGCGCCGTAAAACCCTTAAAAACAAACAAACAAAAACACAGTATTCTTTTCACTCTGCATTTAGGTGCGCACAACTTAAAACCTTCTGGCTTCTCTCCTTACTTATTTCTATTCGGGATGGAAATGGAGGGGGTAAAGGTGTTTTTTTTTTACCTCTCTGTAATGTACTATTGTAGTTTTTAGTTTTGAATATATTGTACTTTGTAAGAATTTGAGTGAATTAATTGCCGTGGGATCATTTGCTTTTTTTCTGGATAGAACTTTTCGGTAATATGTATATCAAACCAGCATATATTGATGGATTGCACATGGATTCCTCTGTTTCCTATTGTGCCAGTTATTCTCATTGTCTTACTTATTTTCTGGGGTTTTTAAGTTCAGATATTCAACTTTTCCCTTATCAGCTTCTTTTTTACTGCTGCAGAAATAATTTTAAAATGGTGCAAACGCCGTAAAACTAGATGGGGTCTTCTGACCTCCCAAGGTGTGGAAAGAGGTCACTTGCTGTATCTTCTGTCCCCCATATTATTTGTTTTTCTTTTTCATGTTGCCGCTGTCTTTTTTCTGGATTGAGATTGCTCGGTTTATTTCCTAGTACTGGCTGGGGGTCCTTTAGCAGTGTTGGAGGTGGAAACAGTCAAATGTATACCACCATTTTTTGAGAGATTATATTTTTCTCCTTGTAAAAAATCTCTCTGTTATATATATATATATATATATATATATATATATATATATATATATATATATATATATATATATATATAGTGTGTGTGTGTGTGTGTGTGTGTGTGTGTGTGTGTGTGTCCGAGTGGTTAAGGCATTGCACTATGACCGGGAGGTCCCGGGTTCGAGCTCCGCTTCAGGCAATTTCGTTTTTTCTATTGAGCAAGATTATTAACCCCCAATTTGCTCACTTGGACAACATGGGTGATTCCTGTTGACATCAGACATCTTGTTTGATGAATTATCTATAATCCTTCGTGGAATCCTAGGCGACGATGTCTTATGATGTCGTGGCGGAAGGGCATAATAATAATAATAATAATAATAATAATAATAATAATAATAATAATAATAATAATAATATATATATATATATATATATATATATATATATATATATATATATATATATATATATATATATATATATATACTATTGTAGTTATTAGTTTTGTAGACATTTGAGTATATCCTTCTTGGTGGGGTCCTTTGCTTGTGTCTGAATGGGACTTACAGGTAATGTCATAATAGGAATATCGGTGGATTGCTCGTGGGATCTTCTGTTTCCCTATTTGAACCATTACTCTTGGTTTTGATTTTTGTTTAGTGCTTTTAACTTCAGATCTACGACTTTCCTCTATCATCTTCATTTTTACTGGTGCTGAAATGACCGAATAGTGTCGCAAGCGCCGTAATACCATTTCATAACAAAAACAAATAAAACGCTATAATTCGGTCGGGGGAGTCCCTCGAAAAGTGCAATTAAACATTGAAAATCTAATATCTCTTTTTCACTGTTTCATCAGATTTATTTTTACTATCTAGCTTTGTTGTGATAAAAAAAATTTCCGGGGCACAGTAAAGCTCCCCAAAACAAATAATGAACTGTGTTTTTATGCATCAGATTATTGTCTTGTTACGGATTTTCGAGTTTTGTTATTGTTAAAATTGTGTTGTATCATTGTTGGGTTCTCTACGATACTTTTATGTGTATTTGTAACAATTTCGCTTTTTATGAATAAAGAATTTATTTATAAGTTGTGTCAAGATATCTGCATGATTTGCACCCCTTTCCGAAAAGACAGCATAACATGTTATCAATCGTCTCAAAATGGTATTATGTCGAAGTGCACTCGATGCTTACAATTCAGATTTAAGCTTAACATGAAACATTTATTTGAGCTTACCTAAATGCCTTCATTGAGAGCAATTATTTTGGTTTCTTAAACTTCAAAAGTTTTATATTCCCTACTTTTAAACGTCTTGATTTTAACTCAGTTTTCTTGGTCATGTTCATAATGGCATAATACCAGATTGATATAGTGGGTCACATATTCATGTGCCCGTATTCCGTTACTTGCTGTGTCTTCTATACCCCTCTATCTGTTTTCCAACTTGCTTTCTCTCTTTGACTTGGAGTGAAATTACTTTGTTTTGTCATTTCCCTAACAAAGTCCTTGAGAGAAACAGTCAAATGTATTGTTAAAGTTTTGGGAGGTGATATTATTTTCATTGTATATCACCTCTCTGTTATGTATTGCTATATGTGTTGTTTTGAATGTATAATGTAAGCATTTGAGTGTGTTCCTCTTAGTGGGATTCTGAACTGGTGTCTGGAAGAGAGACTTATAGATGATCTCAAACTAAATACATTGATAGTATGCTTTTGGAATCTGCATCCTTGTGTGGTTTCAAATGTAAATCTATAATTTTTGTTGACTATCCCATTTCATCCTTTTTACTGGCGTTGATATAACCTAAATATGTTGTAAGCGCCGTTAAACCCTTAGAAGGTCTTGTACTGGTGTCTGGGTGAGACTTTTAGGTGATTTCAAACTAAGTACTGTGATAGTGTGCTCTTGGAATCTACATCTGTTTCCTATTTGAACCAATTCCCCTTTGTCTTACATTTTCTTTGGTGCTTTAATTGTAATTCTAGAACTCTCATTTTCTTCCTTTTTACTAGCGCTGATATGACCTTAATGTGTTGCACACGCCGTAAAACCCTGAAAAACATAAAAACAAAACAGATCTTAAAGCAGACAGAAAGTTACACGGGTAATTTAAATGATAGATAGATAAATAGATTGATAGATAGATAGACACACACACACACACATTAAGGTATATATATATATATATATATATATATATATATATATATATATATATATATATATATATATAAGAGAGAGAGAGAGAGAGAGAGAGAGAGAGAGAGATGAGAGAGCCAAGGTTGGCCTCCTCGACCCATGTGTGAAAGTCGAGATCCCCAACCATCTTGGCCTTTCGGTTAATGTCTGACTTAACCGTATTATACTGTATGTTGGTAAATAAAAGTAAGTGTAAAAGTGACGAAAAACGCTAGTATTTGTTTCAACATCAACACTGGTTTATTGCAACTTGTAGCTATCAAGCTAAAGCTAATGCATGTATTAGTAAGTAAAAATAGGTCAAGTAACTAGTTTAGGGAAATAATTTTCTCCAGAGTTTTATTGGACTTTCACATCATAAGTAACATCAAATCCATACACAATTTGATTTAGTTCAATTCACAATACTTATCTTCAATTATAATCCAATTCATATATAATGATCTGTCATTTTAGAACCCTCGTCTATTTTACAAAACATCTAAGACTATTTTTCTTCTTATTCGTCTTGGTATCTCTTCCATTTCTTTAACAAATTATCTCTTATAAAGAACTGATTATCACAGTTCCAAGAATTTCATTATACACTATTTTGAATGGAATTCGTCGCAAACGAGGCTAAATTATAAAAGTTTGACTTGCCAGTGGTACTGTTATAATATAAAGGATTAGAAAACCTCTAATAATAACAACAATAATAATATTAATGTTAATAATAATAATAATAATAATAATAATAATAATAATAATAATAATAATAATAATAATAATGATGATGATGATGATGATGATAACAATAAATCTAATTTGATGAGGTGTGTCTCAAGAGGAAGTCAAGATTATTCGAATTCATAAATATAGATATGATTGCTTTTAACCAAAGGGAGAATACCGATAACAGTATTTTCGGGAAGATAAAGTAAAAAGTATCATTTGTGAGTGTATAAAAATCATTTTGTTGGTGTCCTTGTGATTTATAACATGAAATATCCAAGGTATTATGATCGTTGTATTACAAGTGGCTACATAGGTTGAAATGTTTTCAACAGAGATACAATTTTTACCCCCGAAGTATAAAATTTTAGTTCACAAAACTTTTCTTCAATTTGGACTGAATTTAACATGAATAAGAAGTGGGGAGGTAACTTTGTAAGAATGCTAAATCATATCCAGATAACAATTGAGTGAACACTCTCAAGCAATCTATTTGACACCTTTTTTCCCTTTCTTCGTTGTCGACTATATCTAACGAAGCAATACAAATTTCTATGTTTCATTTCATGAAACAGAACACTTATTTTTCTCTTAAAGTCGCCATATAAACGATATGGAACTTAGCAGGTTTTGAAAATTAACTCCTCAAGTGTTGTAAAAGAAGCATAATGTATATGATCTCAGAAAACTGGATTGCCAATTTAAATAATCTACCGAGATAAGAAAAAAAATATAATTGGGCGCGTTGAATTCCTTTATGTATCTGTGACATAAAACCCATATTGATTACATCGTTGAATTGTGTATCACTTCTATACATGGAAACATTCGGTACATGATTAAGAAAGAAAAACAACTCAAATAATACAATATGTATTTCGTTGTACCGTAATGTTAGAATAGTACCTAGAATAAACCCCATTTTATAAAGAAATAGTTCAAATGTTTTGATAAAACAGGTAAATGAATAAATAATGAATAGATGTATACATAAAGAGAGAAATTAACACAGCGGGTTCAAATCTTTGCCAACAAGGACATATTTACAATCACTATGTGTTGTGAATGAAATACGGTATCAAAATGGACTATTTTTCGCATTGCAAATGACTACCACCCAATGATTAGGTATAGACAGATTGCTTCATTTCGCAAACATTGCCAGGTAACCACTGAAAAGTGCAAAACCCCCCCACCCCCCCCCCCTCAAAAAAAAAATGTTGCGAATTCCATTTAGGTGATATATAAATAAATGACACTGTATGAGGAAAATATATTGCTAAATAAACACTTATTTTTTCGTTGTCATCTATTTCTACTTAGTAATAAATATTTCTGTTTCATTTCATGTAACAGATAGGCGAACAAATCGTTTATAAACATACAATTTAATGTGTTGTCACTATCACATTATTTTATCTACATTTCTATTGTAAATCATATTGGAGAATTATTATGCACATACAACAGATTAATTTTTAAATAGTATAGTAGATCTACCGTAAAATATACAACGTTTCGATTACTAAAACTAACGATTTACAATTTTATATGATTATAACACATTTATATAGAGCAGTATTTTCATGATTCCGTCGTAATTTCTAATTTGTTGGCAAGTCAACCCAACCCCATTTCTTTCTCTCCCAGCGCCGAAGCAGTTTGGGTCCCTTATTAATTGGCTCACCGAAAATTAAATTCTTATTATCTGATTTCATTTGGTAAATATTTATTCCATTTAAGTCTGGAGAGAGAGAGCGAGAGAGAGAGAGAGAGAGAGAGAGAGAGAGAGAGAGAGAGAGAGAGAGGGGGGGGGGTGCTAAAGATGATTGCTCCATATAGATGTGCAAATCTCCAAGTTTGTATTCATCTATACATACTATACATCTATTCACATTTAATTTGATAAAGCGGGATTCAATAAATAAATAAATAAACAAATAACGAATACATAGATAAACGCCATTCGTCTAGATCAGCCAAAAAATTGAATAGAAATTAAATGATGTCTTCATTGTAACTCGAGGGCTTCTCAGTGGTGTACTTATGTATTGCCCTCCTGGCCAAGAACGCCATTGGTAAATTAGATAGCTTATAGTTTCACGTTCCACGGCGTTCCCTCCTCTTCTTTAAGGTCTTTGGAGAACTGAAATACAAACAGAGAAATTCATTTATAAAATTCATTACACCCACCTCCTTTCCAATCATTAAACCAGATAGAACGTCCTTCACGGCATCATGTGATATGAATTTATTTGTGTTATGTAATTAAAAAACAACAACTAAGGAGCAGGCACCGATGTAAGATAAAGATCTGAACAAGTGTGTTTGAGCCTACTCTGTGGTTGTAATGGTAGCACGTCTGATCGGTAATCGGAAGGTCTGAGGTTCGATCCCCAGTCGAGGTAGACTGATGTTTTGGGATCTTTTTTTTTCATATATTTTTCTTTCTTGCTTTGTTTGGCACCTTTCATACACACTTGTTTAGATCTTTGTGTTATGTACTATTTTAAAACTGGGCCTTTTGCTGACCCACCCGACGTGTTTGGCAACATCGTCCCAACCAACCTACAGCCTTCGACGAAAGACGTAAGACTCTGAGGACAGATCTTCGTTTTCTTTCACGTCGTTCGTCGGTCGCTGTAGATTGGAAACGTAATCGTTGCCTTGCTAATATCTGCAAACATATTGTTATAGCCAAGCAAGCCATATGGCCATAGAGTCGGAACCCGCTGAACGATTATTTTTCCATTCTGTTTTTTTTCTTTTGATTGTGCGCTTATGAACCCCATACCTCCTAATTACTAAAAAAGAGTGATAATGGAGAGGGTTCGGATGGGAACCATACAGACAATGGACGTTTCGGGTACAAACCCTTCGTCACCACAACAATAAACAAATGAACGTGGAAAACAACTAAAATAAAATGGAGTATAATTTGTATATTATGTACTCAATGGTGCGAATGAAATGTTGGCGTCGCGCGCCAGATAGTAAAATGGCGATGATCTTAACTTTTGTTGCCATTTTTAGCAAACATAGATTATGTCGTCACCTTCAACATTATTGTCAT
Organism: Berghia stephanieae; assembly: GCF_034508935.2. Lineage (NCBI taxonomy): Eukaryota > Metazoa > Mollusca > Gastropoda > Nudibranchia > Aeolidiidae > Berghia > Berghia stephanieae. The sequence goes on from NC_088366.1 coordinate 26,825,589, forward strand.
CATAATGTTCCTTATAACGTACTTACCGATTTTGGTCCAACGATTACAAAGCTAGCACTGTACGTGATCAATAGCACCGCCGTTCTCTTTAATGACGCAACGTAATCTCTTTTTCCAACGTGAAATGCACTCAATGGTTATCCCCTCCCATCATAAAATAATACCTTCTCTCAAGGTTTCTTCTGTGAATTCGGATCTTTGTCCACTATAAACCTTCTCGGTCAAAGAATTCCAAATTGCGTAATCCATTGGATTCAGGCCGGGTGATTGAGGCGGACAATTGTCTTTCTCTATAACAGGAATATTCTTACTCTGAAGAAAAGCTTATATTCTTTTGCTTATATGGGATGTAGCACCATCTTTTTGAAAAAGGAAATTTCTTCCTGGATAAAGCTGTTCACAAAAGAATTTCTTGCAATGGTTTTATGTAATTATCAGTATTGACCCCAGTCTTTGTTGTGTCAATGAAGTGAATTTGGATCTTGCCATTCCATGAAATATCAGCTGAAACCATTATTTTCTTTAAAATCGATTTTGTTAATGATATAGCCGCTTGAATGGTATTTGTGATTTTTTTGTCCATACATTACATCGTTTTGACTATTTTTATGCACTTCTAACATGGAATCCTTTTCGTCAGTGAACACAATCATTTTAACGTCATCTGTAGAAAACCTATCGAGTAGCTATCTTGCTCTATGTATTCGTTTATTCAACACACTGGTAGGCTATCTGGATGCTCTTACACGCTTAAATGCTTTGGAATTTAGTTCTTTTCGAATGATATTGTGCACACATCGCAAGAAGTGTCTTATTTTAAGAATTACAACGCGCAAATACCACAATAATTTGCATCATCTTTTCGCCGATATCGAAATTTTAGGCGGTGTTACATGATTGTATATTTTTCAAATACCGCTCTTTAATTATTTTGATATTATGCAGTTTTATTAACAAAGAATAAAACTAATAGAAGTGAAAATGTTGAAAAAATATCTTTATAACTATTTACAACAGAAATAAATAAACAGCAGCGCGTTATAATTTTGGTGAAAGTTGAAAGTCTGTACGATTTCCAAAAAGAAAAAAAAAGAGGTCGATAAGCTTAAAATTTCCGGAAAAAGTGAAATATTAGTTCGTCACTGTTAAACATATAACATAAAAACATAATTCAACTCACATGCGTTTGACTATAATTTCAATTTTAGGCACCGTATTCACCCGTCCAATGAATGGAGAACAAAAGTGTGATGTCAAAAAAAAAAACAAAAACAAAACTGGTTCTAATCTTATTGGAAGTGTAAAACCACTCTTCCGGAGGACTGGATACCTACCTTGTATAATTGATCTTCTGGTTTCAATTAAATGACATCTTATTTTCTAGCCTGATCGTCAATAAAGATCATCCATCGTCGCACTTTTACGCCCGGAAATCCTAAGAATCTGCCAATATATCCGGCTGAGGTACTAAAATAGTGATGCCACCTTATGATTCAATACAAAACCTATTTATTATTACTTCTCAGAAGGACTGGTCATATACACACTTCCAAAGAGTTTGGAACCGGAGGAGTAGAGGGCGTGACGTCACGATTTCTCTGTCCTATTGAGTAATATGACGGGTATCAAATAACGGGAACATACAAACCTTTTCAGCAAAGCAATCTCCACAAGCCATGCGTATCTTGTCTGGTGTGGCTGGAGTATCCAACCTGAAGAATCCAGCCAGTCCATTTTGTTGCCGAGCAGCACTGATTGCCTTTTTCACTGCCACCAACACAGATGTGGCCAGGCACAAGGGGGGTTCGCCAATACCCTGAAATTAAAAAAGAGGGAATCTGGACATGGACTACACACACACACACACACACACACACACACACACATATGGTAGGCATCCTTCCGTCTCAAGAGACGATGGTTTGCGCCCTGTATGGCTTTAGTCTCATCAGTCTTGTTGAGAGCAACGACGGATGTGACTCAGCAGACCAATCCTTGCATGGCAGTCTCTACCGCAGTTGTTGCACACATAGTTTGACTGTGTGTTTGGTATTTGGATCTGCTGCCTCTCTTTCCTCCTTGCTATCCTCTCCTCAAACTTCATCTTTCTCCTCTCCTCACCTCTCTTCACTCCCTCAATCACCGCATATCTCCAGCCGCTGCGGTCGTCAGCAAGCGACTCCCAGGTGTTTGAGTCGATGCCTGTCAATTTCATGTCTCGTTTGCAGACATCATAGAAGCGCAGAGCTGGACGGCCAGTTGGTCGCCGTCCAGAAGCTAGTTCACCGTACATGATGTCTTTGGGTATGCGTCCATCGTCCATCCTGTGTACGTGACCAAGCCATCGCAAACGTCGCCGGCAGAGCATGAGATGCATACTGAGGGAGTTCGCTCTTTCTAGCACTGCATTGTTAGTGAGTCTGTCCTGCCACCTGATGTCGAGAATTCGTCATAGACAGCGAATGTGGAAGTTTTCCAGTCGGTTCTCCTGTCTGGCATATGTTGTCCAGGATTCACTGCCATACAGTAGGCTACTGAGTACACATGCCTGGTATACTCTGAGTTTGGTATTCAAAGTGAGTTGGTTGTTGGTCCACACTCTCTTGCCCAGTTGTGCCATGACAGCGGCAGCTTTGGCGATGCGCTTGTCTAATTCTGCATCAAGTGAGAGGTTGCTCATATATATATATATATATATATATATATATATATATATATATATATATATATATAGTATGCGCTTGGCTAAGAAGCTCATAACATTGCCAACCGGAAGTATAACGGACCAACACACAAAACTGCACGTTTATAGTCTGGTTAATACAGTTAAGTGAGAATTACTTATTAACGCGGATGGCAAAAAACAATAACAAAGACCTGAGTGACGTCAACTTCGAACTATCTATATATATATATATATATATATATATATATATATATATATATATATATATATTATATGCCGGGTTCGAGCCCCGCTTCAGGTACTTTCGTTTTTTTTTCCTTGAGCAAGATTATTAACCCCCAAATTGCTCACTTGGACAACATGTTTGATTCCTGACTGTTGACATCAGACATCTTGTTTGATGAATTATCAAAATTCCCTCATGGAATGCCAAGGCGACGATATCTTATGATGTCGTGGCGGAAGGGCATAATATATATATATATATATATATATATATATATATATATATATATATATATTATATATATATATATATTCAATTATGACCACAAACTTTGTGTACAAGGGTAACATGAAATATCATGCATACGTTTTGAATAACTTTTCATTGTTTGTTTCCCCCCCCCCCCCCCAGCCAATCTGGTGAGACTATGACAAAGCCAATGAATATCAAGTTATAAATGAGGGTGTGAATAGACATATACTCAATTTTAGATCTAAAAACCGACATTGTTATGGGCCGACGTGTATGTATATACAGGCCTGACATCCGAACGCAATTATGGGCCTAGTTTAACATTGTTGTAATGGACAATATTTTGCGTCACATTTTGAGATTTCCATTACAACAATGAGCCCATAATGAATTTTGGTCTTGATTTTAATTGGACATCCACAATTCCGAAAACGTGCGAATTTGAACAATCTAAATTTAAAAAAAAGCCAGTTTTTAACAGCACATGTTGGCTAATTGTGTGGCATCTGAACTCGGTGACGTTTGACTTGATTCTAAAGGGGTCTCTGTTTATTTTAGAATCGTTCAATTCTAAATTAAAAGTTGATTCCAAAATAAACACCCCCCCCCCAAAAAAAAAAAAAAAAAAAACAATAAAAGAAAACAAACAAAAACAGAAAACACAAAAAAGAGGATAAAAATCCCCCCCCCGCCAAATAATTTTTTTCTTTTTAAATAAAAAAAATCCCCAAAATGATTTACTTCTTTCAAGTGAAAATTATGAGCTTCTTTCTTTTGACAAATGAATCAAATTGTTTTAGTGAAAGCAATGTTTTGTTTAAATTTACACCTAGTAATATCGGTGTCTTGCAGAGTAAAATGGGAGATATGCACGGCGAAATCTAGGGAATTTTAAGTGGGCGCTTTTTCTGACAAATGTCGGTGGTGAAAAAGCATTTTCTAAAATGATTCTTTAAATCAGATAGATCTAGCTTAATTATTATTTTTATTTTGCAAAATATATTCTTTGACAAAACCGTTGGCTTCTAAATATTTAAGAAAATAGGCAAGCTCATGGTGTTAAGTTAATGTTTATATGTTTTTACCTTTTTAGTTGACCTCATTGATAGTTTATAGTTATAATTCTCTTGTTTTATATCTTTATCTATCTTTATTTTAAATTAACTTTATTTTACACCACGATGAACCCGATGACCCTTTTCAATGCAAATATTTAGCTAACTAAAACCACTGAATTAAAGTTGAACAATAACGATAAAAATACAACCAAAATAACACTCAGAACATACCAATTGCTCAAATGTCAATTTGAAAAACAAAACAAAAACAACCCCCCCCCCCAAAAAAAAAAAACAACAAAAAACTGCGCAAATGAGTACAAGTGAAGAATATAATGCGCAAGTATCACCCTTTCCCTGGAAAAAAAATCACTGCTCAAGTTAGTATTAATGCGGCTTCTTTTTGTAATCGTCGTGTCTTGTTGTGGCGTTAACTTCAGTGGAAGAGAAACAGCCAAGCATATCTATATTATGTTATGTATACAAGTGAAATTTTATTGATTTTGGTGTGAACTCCAAACTTGTTATGAGCTAAGATTACAAAAGAAATATATCTATCTAGAGCATTTCTATGGATTGATAATGACCAAAGCGCTGCGCCTTATGATGTATTCTTTATCAATAAAATATGTCAGCAGTTTACCTTTGACGAATAGAGGGCCCTTGGATTCTCACTGTCCTTGAGGAGTGATACATTGAAAACTCTGGGTATATTCCCGAATGACGGTATTTTATATGTGGAAGGACCTTTAGAGACGTGGATACCCTCAGGGGAGACTTTGTAATCTTCCAGCATATACAGGCCGTATCCCTGTTGGATAATGGGTCAATATATTATTTAGTTTGTCAATGGCGATTATTAGAGGCAATGTGCCTGACATGCTTAGACATCATAATGTTACCCAGGAACCCCAGGTTCAAACCATTCGCCAGGCTCTTTCTTATTTATTTTTCCTTAAACAAAATTATTAACACTAACGGTGTTTTTTTGATGGATCATCTACAGTTCTTTATGGAATGCCTGGACTCTTACAATATTTGGCACATTAACCAGTTAACTGTCGTACTCTGGAAACACACTTATTTAAAGATTAGGCCAGAAAACTCGTCCTTCAAATAGAGATTGATTTAAATGCCCTTCATCTTGGCGAAAACTCTCAAATCTGGGACCTCGTGAGGTATTTCTCATCGATAGAGCTTAGAAAAAAATTGGATTAAATCATCCATATGCTTCAAATTTTAAAATTCTTTCATGAGAATGTAGTTGGTGAAAAAGCGAAAATCACGCATATAACAATTTTTTGCCTTTATTCGCTCGGGTCTTTATAGCTCGCGACATCCGACGGGTTTTGCCAGATCACTTCACAACTGTTCTTGACGCTCTTTACAAGGAATTCACAAGCCAACCCATAGGAAAAGACATCACGTCTGTGAGACGCTAATACTAATATAATTATTAAGGATATTGACAACGCTGTAACCAATTGGGTCTAATTTTACACCTGAATACGCCAAGAGAATGTGAGTAAAAAGCCTTTTATAAGGACTCTCAACTTTGCGCAAAATTAAGCAATGTCCGAAAGCGAATGTCATGCCACTAGACCACAAAGCCTCACCTGGACAAAAGCTCCCTCAACTTGCCCTATGTCGATGGCTGGATTCAGGCTGTATCCGACGTCCATAACAATGTCGGTCCTCAATACCTGGGGAACGTAGATGATACTGAGGTGGATGATGATGATAATATAAAATATGATGATGATAAAACTGATGGTAATGACGACAATGATGATGATGCGGATGATGATGATGATGATGATGATGATGATGATGATGATGATGATGATGATGATGATGATAATGCTGCTACTGCTGCTGCTGATGATGATGATGGTGATGATAACAATAATAATAAAGATTATTATAATGATAAAATAATAATAATAATAATAATAATAATAATAATAATAATAATAATAATAATAATAATAATAATAATAATAATAATAATAATAACGACATGATAAACTTCTGTACGGTAATAAATTCTCTTCTATAACAGATTGTTAAGTTACCTTATGGTCTCCAGTGAGGCAATCAATCTCGACCTCAGTACAGGCAGCTCCAAAAGAGAAGTAGGTGAATGGGCTGTTTTCCGCCTTGCTCCAGTCTAGACAGACGTCTGTGATTGAATGAAAACCACAGGCGGAAAGGGACACCTGGTCTTTGTGAGCAGATTGGGCCTTGGATTGAAAACAAATTAATCAAAATTTTTTCGACAAATCTATCTAGAATTTGAAAACATAGATTACTTTATCTCATCTCATCTCAACCCATTTTACCCAGGAACAAACCGAATATGGAATTTCCTGTCCAATATATTAAAAAAAAGTTAATGGCCAAATGGATTTGACCGAGACATAGATAAGATTAAAATGAAGACTCAAGTAAGCCCATTTGTCCTCAACCAACGAGCACTTATTTGCAGGTCTAATATACATTTAATAGTATACATTTAGTATGGGATTTCAGACCTGCTTATATGTATACGCTGTCCTCACCACAGTCGCGACTTTCTCCGACTGCTCCGGGTTGCAACTGCAGTGATAGCTAAACTTTTCAACGTTACCAAAACCTATGGTAGAGGTACAAGGAAATAAAGTTGACTAAATTCTTGAAGCTATAGTTGCAGTTGAGAATTAAGTGACAAGTCCTTTCATAAAGCTGGCAATATGATGGGCATGGCACATATTATGGCGATGACGTCGATCAACCCATTTGTTATTGTTTTTAGACCACTCGTTGGGTGATTAGTTGTCCATAAATTATCTAAATCTCTTAATGTTAAAGGTTACACATACAGTTTTTATGTATCGATGCGCTTGATTTGGAGGACAGAACTGGGGAGTATTTCGATTAACCCTATTTCCATACTAAAATAGAAAGTCCTATTTCCTGATTTGGGGTCCATTTGGCCCCCATGACTTGCAAAGAGAAAAATACTAGAAAGTCCTATTTCCTGATTTGGGGTCCATTTGGCCCCCATGACTTGCAAAGAGAAAAATACTAGAAAGTCCTATTTCCTGATTTGGGGTCCATTTGGCCCCCATGGCTTGCACATAGTAAAATACTCGAAAGTCCTATTTATTTCTTATTTGAGGGCCATTTAACCCCCATGATTTTACTACGGAAAAGTCAGTTAAAATCATATTTTCTCATTAAATGTATATAGGCAATATAAGTTTACATCATTTTGTTGTTTTTGTTGTGACATTATGCATCTATTTATTTAGTGACATAGTCGTGTCAATATGATCCACAACTTACTAGTAGATGGCATCTACAATAATTGACTTGGTAATTTTGTTTCCTGTTTGCTGTCCAATATGATGAGCGCCAGTTTCAGTTACCTACTTTTTCATCAACTCTAATTAAGAAACATCCAAGTAAGTACTAACTCATTACTTTTTTCCTTAGATGTGTGATGTATGAAGATTATTCTGACACCTATCCTATGTAACGAAAAATGAATTGATATTATCGCTAATTTTATGATTGTAGTACCAGCTAGAATCGCCAAATATGAAATGATGAAACAATAATGGATAAATGAGAGCGCTAATACTCAATATAATGTTTCTTCCAATACTTGCCTTACTTTCGCTTCTCGATTATCTTTTATTCTTGTGTGTACCCTACCTAACCACATATTTGTTTGTAACTTCTTATGACAAGTGATTTATTTTCTTGTACCGTTATTCAATCTCGAGGTGAACTAAATTAGCTTAAATGTCTACATTATGTTTCAATCATATTGTATTGATATTATTGCTTTAGAATTTTTGAATCTGCTAACTAAATGATTTGTATGTTGCTGGGTGTTTTGTTTTAATTTTCAGCCATCTGTTGTGTGGTCTAAATTATGTTGCATTGGACCTAAACCATGACGAATGGAGAAAGTGTAATATCCTTGGTAGTTGGAATGCTCAGATATACATTGAGTTGCAGTCTGCTGGGGCAACCCCAGTGCATGAGGAAGGTATGTCACCTACTATTTATTTAAAACTGAATGGTACCTATTACATTTATCTGTGTAATGGTTGTTAGCTCGAAGTTAATAACAGGCATCATATGAAATCTAATATGTTTGCATTGTTGGCTAGTTACAATGGGATAATGTGTTTAATTTTTGTTTTTGTCGTGTGTTTTAGTAATTTCTTTCACTCCCATGATACCTTCTATGAAAAATATTATGCTGATCTCCAATGAGAATATGAGTTTCAATTCTGATTGTTAGAATGTCATTTCTCCAAACAGTAACAGCATTATCAAGTATGTTTCTATTGTATGAAATAGTAAAATAAATATTAAGTTGGTGTAAGATTAGCTTATCTTTAACCAGTGAATTGACAGAA
>NC_088366.1:26836725-26839225 GCF_034508935.2 Berghia stephanieae
TTCAAATTGCCATTCAGCGATTTTGGCAAGTTCTTGCTAATAGATCTGGCGGAATACGTTTTTGTTTGATTTGTGGACATTTAATGATATTCCCCATATCCCTTTTCAACAACTTTAAGTTTCCAACGTATTAGATCGATCGAAAAGTCATGTAATCTTGATGATTGAATTGGCTGTGAAAAGTGTCCTCTTTAATTTATACCGATAAACGATAATGACTGGTACTTTAGAAAAATGACTCACCCATTCTCTCATGGTAGCATTTGGCTGGGCCTTCTTGTATGGACTCAATCTGGCTGACAAAGTCTTACAAGCATCCTGTAAAGTGAATGAAGAATGAGGCGGCGACTTTCCTAATCTGCTGTCTCACTTTCATCATAGAAAACTGCTTTTTGTCATTTATTTAGTGACCTAAATCGCTAGGAAAATAAGTATCTTCTTTGCCGTATAGAACAATTCACCGAGTGTTTTGTAAGATCTTTTTCTCGTTGATTCCAAAGTTTCCAAAAGATAGAAAGTTTCAACTCATTTTCTATCGTGGAGGCCATATTCTCGTATGCATTGTAAAGTGATCAATGCGATTTTATTCACAATTCTTAATGTGATAAAGCCCTAACTTCGCCTTAATATAGGGAAAAGCGATTTCTGTCAAATTACCAAATAAAAATAAACAAAGAAAAGGCAAAAAGCAGTTAGCGAAAGACTAGTAAACTTTTTCAATTCGGTATTTAATGGACTTGAACCGCGAAATCATCTATCGCATTTTTTTTTTCGGATTGGATTGAGGAAAATCCCTTCAATGTTGGACGTACGTATTTATGTGACTAAAGGTCTCACAACGGTGTTTTGTGATATTCAACGTAATGCTTGCATAAATCTAAGCTTAATTTAGAAAAGTTAGTTTTATAAAAAGATGTTTTCATTAAAAAAAAAAAGTGAGTTCTATTTCTAAACTTTCCAAAGACAAATTCATCAGGTCCTACCATTTTGACTGGCTAAGGTCAGTGCTGTTCATCTAGCTAGTTCCGTTATAATACCAGATTGACACAATTAGTCAAAATCTAGGTACACAATTATCAAGTAAGAATGAACTAAAAAAAAACCCCAAAAAACTTAAGTATTTATATAACGCAATATGCACTGATGCGCTTTACAAGGTATCCATAGCCAACAGCAACACTTAACATGGAGGGCGAGACATGACGCCTATAAGGCTATATTGCAGTTTTTCCCGAGATAGATAGTACCTACTCGAATTCCACCTATGACAAGCGAATGTGGGTAAAGAGCCTTGTCCAAGGACTCAAACTCATCTCAATGAAGGCATTTATTAAATGTATGCTAAATTTGATTACTTAGGTTAAACATTTTATACAATGCGTCATAATTTATCCCGACATGATCCAATTTTGAGAAGAATGGCCACATATTATATTTTCCTCAGGTAAATACTCCTAGAATTATCTGTGGTACTAAAATGTCTTAATTTGGTATTCAATGGATTTAACTTTCATAAAAAAACTACATGTTTAATCATTTATTTTATTTAATCTTTAAATGTAAAATCTTACAATAATGGCAGCACCGTAGAGGTCCGTAGACATGCTAGCGGCAGTTGGCCCCGTATTTGGTGTGACGGCCACCGAGGTTTCCATGATGTGAACTGAGTCCGTTGGAATTTCCAGCTCCCGACTCACAACCTGTACAGGAAAAGGTTTTATTCAATACTATGAAAACCAGCATAATATGTGATTTTAAAAAATCTCAGGTTTGAAAACTTTGAACTAGATCACTCTTATCTTATTTCATCTATAATTAAAACAGGAAATTTGAGGCCTTCATGAAACTCCTATTAATTACAATGGAATCCTGAAAAAAAGCCAACACCGCCGGACCGGAAAGATTGGTTGGCGTTATAAAATGTTGACTTTATCATGAACGGATCACACTTAGATAGAGAGTGTTGACTTTAAGCAGAAATTGACGTTAAGAGTGGTGAATTTTTGCCGATTCCATTATACTTGATGTAAGTAGACCGATGTGAGAAATCTAGTATAAAAATTAAAGCCTTATAGGCGTAGTACAGCTACTGTATGAAATGCATTCCTGGTTCTATACGGCATGCTAATAAAAAGTTGAATCATTGTAAAGCAAATTGGGCAAGGTTGATTACATGAAAATGTTCATATAATGTTTGCATTAATTAATTATTCTATGTACTCTATTGATTCATCTTTTATCACTTCTTACTTTCATATCATCTTTTTAAAGGAGCCAATGTACACTCCTATTTCAATGTCTAATTATTCTTGTTATAATTGAGGCCGTTTTCGGCAAGCGAACAATAACAGCGATGACACTTGAATTTCTGTGAAAACATTGCTGTTACAGTTGCATTGGTGATAATGGTAAGGTTCTGTAAAGTCTTGAAGACCAAATCGTTTGATTTACAGGCAAACCTGAATCATCTTGGAGAGAAGACCCTGGTGGCTCACTGCCA
>NC_088366.1:26841725-26941725 GCF_034508935.2 Berghia stephanieae
GAAGATCAAATCCACTCTGCTGAATACACTCATCCCAACATCTCTGTACATTACAATTTCTGATCACTTGACCACAGGGGATAACATCACCTGAGTGGTAAAAGTTTCTTTCACGAACCTATCACAAAAATAGAGAACAAGAAAGAAAATCAGGGACTCTTAAGAAAATATAATAATCGGTTCAATGCAAGATACAGAGAGGTCTGTCCCTCGAGATGGCCCCAAGAATATCTGCTGACAGGACCAGTTGCAGATCCCTTGCATCGCCTCAAGTGCCAGGGGCCTGGAGAGGATTGAGTGAGTGAATGAATGCAAGATAGTATATATGTGACCGAACTCCTAAAATGGTATTATGTCGAGTGGTTTAGATTATGGAGATTGAATTTGAAGACAAAATTTTAAAAAAAACTTTGGTAAAGTTTGTTTTATTGTAGAAAATTTAATAACAATTGTTATGGTGTGATAGATTTAAATGCCATTTTTATCATGAATATTCTAATTAACTTTTCGACATCTGTTCAAAATCACCCTACATTGTACCAGATACACGCTGTGAGTCACAAATTAATAGTCACAAAATAAATAATAAAGTATGAAATAAACAAGAAAAAAAAAGAAAAAAATTGCAGTAAACTAGATACAACCGGTCAATGAGCTTGAATTCTTCATATCTCTCCAACCATCACAAAACAGTATAGCCCTAGAAAAAGCACAATGCTAGAATTGGATCTGAAGCTTAACTTATAAAGTTTATGTTCAAATGCATTATCGTTGAATGTAAATTATTTCTTAACCTTTAATGTATATGTTGCCGCTTGAAGCTTGAAACCATAAATAACAATGTGAAATTGAATGTAAGCTTCAATTTAATATACGAAAACAAATAAAATGAACGTTTCGGGTTTCCACTTTATCAACAAAACAGGATGAATGAAACACTACAGACGAATGAGATAATTTGGTAGTGGCGTTGTCACTTCCATTTTATCTGTTTTCGTATATCAAATTGAAGCTTACATTCAATTTCACATTGTTATTTATTTCTTAAACTTTAAGAAATGAATAGGTAGTTTCTTTTTCTTGTTTTTTTTCCTGACCTGAGACTGAATATTATTCTATCGAGTTCATTTCTTTGTAACAACATACTAGTTTGGTGGGTCGTATTTATATAAAAGAAGACCGCAGATTTATAAAAAGCTCTAGATCACTCAACACTCCTGTCGCGCCCCCCCCCCCCCCCCTGACATCCTTTTACCCCAATTTAAGGTAGACCGTAATCTGGGCGATCCAATGTGTCAAAGACACGAGAGGAACTGAGGTCTAAAGACAAAGCAAGGGACTGTATTACTACTGTCCTGATTAAAAATGGATTACTGCGGTTATTTACTTTTGACCATAATACTAAACTTTAGATTATTGATCAATAAACTTCACTCCTCTCTCTCCCCATCTCCTGTCCCCTTTTCTCTTTTTCTATCTTTTCTCTTTCTTCTTGTAGGGCGGGTGAATTAGGTCCAAAAAACCCTTGAATTGTGCAAATTAATATTGCAAGCATGAAAATTACATAATATATTGTAGAATATAAAAAATACTGTAATTTATGCTATAGAACCACTCTGAGAGATCAGGATTAGTTGAGATACAAGCTTTTAAAGATTGGAACATTTTGAAATGGACGACAAAAAAATTCGTTCAATCCTAATGTGTAAATATTCAAAACAAGGCGACCCAAGATTGATTTACGTCATCTTTGGATTCTCATTGGTGACTATTTTTAGCGTCAAACCGGATGTTTTCCTTTCACTCAACTTTCGATTCACGAACAATCCAAATTGTTTAATCGTTAATCTTATTCAATTTTGCTAATTTTGAGGGATTTCTATCATGCAGAATTCTATAATGATAGATTTTTGTTTATCTGATTTAGCAAGTATAATCAACTACACTATATGTATTTACGCAGTTACTTCTATTTATAGTTGTAATAGGAAACATTTAAGTTCTAAAACGGAAACGTTATTAGTGATTGCCAGAGTGGTTCTATAGCAGATGGGTTTTTAATGAGTCTTGGTAACCTGTATGCAAATTCTCATGCTTTCAATCCGAATTTGCACGGTTTTAGCATAATTCCCCCCTCACTATTACCTTATTTCTTTCTTTCTTTCTTTCTTCCTTCTTCTTCTTCTTCTTCTTCTTCTTCTTCTTCTTCTTCTTCTTCTTCTTCTTCTTCTCCTCCTCCTCCTTCTTCTCCCTTTCTTTTTATTGAATAATGTTCACCTGTTCATATGGAAGTTGTAAGACATCAGCCACATGGGATATCCACGACTCTGCCATGGCAATGGCTTGGGGTCCCCCAAATCCACGGAAAGCTGTACACGAGGAGAGGTTTGTCTCACACAGATGGCCTCTCATACAGAAGTTGTCTATTTTGTAGGCATTGTCGCTGGTCAGTAGGGCGGTTTCCAAAACCTAAAAGACAAAAAGATCTGTATAATCGTGATCTGCCAATTGAATAGATAATATTGATCTACCCCTCCCGTTGGAAAACCCTATCATTTCTTAGTAAATACACAATCGTTGAATAATGCTTTGAAAGCGTTGATTAAAACTTTAATTCAACGATTGCAGATTATTTTCGCACATTTTAATGGTGTGAAATTAGGTAAAAAGAATGACTTTTATTTTTTCGTCATTTTAAGGTTAATTCAGTGCTGAGTGGGTTGTGGTTGATAGTGCTCAATTCAATGAAACAACTGATCTCATTACTTGACTTGTTGAATACAACTTACAATTTGTCTTCTTTCGGTGACCTGGCCTTGTATTTTGACGTAATTGTTTGGTCAGTGCCAGCTGTAGGTAGAATGAAGTTGACGTCAATCGGTGGTCTTTGTTATTGTTGTTTGCCATCCGCGTTTATGAATAATTCTCACTAAACTGTATCAACCAGACTATAAAAATTTAAGGTTACACAGAGTTTTGTGTGTTGGTCCGTTATATTTCCGGGTGGCAATGTTGTGGGCTTCTTAGCCAAGCGCATATTGTCTATAAATTTACGAACGCTGGTTCAGAGACAATTGAGTGAGAACTTGTTACTCTACAAACGGCATTAAAACAATAACAAATGACCGATTGACATCAATTTCATTTATTCTATAAATGTGATTTGTCATCTTCTACAGTTTGACATAAAATGAACAAAAAAAAAAAAAATCTTACTGCAGGAGAGAGGTCCAATGTACAACCCATATTCAAGTAGATGTCTGCATCTAGGGCTGTTAGCTTGCCATCTGGTTCAAAGCCAATCTGAATAAAGAAAGTACAGATCAACATAAAGAACAAACACTTTCTTCCATATTATGTTAACCTCTGATCAAATTTACGTTTTAATAGTTGTATTAATAAAAATAATAGCTGTATAAGGAATGAGATTAGCGGAAGAGTAGCGTCCCTTGATTGGACGTCACCTTACAGAGAGAACGTCAAAATGGGTTTGCGCATGCTTCTCTCTCGTCCTCGCTTTCGGTGAAGTGTCTCATGTCGCACAACCAACATGACGTTCTCTCTCTAATAACTTTTCCGCTCGTGACTTCCAATCAAGGGACGCTACTCTTCCGCTAATATCATTCCCTATTTAACCTTCTTTCAAATTTCAACAGCGTGATTTTTTTGTTTGTGACATTTATGGGTCAATAACTTGATATAGCGGACACTTTACAAAACGTTGTTGGAGATAAAGTGTGTATGTGTGTGTATGCGTGTGTGTATGTGTATGTGTGTGTGTGTGTGTGTGTGTGTGTGTGTGGGGGGGTTATGGTAGCTCTAAGACTACCCTTTTACCTCGCCACATACCAGTGTGTCACATTAATCAAGTCACGGATACAGATGCTACAATGCCGTGCCGAAGTAAAAAGTTGTTCTTCCGAGCCACCTCCATGGTGCCGGCGTTTATCCCGGTTTCTATATCGTGAAACGAACAATAGCAATCGCTTGATACCCTTGATAGGACGCTAGTCTATCGCAAAGTACTTCCGCCCCCCCCCCCCCCCCCAGATCTAGCTGATTCAGCTATTCAACCAATCACTGTCGGGTGGACGGGCAGGTCCGAAAAAAAAAAAACCATGGCTTCAACCGGGATCGATAATGGTCCCTATGAGTGTGCAGCGAATGCTCTATCAACCGAGCTATCAGGGACTCCGTTCGCTGAAGTAAACTGACTATTAATCTTGAGAACAATTCTACTTTAAATTGACATTATAACGTATTTAGACTTTAGAGAATAGGTCATTAGATTAATAGTCATAGTTTTCCTGCGGTTGCCTTGCGTTTCATGAATGTAACGTGCTGTAAATTGTCAGATACAGGCCAACACAAAGATCTAGGACACACGAACACTTTATATTATTTCTGATACCCCCCCCCCCCAACCCCACACACTAACTTGCCATTGTCTTTTAAATTTTTATATTTAAATTAAAACAAAATGTTAGATATGTTTCTATAATTACCTTGTATTTCATGTATGTAGGATGCCGTGTGCCGGTCAAACACATGTCAACATTGCGATCCAGGACACATCGCACAGGACGGCCAGTTCTGGTAGAAATATTAGAATAAAAAAGTGACCTTGGATTTATAAACTAACCATAGAATATTCTGAAGCCCTCTACGTAGTTCGTTTGATTTACGTCTAATATCATTCGAAGGAAAGATTTGATAAGAAATATTGCACGGTACAGATTCTCATATTCAAATGTTCTATTCAACTCTCCACGTTGGACGGGCTTACATTTATTTTGAAATAGAAGGGACTAAGGATGCTTAAATCTTAACATATAGTTCAATGAAGCCCAAGTCGTATCTTTGAAAGCTCTCTTGGTAATGGTAGAAAAGTCTGCTCTCAAAACAAATTTAAAAAGTAAGAAAAAAAAAAAGATTCGTGCTTATTAGGCCCATCGCCTCTCAAAGATATTGTAATGTGTTGAGATAAAATTCGAAAAGTTCATCTTAGATTAAAATAATCATAAATTGAAAATTTTAGCTTTTGACTTTTTTAAAAATTAATTATACAAATTAAACACAAGTTCAACCTATTCGATTACCACCATCTAAATTGCCTTCACCGAATACCGTTTTTGAGGCGTTGGGTTACAAAACAATAACTTCATCTGAAAAAAAAAAAATGCTACCCACTTCAATGCTGCAACAGCTGTTGGTAAAACTAGGCTTGCATTCCGAGACTCTTTGCCACCAAAACCACCACCTTGAAATAATAATAATAATAATAATAATAATAATAATAATAATAATAATAATAATAATAATAATAATAATAATAATGATAATATAATAATAATAATATAATAATAATAATAAATAATAATAATAATAATAATAATAATAATAATAATAATAAAGTAATAATGATAATAATAATAATAATAATAATAATAATAATAATAATAATAATAATAATAATAATAATAATAATAATAATAATAATAATAATAATAATAATAATAAAATTAAAAAATATATAGGTGTCATTTACGAGAGTGCTATTAGAATTATTTACAATAATGATATTGCTCTTTTTATGGTGCTCGGAATGGGAAGTTTTTGTTTCACATGTAAAATTGATTTCAAAGTAAATAAATACAACGACATGTTCTGAAATCCTATCTACTAGTTTTTAAGTAAAATGTATTAATTTATTTTTAAAAAAAACATTATGAGCTGTTATGAAGCGCACTATCGATTCACTTCTTGAGCTCAAAACGTTTTACAAGAGTAACCAAGCCAACAGCAACACTTAATTACATGAAGCATGGGACTTGTCGCTAGTAAGGCTCCTCTTCCGTACTATAGAAGAAACACGTTTTAAAATAAATTGGGCCAGACAACTTGTCCTTCAAATATCCATCGAATTAAAATGGCCCTCATCTTGGCAAAATCTCTCAAACCTGTGATTTTGTGAAATCCCAGGTTTGAGACATTTTGCTAAGATGAGAAAAATTTTAATCGATTGATATATATAACGGATGAGTTTTCGGGTCAAAATTAATTCTAGATTCGGGTTTTTTTTACAGAGTACGGCAGTCCTGCATCTCATTATTGCAGATAGACTTGTATGTTACGATTGAAAAAAACAACAAAAAAACAAAACAAAAAACAACAGAGAGAGAGAGAGAGAGAGAGAGAGAGAGAGGGAGAGAGAGAGAGAGAGAGAGAGAGAGAGAGAGAGAGAGAGAGAGAGAGAGAGAGAGAGAGAGTATTTAATCTTGTAACATGGCAGATTTAATTTCATGTTTTTGTTTATTACAAGCACACAATTATTTGTTTAAGTGACGTCCAAAGCCATTCATCTTACCAAGTCTTTTGACATGAACGTGTATTTTGTTGGAAGGGAACCCCAACGCTCGTCTGAGGAATTTCTGGAAGGTAAACAAAAAGCATTTGTGTGTAGATCTAAATATAGTAAGATGTTGTAATGGATATTATTAAAAATTTACTTCAGAAGAGGAAGATTGTAAATATAGATGCAATATCACAAATAATGGTTACAAAACAAGATGGTAAGTGACCAACCTTCTCAAAACGCAACGCGATGAATTGAGCTTTGAATTTTATTTATTTATTTTTTTTTAAAGGGCAGCATGGCTCAGCGGTTCGGTCTTTGCTTCGTACCCAAAAGGTACCGAGTTCGACAACCCGCCCCGTTGGTTGGCTTTAGCAAGTCACTTCGCCTTAGCTCACTTTGCGGCGCTGCACCGCGGCTGACGCCTGGGTTATTCCAGTCTCCCCTTGGAATATACCCTAAAAGAAAAGTTTTCCTTGTGGGGATGAATAAAGGGATTTAAATTTTTGTAAAATTTTAATTTAAAAGAGAATATAGAACTTATATGATGGGAAATACGAAATTTGATTTTTTCAAATTGCAATATGAGAAACTGTATCTATTCTGTAATATAATGAATGGAAATTAACCCTACATTTCATATTCCTGGTTATGGATTGGATTTCGAGCAGCAAGTTCATCACTTTTACAATGTCAATGATAATGCACTCCGATGGGAAATAGTATGTTACAGATCCAATAATATTATTTAAAAATTCCAATTAGAATAAGGAAAAAAAACACACAATTATTTGCTTTAATTAATTAGACAAAACAAGACATGTCTAGCCTTCTCGAAAATGTAAACTGACAGTTACGACGTGATTCTTCATTTGTAACCCGATTCGGAATAGGATTCAATAGTCTGATGTCACGTCCGCCCAGCAACGAGCAGCTTCGTTCTAAACAAAGAAAATGGGTACTTTTTATTCTTGATGCTGGCTCGAACTTTTTCGCATGTCATGTGATCAGAATGTATAAAAGTCAAAACATGATTAGATTTATGTTTTTATCATCTGGATACACTTTTATGCTTGTCGCAGAAGTATTTCATAAGGGCGTCCGCCATTGTTCCAATAGTTAAGAGCCAGTTACCAAGTTACTATGCGTCATTACGAGGGAAGTGACGTCGCAAAAAGATTCATAAGAGATAGTTTAAAGTAGAGAAAATTATTCTTTCTCGCAAAAGGATTCACAAGAGATAGTTTAAAGCAGAAAAAAAGTATTCTTTCTCGATAAAGGATTCATACAGTTTATCCTGATTTCTGTGGCGTTAAATGGACCGTTACCATTGCGAGCTGCCTTTTGGAGAGAACTCAAGCTACGTGCACATCCTTTGTAGGTCTGATAACTGAAGCAAGTTACAGGCTTGATTTAACATTGTTGTAATGAAAAAGATTTTGCGTTTGTTTGAGAGTGTTTCCATTTGTGCGGCTATGTGGTCAAGTGGTATAACACTCGCTTTTGGACCGGAAGGTCCTGGGTTCGAGCCTCGCGCTCGGCGCATAGTTGAGTTCTTGGAAAATGCCCTTTACTCATATTCTCTCACCGTAATCAGGTGTAAAATGAGTACCTGGCCGTTAACAGCGTTTTCTTTATCTGAAAAATTGTTATATCGCCTAACAGGAATCATGTCCCGTCCTACATGTTAAATGTTGCTGTTGACCAGGGACCCTTTGTAAAGCGCTTTGAGCACATTTAGTGGATATTGCACTATATAAAGCTCATTTTTTTAAAATTACAAAAATGAGCTCAAAATTATTTTGAGTATCAGATCTGCAGATAAGTATACGTCGGACTCAAGCCAATCGCAATGTATGAAGTCCATCACACAATATTTGACAGCATTCTTTGATGGTGAGAAAAGGCCTTACGAATAGATCAACTATAAAGTAGAACAGAAATCAGTTCTCTTGCTTGTGAGGTCCTATTAGAGCTATCGAGATCATCAGGTTGTTTCGTGAGGCAAATTGACTCACATTGCCTTTCAAATGGTTCTATATTGGGATCAGAAAATTGAATATTTTTGTTCTTGTCAGTTAAAATATACCATTTTCATTCTTTTCAAAGAGCCATAAAAACGTGGCCAAATATGTATATTTTTGACTAAAAATCATTTATTTCAGCAATTTTATCATTCTGAAATAAAACCGTTTTGAGGCGAAGGGTCACAAATAACTATGAGGCAGTTGGAGGGGGGGGGGGGGGGGGACAAGAAGCTGTTTCAAAAAGACCTGGCCATTTCGGTGCCATTCTCGTCTTTTAAGAAACTTCAACGGTATTGCGTGTAATTGATAACGCCATGAGTGATAGTGATAGTTAAGGTATAATATTCTTGGGTAATACACTTTGATTGGCTATATTTAGAGAGTGATGGGTATTATATATATTGTATGACTAGATTTGTTAATTGCGAAAAGGATGCTAAAGTGTAAAGGTATTATATTATATGTCTTCATTTGTGCGTAATTATTGGTTTATGTCATTTATTTATCTCTATCATTAAAAGTCTTAAATAAAGCGGTTTATCGGATTATGGCCGTAACGCGACTTTTGGGAAGAAGCAGATGATTAACCACTGATGGCGATAGAAAACGTGATAAGGATGATTTTGATGCTGATTATGATGATGATGATGATGATGATGATGATGATGGTGATGATAATGATGATGATGATGATTATGATGATGATGATGATGGCGATGATGATGATGGTGATGATGATGGTGATGATGATGACAATGATGATGATGATGATGATGGATAAAGATGATGGATAGAGATAATGGTAATGATAATTTTGCTGACTACGACGATACAAATAATTATTGTAAAGGATGATGATTTGATCATGATAATGATAATGATGATGCTGCTGCTGCTGCTGCTGCTGATGATGATGATGATGATGATGATGATGATGATGATGATGATGATGATGATGATGATGATAAGGACATTGATGGTGATATTAATTGTGATAATAGTCATGGTAACGATAACAGTTGAGATTTATACTGCTTTTTTTGCCAGTATTACTACAGAAACGATAAACAGTCATTTCAATTGATTACTTGCATCTGTGTAGGGGATTGAGTGGTTGATATAACCTCAATCTCAGTACCGCCATCCTTTGGATAGACTACACAACCGTTAGGCTCCAAATAGAAATGTTCTTGGGCATTCACGTGCATCTCACCCTCCACAACGTGAGCACAGGAGGAAAACACGGACGACGGATTACCTCGTTTAACCTATAAAGTGAAATATTATATCAAAAACAAAGGAAATGTTATGTAATCAAGATAAACACATCTTCATGCAGATAAATTACAATTAAAATGTATTGATAAAAGTGTTGTCAAAAACATGCATATTTTCCTTTTTGAGGTCTCGTAACTCAATGGAAATTTACTTTTAAATAAAGAAAAGAAAATCAGAAACAAAACAAAACAAATCAACCCCTAACCCAATACCTCCCCCCCTCCCCCCACACAAAAATAAATAAAATAAAAATAAAACAGACAAAAGAAAAACAATACAAAAAAAACAACCAAAAAAAAAAACCACAAAACAAAACTAACAACAAACAAAGAGAAAAACAAAAAAAAAAAAAAAATTGAAAAAAAACCTGAGCTCTATTACTTTTAGAGTTTATTGAAATGATTTTGTTATCCGCTTTTACAGATTGCACACAACTAAAGCTTAAAACATGTCTATAAAACAATTCATTCATGAATTAACAAAGAGGAAATAGAATCGATTTAAAACAAAGGCAACAATATGTCCTTATCTAGTTACTATTAGAAGGGATGTTACAACTACTTCAAATTAACGTTCAATGTAAACAGGATCAACACCTACTCTGGCGTATTCTGGAAAAACACATATTTAAAAGTTTGGCCAGAAAACTCGTGCTTTTAATATCGATCGATTTAAATGACTCTAATCTTGGCAAAAACTCTCAAACCCCAGACTCCGTCCTTCAAAAATCGATCGATTAAATGACTCTCATCTTGGCAAAAACTCTCAAACCTGGGACTTCGCCGAAGTCTGGGTTTGAGAGTTTTTGCCAAGATGAGAGTCATTTAAATCGATCGATATTTGAAGGACGAGTTTTCTGGTCAAATTTTTAATTAGGCGTTTTTCCAGAGTACGGCAGAACTGCTCAAGTGAGCAAACTTGAGGTGACAATCTTGTTGATTGAAAAAAAACAACTTCACAAGTATAAGAAATTAAATTTGAACTCGGAATATCCTAAAGATTTTGTGCAGCGCCTTATAACCTTGAATATCCTCTTCCCCCCCCCCCCCCGCGACCATAATTTGATATATTATTCAATTAAAGTAACTTCTCACAGTGTATCCTGTCGGGTGAACGGTTCCAGCGTCGATGGAGTCCTGAATTGTCATGATTGGTGTGAAATCTTCCATAGTGATATCCACTGCCCGAGCTGCTCTTTGGGCAATGGCTGGACTTGTGGCTACAACAGCACCGATCACCTGGCCTTCATGGATAACCTGAACGATTGCCAAAAAAAAAGTGGAAGATTTAAACAAGTATTTGTGACCTACCGCCTCACAATGGTATTATGTTGGAATGATTAGATGTTAAAAAACAGTCACGAATCTTGGGTTTACTTTATAAACTTACGTTAGGGCATTATGAATAGTTGAAGGAAATACACTTTTGGTAAGAAAAGGCAGAGGATACAACACCAGAGAGAGAGAGAGAGAGAGAGAGAGAGAGAGAGAGAGAGAGAGAGAGAGAGAGAGAGAGAGAGAGAGAGAGAGAGAGAGAGCTGAGTTCAAATCTTTTTTGCTTCGTAGAAAACAGTCTTAGAAGAAACCAATTGAGAAGCGTCGCTGACGAAGGTCAAATAACAACAATACTGAGCGCCAAGCAATTTTGTGGTATTGTGGTAGGTCCCTGGTTCTAGCCCAGCTCTCTGGAAACGCAAAAGTTGAGTCCTCGAAAGAGGTTCTTTACTCACATTCTCTCATCATTCTCTGGTGTAGAATGAGTAAGAGCGTTATCTCAGCGGAAAATAAATTGAAATGCGCCTCACCCACAGTTCGTCCCACATATAAAGTATAGTTCTTGGCTCGACACCCCTTGTAAAGCCCATTTAGCACATTTATTGTATATTGCGCACTATAGATGCTCAAACGTTTATACAATATTTACCTTATCTACAGCAAAGACTCTTTCCATGATATCCCACTCGTTGTTGACTGGTACGTCTCGATGGTCCACAAATGTCACCACTCCGTCTATTAGCAGAGCGGGGCTTGGGTCCATTGATACGATTCTTGCATGACTTTTTGTGCTGGTCACCAAGCAAACAAACAACTCCCCTAAAAAATGAAAAAAAATGTATGGATATAGCTATAATATTGATGACAGCAAAGTAAAAACTCTGACCAGAACACGGAAGAAACACGCCGCGCTTAAATGTGGTTTTAAATCTTTATTTATTATTATTTTTTTTTCGATTAAAATCGTATCCTTGCACCAAGAGGCATACCTTCAGTGACCGGTATATCATCCATGTACAATGCCTCTCCTGTACATTGCATCTGGGCTGCTCTATGCACGAGAGGTTTTCCTACAGTATCATAGACACCTGTTGCTTTGTTAATGGAGTAGAATTGACTTCCTTCACTCTCTGCACGATCCTGAGCTTGACACATTGTGTCTGGGTCGGGCATTTTTGCATTCTGTCGAAAAAAATAAGGTTATGATTAAAGGAGAGTAGGATGTATATTATCAAGTGATATCGTGCACTGCTGAGAAAGACAAATGAGCTTAACATTCCTTTCAACTGGACGGCATAACATTTACTCTGTGATGCTAAGCTATTAGCTATGTTTTCAACAAATTTGAGAAAATAGCGAGCTATTATTTAGTGCTATATACACTTAATATTCCAAAAGCAATTACAAGGTATTCCAAGCCGTCAACAACAATTAGAATGGTGGTCCCGATAGCTCAGTTGGTAGAGCACGCGCTTCACAGAAAGAGAGCGGGTAAAGTCGAGATAATTTTTTTCTGACCCCTTGTCCATCCAGCAGTGATTGGGTAGTTAGTTCTGTTAGATCTGGCGGGAAGTCCTTCACGATAAACTAACGTCCTATCTAAAGATTAGCAAGCAATTGGTATTGCCCGTTTCACGCGATAGAGACCGGAATAAATTCCGGCTCCATGTGCCTAATGGCTTTGAGGAACTATCATTTTTACGAGATTTGACGCTTATAACTATCTATAAGACGCTGTTACGATGATTTTTTGGGTATTTTTTAAAGGTTGCAAGCTAAGTAATCATTTTACACCTAAAAATTGTGATAATTCAAGCAGGTAATGCGTTCATTTCAAGCCTTTTAAAGAATGCTGCTAGCCATAAATGTTAAATTTCAAAACTTGCCCGGGAAATACCCCAAAGAACACTATTGTAGAATCGAAAGAAAAAACTGAGGCAGAGAGTCCTTCGGTAGGCTATCATCCCACCAAGACTTCCGGCTGAAAGTTGAAGGTCAGACGACAACATGGAGTCCGAGCAAGCCAATTCTAACAATGAGGAGTCCCAGATTCTGAAAACACGTCAATAACATATATAAATAATTAGGCAATGAAACAAGTATCGGTTTTGATTAACAGATAAATTAACAGATACGGTACAACTACGTCTATAAAGTTAATTAATAATTCATGAAATTATGTTAGTAGTAGTAGTAGTAGTAGTAGTAGTAGTAGTAGTAGTAGTAGTAGTAGTAGTAGTAGTAGTAGTAGTAGTAGTAGTAGTAGTAGTAGTTAGTAGTAGTAGTAGTAGTAGTAGTAGTAGTAGTAGTAGTAGTTGTAGTAGTAGTGTAGTAGTAGTAGTAGTAGTAGTAGTATTTAGTAGTAGTAGTAGTAGTAGTAGTAGAAGTAGTAGTAGTGGTAGTAGTAATAATAATAATAATAATAATAATAATAGTAGTAGTAGTAGTAGTAGTAGTAGTAGTAGTAGTAGTAGTAGTAGTACTAGAAGTAGTAGTAGTGGTGGTAGTAGTAGTAGTAGTAGTAGTAGTAGTAGTAGTAGTAGTAGTAGTAGTAGTAGTAGTCGTCGTCGTAGTAGTAGTAGTAATAGCAGTAGTAGTAGTAGTAGTAGTAGTGGTAGTAGTAGTAGTAGTAGTAGTAGCAGTAGTAGTACTACTACTACTAACAGTAGTAGCAGTAGGGGAGGAGCAGGAGGAGGATGAGGGGGAGAAGAATGAGTAAGAGTAAAAGTAATGTTGGTGATATAATATGAACTCTAAGAACTGGAATTTATCATGGATTTTATGACCTGATATTAATATTTACGAATGACAGGAACTGTACCAAGGAGGAAAAGCAACAACAACAAAACCAAAAAAAAACCCCAACCTCCCCCCCCCCAAACAAAAAAACACCCCAAAACAAACAATCAAATAAGGAAAGAATTCAAAATGAAATAATTATACAGCTAACATTTTGGGTACAAACAAAATAATTATGTTCGTTTCTTTCGTTGTTGCTTGTTTTTGTTGCTTTTTAATTGTTTGAGTTACTGACAGAAAGGTTAAAGTCAGTGCCCATACCTAGCCTTCAATATTTTCATTGTCACATATCTAATCGTTAGCAGTTGTTGCTTTTTGCTTACATGTTTTACGACCTCAGAAATAAGCGAATATATGTATTTGGGTAATACGT
The DNA here is from genome assembly GCF_034508935.2 of Berghia stephanieae. Taxonomy (NCBI): domain Eukaryota; kingdom Metazoa; phylum Mollusca; class Gastropoda; order Nudibranchia; family Aeolidiidae; genus Berghia; species Berghia stephanieae. The sequence continues at coordinate 26,855,832 of NC_088366.1, forward strand.
TTTTGATTTGAATAGTTTTTATTGCAGATGATTTCAAATGATCCCAATAGTTATGAACATATGGAAAAATATTTGACCTGAACCGTTCATCTCTTTTTCTTCAATGAGCATTCAAAGGCCTTTGACCTAAACAAGCCTGACTATGACCTGCCATGTTATACTATGCTACATTTTAATTGTTCTATACATTAAGAGTACACTTCATTATTAGAAGTATTATGACTCATCGTCTGGATTTGGTATTATGTAGGAATTGATCAGATGTCAAAAGGAGACAAAAATTGTCAGGAATAATATTTTCTGTTTTCTCTCTCACTTTACGGAAGTATATTATCTCTCCCCAATAAGACAATAAAATCAATTTAATATTAAAGTAATTTAAAAAATGGAAAGGCTCCAAAAATATAACAATTATGCAACTAATGCTTTTGGCACGAGCCCTCATATCAATACAAAATTATAATAATTCTTGTTTCTTTCTTTTGTTGTTGTTTTGTTTTCTATACTGAACCCAAAGCAACCACACTTGGCTATGAATTTACTTTTCTGCATCTAAATCAACCCGACATAATACCGTTTTGAGACGATGCATCAAATACTATTGTATTTCAACATTTTGCTCAGTCATCACCTTCCTTTCAACCCTTCCGCTGTTTTTGTTGCCATGACAGTCTTCTCCGCCATCCCTCCGAAGGCCAAACGAATGTCCTTAACCTTGTGTTCTCGAGTACCATCCATACAGACAAACATGGCAGCGTTTACGATAGCCTTGTCAACTTCTTTTCGATTCGCTTGTTTGAAACAATAAAAGTACTCATTCTAGAAAATAAGAAAAATAAATTTAATGTCGTCGTTGTCATCCTCCTCATCCTTCTAATCTTCCCTCACCATCTGCGCACCCCTTCATCCTCTTTCTCAACATAGTCGTTTCATCATCGTCATTATTCTTTATAATCTAATAAATAGTTCGTCCAGAATCAAACAATTAATTGCGAAATAACTAATAAGAGAAAAGAAAATCTTTGTTTTAAACTTGTTTCTTTTTCTTTAACCCTGAACATGTAATTAACTACCTTTACTGTATGAACAAGTGTGTATGAAACGGTGCCAGGCAAAGCAAGAAAAAAAAAAACAAAAACAAAAAAACAAACAAACCCAAAATTAGTCTTTCTCGACTGGGGATTGAATCTAAGACCTCCTGATTACCGGTTAGACGTGCTACCATTACACCACAGAGATTCCCGATAGATGGGATAATTTTAATTCCTATATTCTTCACCACGGCACACATTTTATATATGTAATGCAAAAGAAAAAAATACAGGTTGACGGCTTTTTATTTGAAATTCATGAACTCACCTCAGTGGTAAATGGCACCAATACAGATAAAAGAACGTCTTCTTGCTTTAAAATTGTCTTCTTGCGAGAGATGAAAAAGTCTTTATCCATTTGTACAAATTTATGTTGTTCATCTGAAATTAGTCATGTGGAAAAATGAAAACTATCACTTGATAAAAATGCTTATTCTTCTTCCTCTTCAAACTGAAACTTCTTCGTTGGAAGACTCATCAGCTCAGCATTGGCAATAGGATTCATGAGTTGTGACGTCCCATAATGACTCCCTCGTAATGACGCATAGTAACTGGTTCTAAACTATCGGGAAAATGGCGGATGCCATTATCTCCATCACCGCCCTTATGAAAGACTTTTCCGACGAGCATAAAAGTGGAGAAAAACATTATAAATCCGATCATGTTTTGACTTTTATACATTCTGATCACATGACGTGAAAAAGTTCTAAGAAGAATAAAAAGTACCGATTGTCTTTGTTTAGAACCAAGCTGCTGGTGAATCCTATTGTTCTATTGGTAGCTATCCAAGTTGTTCCAGTCTTGTAGTTGCGGGTAAGAATGTGTGAAGATCTGTAATGGCAACCTGACCTGGTTTTTCTGTCCTTTGTACAATACATTTAGTTTATTCTTCTCTCTCCTTTCCTTCTATTTCCTTTAAAAAAGTAAAACTCATTTGATCAAGGATTTAACAAGTTAACTGCCTTATTCTTTTGAAAAACAAAATGTATTTAACATTTAAAGATTTAGCCGAAAAACTAGACCTTCAAATAACGTCCGAGACCCAGATTTAAGAGTTTTTGTCAAAATGAGTTTTGATTAGTATCGATGGATATTTGAAGAACGAATAATCTGGCCAAATTTTTAAATACGTTTCTCCAGTGTAATACAGTTAATATCGACACAACCTACTTTCACTAACCTCATTTGCGGCTCACAGCCTCAACCTTGTAACAAAATGTGCAATTTAAGAACTACATCCGCTGTCCTCCAATAAAACATTTACTTAAGGGGCAGCATGGCTCAACTGTATGGATTTTGCTTCGTACCCAAAAGGAACTGATTTCGACTATCCGCTGCGCTGTGCGCTGCGCTGTGCGCTGCGCTGTGTGGCATTGATTAAGACACCTCTTCCTTGCTCGCTCTACGGCTCTGCAGTTCGGCTGACGCTTGGGTCATACCAATCTTAACTTGGAATAAACCGTATAGACAAATATCCCCTTGTTTTTGAAAATAAGTTGACTAAGGTCCTGACGTCACAGCTTCCTCGCATTCGGCCCCTTAGTCTCTGAGAGCTGGTAATCAGCCCGCTGATGGACTCAATAAATTATTACCGGTCCTGACGTCACAGCTTCCTCGCATTCGGCCCCATAGTCTCTGAGAGCTGGTAATCAGCCCGCTGATGGACTCAATAAATTCTTACCGGTCCTGACGTCACAGCTTCCTCGCATTCGGCCCCATAGTCTCTGAGAGCTGGTAATCAGCCCGCTGATGGACTCAATAAATTCTTACCGGTCCTGACGTCACAGGTTCCTCGCATTCGGCCCCATAGTCTCTGAGAGCTGGTAATCAGCCCGCTGATGGACTCAATAAATTCTTACCGGTCCTTTAGTTTTAAAGAGATGGTGTTTCATGTTCCTAACCTTAATAAGTTAACGTCGCCAACGAAGATCGTCATTCTCGTTCATACACCAGTTACACTCTCTGTTTCCAGTCCTTTGGAGGACGCTCAATTCTAGGAGTATGGAATCAATAAATAGTTTTAAATTAACACTACCATTCACTCTATTAAGCATATAAATCTCTCCGACATAATATCGTGTGGATGGGTTGGGTCATACACATGCAGGAGGAACGTCTCAGTACGTGTATCGAACCTATTAAGCAAGAAAAAAAAAAACAGTCTTTGTTCGGAGCTACAGTGACAATTTTATATAAAAAAAAAAAAAAAAATTGAGCTTGTAAAAAGCGCAATATCCACTAAACGTGCTCCAAGCGCTTTACGAGGGGTCCCTGGTCAACATCAACATTTAACGTGTAGAACAGGACATAACGCCTGTTAGGCGATATTACAATTTTTCAGACAAAGACAACACTGTTAACGGCAAGGTACTCATTTTACACCTGAGTACGGTGAGAGAATGTGAGTAAAGAGCCTTTTCCAAGGACTCAACTATGCGTCGAGCGTGAGGCTCGAACCCAGGACCTTCCGATCCGGAGCGAGTGTCATACCACTAGACCACATAGCTTCAATCAAATTACACAATAAGAATTGTTTGAGTTCATTACTAACTTCAAAGTTATTTGAAATGGGAGAAATCGAGTTTCCACGGTCGACAAATGTATTATGGTCAGAAACTGTTAGTGACGATACATATTTTATGCCATATGTTAAGGTTATTAAAAACGTTTCAAAATGTATATAAAATCATCTTGAAAATGATCTACAATTGATAAGAATGAATCACCATTAGAATAGTTCCCACCCACCCCGGTCAGGGGAGAATGATTAGCTCAAGGCCGCACAGCGCAGATGGGACTTGAACTAGATACCTTTATGTTACGTGGAGTGAATAATGCCGCTCTCCTCAAGGTTTTATAAGATATGAAATGAATGAATAAATAATCAAATCAACATATTTTGACCAAAACAATAATAAGATCATAATCACCAACAAATTATGAAAACATGATACCATTTCCGACGACAGACAAGACAGCTCCACAGGCCAGTAACATTGGGTTGATGTCAGATATAGGGCTTGCTGACATGATGTTTCCTCCAATACTCTGGAAACAAAATCAATAAGCCAATAAAATCTCCTTTTGCCGTATACTTAAACAAACAAAATACATTATGAGAAAGCAAAAAGAAAGAAAAAAAAAAGAAAAATAATACAACGAAAACAAACAAATAGAAAAAGATAAAAAATCGATTTTGGTCAAGAAAATTTTACATCATGTTAAATGTATAATATACGTCAAAATTGTTATTGTAAGCGTGATGCCATTACTCCATGCTATTTTGGCGGAGGCGTAGAACTATTTATCTTATTTTTAAAAATGACATTGACAAAATATTTTTGTTTCATTTCAAGCAATAAAATTTATATCCTAAGTAGGATTATCGAAAGATGAAGATGACACTTCAAAAAGTCTCAGACCTTAGACTTCAATAGAGTATTTTTTGACAAATTAAATAACATTTTGATATTATCCAACTAAAGTGATGCCCCAAAGAAGATTTCCTAAAACGCTCTCTTTATCTATTGGCACCACGTTACCATCAGCAGGGAAAAACCGGTTATAAAACGCCTATAGTATTGTTTAACAAGGCAAAGAAAACAAGCGTTTTCCTTTTTAACTCAGTAAATAAAAATAGGAGAGATTTTCTTATTTGCATTATGAAAAAGAAAAAGGAGGATTTTGAAAATCACCTCTTCAAATGTTATTGTTGCGGTTTATAATCTGCGACAATAAAAAATATTTGCTGTGACATGTAAAAGAGGAAAGGCGTTGTGACGTCACACACTTCCTGTTCCAAACTACTTGGAAGTGTGTATGTAACAAGTCCTTTAGAGGACTATTGATGAATAGGTTACATATTGAATCATACGGTGGCATAATTATTTTAGTAGCAATCAGGGTGTATTGGCATATTCATAATAATACAGGACGTAAAAGACTGGGGTTGGATGATCTTTATTGACGACCGAAATATTATATTTAGACTAGAAAATCAGATGTCATCACTCTGAAACCATGCGATCAATTACACAAGGTATTTATCCAGCCATTAGGAAGAGTAGTTTTACACTTCCAATGAAATTAGAACCAGAAGATTAGTAGGTGTGACGTCATTACTTTTCTGCACTATTATTGTGACCCATCTTCTCAAAACGATATGATATCGGTTTGAAAATGTTGCCAAAAAAGAACTTTGAGGATAGACTATCAACAAATGTCTCAAAAAACAATATCCTCATAGGGGGCGAAGTGGCCGAGTGGTTAAAGCATTGCACTGTGACCCGGAAAGTACCAGGTTCGAGCCCCGCTTCAGGCAATTAGTTTTTTTTCCCTGAGAAAGATTATTAAACCCCAATTTGCTCACTTGGACAACATGGGTGATTCCTGTTGACATTAGACATCTTGATTGATGAATTATCTATATTCCTTCGTGGAATGCCTAGGCGACGTTATCTTGTAATGTCGTGGCGTAAAGGCATATTTTTTATTGTCCTCATTGAAACATAAGATGTAATCCATGTCCTACGAGTATGTTTTCACTATACGGCACGTTTTGACATCTCCGAGTTAATATTCAATGGAGTCCATTGTATCACTTATGAAATGCTTCTAAATGTTGCTTTCCTTTTTTATGTTTAACATTTTTAATAGATAATATTTAATCGCTTTGAATCCGCCCCAAGCTCGCCTTGTTAAAATCCTTATTGTTATTATTATAAAATGATATAGTTAAAACTTGTGGATGAGAGCTGAAATATTGAACAAACAGATTTGTAGAGATTAAGAACAAGGCCAGGGAAGAAGCTTACGTGATTAAAATAATACCAACACATGGACTTTTCTTTGCTTGTCGTATCTTGCCTTATATGTAGGAGCAGTAGTTATATCTCTAGAGTTTAAAAAGTGAGAACTTTACTACAGCGCAGTTTCCACTACATTTGCTCAAACTGCTTTAAATAAGGATCCAAAGTCAACATTTTGAAAGAGAAACATTAATTTTTTACTACAGAGATATTTCTACTGCCACCCACGATTTTGGAGAGGAAATGTGAGTAAAGAGTCGTTTCCAAGGACTCAACGTTGTGCCTTTCCAGTGGAACTCAAACCCTGGCCTAAAGGCGACAAACCGAGGATCAACGTATCAATAGATAAAAAAAAACTTCACAAAAACATTTGAAGTTTTAAGGAGCGTAGATTATTGCTGAATTTGCAGCGTGAAACAGATAGTTCAATAAGAAGTAGAACAACACTGTTTGGTGCTATTCAGATAGATAATGTAATTAAGAGACAATCTTAATAATACGTTCGCCAGTAGAAGAAATAATGGAGTATGTTCAGCTTTTAAAGAGAAAATCTAAATAAATTCTCAGAAAAAAGATCTTGGTAAAGTACGGAAAATAGACACAGCGGTGTACAATCGAGTGAGTGTTTTACGAATTCAGTTATAAGACCACTCCCTACTTTTCTTTTGCGTTTGAGTGCCTAAACTTCGTTTCTTCTGTAGAAAATGATTGAATTATGTAACTATAAGCAAGCACGTTATTGAAAAGTTTTAAATGGTGTAAACATTATTACAGCTTTACTATGTTGGTAATAATAGGTGACTCCAAGATATCCATATTGTTAGCCTTTGTAACTATATTTGGATAATTAATTGAGCGTCTTTGCTGTTTATGTTCTGTTTATCTCCATAAGAAGGTAGTAATTAAGGCTTATTGATAGTTATATCACATCTTAACCTGCGCATAATCATGAAGAGTTAAATGAGACAAATGCGATAGAGACTTAAGGTTGTTTTTGGACCATTCCGATACAGAAAGTCACTAATATCAAGATATTTTGAAAGTCGGTTTTCAACCTTGTTTTTCTGGGTTTTATAATCAAATAATCTTAGCCGCGGTCTCCAACTGAAATTTGATCTAAAAAATCTGTCGAACAGAGGATTTTCTTGATAACATTAAGTCACTCAACACTAAAACCGGCTATATCCGTAGTTTACACGGGTTACTTTTACCCCATTTCTATTTATTACATTTTTCTGAGACAAATTACAGGCATAGTATCAAAGCTAATGTCTTTAGTTTTTGCATGTTAATGGTAGTTGAATAAAACTATCTATGTACATGCTCATTTTTAATACATTTTTTCCCATTTCAAAAAGTAGCAAAAATCTATAGGATTGAGTGGAATTAATATTATCCTGAAAATATTGGTATCCCTTGATTCCAAGTTGTCATCAGTTTCGCTCGATTCTAAGTTGTAGACTAGTCGAATATGTGAATCTTTTTTTTTTACCATAAACCAACTGTAAATACCGTAAACCATATGTGTAGAAAAAAAGTGTCTGTATTTGTAGACAATATTATGACCGATCCTATCAAAGAGGTATTAAGTCCGGATGAATTGGATAGTGGAATTTGAATTTATAGCTATAAATATAAAACATGAGTTTAATTTCGCCATGGTAGAAAATAAATATTATACCGCACAATGACATTAAAAAAACACAACCCAAAAACAAAAAACAAACCAAAACAAAAAAAGAAAAAAAAACAACCAATAAACAAACAAATAACAACAACATTAAGAACTACAACAACAACAACAACAACAACAACAACAACAACAATAACAAAAATAACAACAACAAAAATTCCTTCCCCCCTCGATGATAGCGTGTGTCATCATTTAATTTATGAATTCACTTTTCGGAGTCAGATTCATCTCGACATTATCTAGATATACCGTTTTGGCCACCGATGTTTTTCTTTTCTTTTCTTTTTTCTTTTTTAAACAAAAGCTAAGTTTGAACATTTTGGGTCCTATAAATTCATCTACAGACATGTCTTGAAAAAAATGGGTTGCTTCAATGGTTTGAGAATCTATTAAAACAACGTAATTACAATGCGACATGGTTTCTTTTTTTCGAAACCCACCGAAACCCGCCGAAACCCGACAAAGTTATGGGAAGGAGGTAGCAGTGGGGAGTGAACCTGGGACTCATGGAAGTGTACACCATTTGGGAGTGAACCTCGGACTGGGGTTCGGCGAGTTTCGTAAAAATGCAATTACTTTTTTACGAAACCCGCTGAAACCCAGTTACAGGTTCACTCCCCAAATGCTGTACACTTCCCTGAGTCCCAGGTTCACTCCCCATTGCTCCCTACTCCCCATAACTTTGTCAGGTTTCGGCAGGTTTTAGCGGGTTTCGTAAAAAAGAAACACCCGTAATGATAAAACCATTGTCGCCAAAATAGCTGAAATATCTACTTACAGTATGAAGACCCATATACCAACTTTGCTCAGACCAACCCGTTATTTTAAGAATTTATTCCTTATGTCTTTTTTGTGCGTTTATCGGTTTCTTTGTTATTCATTCATAATGCAACCAAAGGCAATGATGCAAACTATAATATGGTTTTCATAGATCTTTGAATATCTTTGCGAGTCATCGTCTATGAATCGTATTATGCCGCTGTAATTTATATGATAAAAATAAAGCTATTGTCAAAAATATAAGACTTGCAATAAGTTAATATTTTTGATTGAGGAGAATGAATGCGGTCTATGAAAGTGTTAAGAAATAAGAAATTACATTTCCGGTAATTTAATTTTACACGTCCATTTTCTTTTTTTTTTTGTTATCTGGTTCATGCAGATGGTACTGTTTTGACTAGACGGGTTACATTTAATGAGCTTTGTGTGCCCAAGTCTTAGTGATTTTATTAACACAAATCATTTAGTTGTCTATTAATCACGGATGAGCTCAGGATTAATGACAACAAAGCATGTGGACTACCTGTTTTCTTATGAAACACATAATAATATATGACCCACAGTCTCAGAGCGTTATTTAAGGTGGGAGGAATTTGGCAATTGAATTTAAGGCCAGGTATATACAACTTGAGATTAATTCAATTCGTTATGATAGAAAATAAATCTTGTATTGCGAAAACCCGTTCTTCGTGTTTCTTATCTTTTATTTTATTTCTGATTCACCTTTGTGGAGTAGGGTTCATCTTGAAATAATACCGCTGTGGGGTCATGGGTCACACATGTCCTTTTTTGTAAAAACAAAAACGCTACGGTAGAATATTATGGGTATAGCAGGCACTTATGTTGGTAACAACAAGATATGAAGTGAGTAGAAAAGTGCCAGAAGACAATAGAGAATAAAATTATTTTTTTTCGCGGCGGTGGTGGGGTTTGAACCTGCGACCTTACTGGTACGACAACTCCGCCTGGCAGGTGAGAGCGTGGCTCTACCGTGTGAGCTATCCACGAACACAAAAATATTCGTTTCAAACCCAAAGTCATTTCTAGATCCCTCTCTCACCCACTTCTTGAGATCGCCGATTCGTTCACCACCATCGCGAAGTAATTTTGACCAGCAGTTAAGCTTAATAGCCAATATTCTCATCACAAACATATAACATAGAAACGATTGAAAAAAAATAATTTTATTCTCTATTGTCTTCTGGCACTTTTCTACTCACTTCATATCTTGTTGTTACCAACATAAGTGCCTGCTCCACTCACTTTTCTGAATTAAAAATTCACCCCATACACCGGAGCATACTCAATGTCTCAATCGTTTCTATGTTATATGTTTGTGATGAGAATATTGGCTATTAAGCTTAACCGCTGGTCAAAATTACTTCGCGATGGTGGTGAACGAATCGGCGATCTCAAGAAGTGGGTGAGAGAGGGATCTAGCAATGACTTTGGGTTTGAAACGAATATTTTTGTGTTCGTGGATAGCTCACACGGTAGAGCCACGCTCTCACCTGCCAGGCGGAGTTGTCGTACCAATAAGGTCGCAGGTTCAAACCCCACCACCGCCGCGAAAAAAAATAATTTTATTCTCTATTGTCTTCTGGCACTTTTCTACTCACTTCATATCTTAATATTATGGGTATAATAACACCCTTCTACATGCCTTGAAATATTTGGTTGCTATCTATTCAGTGGGTTGAGAGCTTTTTCAAACAACGTGATTTCAATGTCGTATTACGGCCAAGTGAAATTGAATGTAAACTTCAATTTAATATACGAAAACAGACAAATGAACTTTTTGGGTTTCCCCTTTATCAACAAAACAGGATGAATGAAACACTACAGACGAATGAGATAATGTGGTAATGGCGTTGTTAAGATGAATGAACAAAAACATTCAATGCTCTGAAACTAGAAGATCAACAATATTTAGATGCTTAAAAATGACGCTATTGTCAAAAATATTATGAGACTTTATGGTCAATATTGGAGAATAAATAACGTCTATGAAAGTGACTTCTTCTCCTCCTCCTCCGCCTCCTCCTCCTCCTCCTCCTCCTTCTTCTTCTTCTTCTTCTTCTTCTTCTTCTTCTTCTTCTTCTTCTTCTTCTTCTTCTTCTTCAAGTACCAAGTCTGTGCCAGACATCGGTGACCATGGTTCTCCATTCATCTCCCTGACCTTAAAAAAACTAATATTACTCTTCTTTCTTTGTCACCCAGCTGTTCAAACTATTCAAATATGTTTTTCTTGGAAAGCGACCAGTAATAAAATCTAAATTTTAGGTCATTTTAATTTTACTATGCTATTTTTTATCCAGAAATAATGTTTTGACGCGATGAATTATATATTTAATGATCTTTTCGTGCCCAATGTTTACAAATCCTGGCATATAATGTTTGTTGCGAATTTTGCTGCTTGAAGCTCGAATAAATAAATGACAAAAAAGTCAAATGGAATAGAAGCCTCATTTTAATTAAGGAAGACAGATAATGTGTATGCTTCGGGTATCCCTTTTATCAATAAAACACGATGAATGAATCACTAAAGACGAGTTAGGGATGAATTACGTTGTTAAGGCGAAATATTTTAGTTTTGTTTATTTGCCTTTACACATCCATTCTCTCATCTCTAATTCATCAAGCTTTGTTGACAGAGGGGAAACTCGAAACGTCCACAATAGCTGCCTTCGTTATTTGCATTGAAGCTTCCATTCCATTCGGCTATTAATATCATGTACGATATCTTAATTCGACTTTTAGTAATCTTACTAATTAATCATAGTAATTTTACTAATCTATGTCATATAGTTGCCTATTAATGAAAGATGAGCTTACAACTAATGACAACAAAGCACGTGAAGGATTATAATATTGTTATATAAAACAATAAATTACCGGAGTCCAATTCTATTTTGAAACGAGACTTTAGTCACGTAGAGTAGTCAGTGGTGAAATCCAAACATAATTGAAATAATGACTTTATTATGGCCTGGTTATGAAATGCGACCAACAACAACGATTTATACATGAGATTTTCAACGAGCTTTTTAAAATGGATTTTTAAAGTTTGTTGTTGTTATTAGACAGACGTTTTGGTGATTAGTCCCACTAGATTATATCAGATTATAAACGTTCAAGGTTACATACAGCAATGTGTGTTGGTACTTATATCCGGCTGGCGGATGTTGTGAGTTTATTTAACATTCTATTGACCACCGTGTTCTTATTTGCAAGTCTAATATCCGAACGCAATAATGGGATTGATTCAACATTGCTGTAATGGACAATATTTTATAATAATATTGTCGGGTTCACTAGATGGAAACCGGGATAAACCCCGTCTCCGTGTGCTTTATTTTGTCAATCTGGTGATTTGTCAGAATGAATCAGGTGACAAAAGAGTAATTAATATTTTTACATTAAAAAGTAGAAATTAATCATGAAAGCGCAATATTAGTCTTCTGCAGTATTGAGTATAAATAAAAACCAAATTTCATATTTTTGATGTTGTATTTAATAAATAAGTAAATGCATGAATATAAACATTTACATAGCACATTTCCAAGGATCCACCATGCTCAATGTACTTTACAATTAATTTTTCTTATTCCCCCAGCAGGACATATGGAACCTGTTAGGCGTCCATTTTGTACATATGGAACCTGTTAGGCGTCCATTTTGTACTAAAACTCTTACAATATCTGTCACTGCCTATAGCCATGTACTCATTCACATTAGAATCGAGTAGAATAATATGTGTAACGTACTTATCCCAAAGACAAAACAGTACTACAAGAATTTTATATGACCATTGTCACCTATAAGGTCGATGGCCACGTTTAAATTTTTTTGCTAAAGTTTTGTGATAATAAAGGCACGGTATCGCCGAGCAGCAGTGCAACACACAATTTTAATTTTTAAATAAATTGAGCTTTTATATAGCGCAACATCCTCTAAACGTGATTAAAGCGCTTTACAAGGGCCCCCTGGCCAACAGCAACATTTAGCATGTAGGACGGGACATAACGCCTGTTAAGCGATATTACATTTTTTTTCGGACAAAGACAACGCCGTTAAAGGCCAGGTACTCATTTTACACCTGAGTACGGTGAGAGAATGTGAGTAAAGAGCCTTCTCCAAGGACTCAACTATGCGCCGAGCGAGGCTCGAACCCAGGACCTTCCGATCCGAAAGCGAGTGCCATACCACTAGATAACATAGCCACATTACCAGAATGTAGCCTAAATAGATACAAAATCGGGCTGAGGCGATGAGTCACATTTGAAGTCTTATGGCTAAAATAGGATAAAAAAAAAGTGTTTTATTAGAGTTTGGCTGTATTACCCGATAAGGGAACTTCGTGACTGGATACCATCGTCATATTACTAACTCAAGAGAGGGGGAAAGGGGGGGGGGGGTAGTTTGCGCTTTCATAGGTAATCTACCGTATTCCTGCGTAACAACTTATGGGATGCAACTTTTGTCAAAATCCTCGTTACGTTTTCTGTCTGAGACTGAATAAATCAAATCTATTTTTAAAGATGGTGCAGAGTAGAACAAGAAAAAAACCCCGATAAAAGCAGTCCTTCAGGAACCATTAGGCCCATGGAGCCGGAGTTTTTATCTCGACTATCTATAGCGTGAAACGTACAACAGCAATGGCGTCTTATCCTTTGGTTAGGACGCTAGTCTATCGCAAAATACCTTCCGCCAGATCTAACAGACCCAGCTACCCAATCACTGCTGAGTGGACAGGGGGTTAGAAAAAACCCCTCGATTGCACCCGAAGTCGATCACGGTCCCTTTGCGCTAGCATTTTACTCATTCTTACTCTTTCAAACGCGAACATCACAACATAAACTTTGTCCAAAAACGGACTCTTGTTTGAAGTATTGAAACACATCTCTCTGACTCCTCCTTGTTCGTTATTTAAATAGAGACAGGTTCAAATCTCTATTTAGTTAGTCAAAAAAAATAAAATAAAAAAAGGCGGGGGGAAGGGGGGGGGGGAGTAGAAATCCTTAGAACTCGGAGGGTTTCCGGTCAACTTCGGACTAAATAATCGATTACATCCATATAAAAAATGATGGGAGTAGCATGTTATGGAACTTATGTAACGAAACATTGGTTCCATTCATTATTTTCCCATCATTGGGAAATACTCACTGCAACGTTGCGGACTTGAAGACCTGCAATGTGTCTCAGCATCTCTCGGAAACCCACAAAGACCCTCGATTTCCATGCTGGGAAATAGACGAATATTACAAACTTCTAAAATACGGTTATGCCATTGTATTGGTCATTATTGTCGCTACTGTTGTCTTCATCTCGTAAAAATAATGATGACGATGATGACAATACTCGTCATGATGATGATATTAGTGATAATTATGATAATAATAATGATAATAATGATAATTGTGGTAGTAGTAATAATAATAATGAAAATAATAATAATAATAATAATAATAATAATAATAATAATAATAATAATAATAATAATGACGATGATGATGATTATAATAACAATGATAATACTAATAATAATAATAATAATAATAATATAATAATAATAATAATAATAATAATAATAATAATAATAATAATAATAAAAATAAAATGATAATGAAATAGTAGTAGTAGTAGTAGTAGTAGTAGTAGTAGTAGTAGTAGTAGTAGTAGTAGTAGTAGTAGTAGCAGTAGTAGCAGCAGCAGCAGCAGTAGTATCATTATTATTATTAGTAGTATTAGTAGTAGTAGTAGTAGTAGTAGTAGTAGTAGTAGTAGTAGTAGTAGTAGTAGTAGTAGTAGTAGTAGTAGTAGTAGTAGTAGTAGTAGTAGTAGTAGTAGTAGTAGTAGTAGTAGTAGTGGTCGTAGTAGTAGTTGCTGTTGAAGTAAAATCAGAATTACTGATGTAGCTGCTAATGCTACTGCTGCTGCTGATGATGATGATGGTAATGATGATGATGATGATGATGATGATGATGATGATGATGATGATGATGATGATGATGATGATGATGATGATGACCTATAATGATAGCAAACTTACCCGGTAATGCATGTATAAGTTGCTTCAGCTTAGTATCAACATCTGTTAAAGAAACCGAGCTACCGATACTCAGTCCCTTGTCAGTGTCATTCATCTCGTGCAATTCTACGATCATTTGGGTCGATACCAGTACTGGGTATTCTTTGTCCTTGACATTCACATCAATACCTGGATGATGAAATGAGACATACATCATCGATTAAGTACTTGTTTTGGGTTATGCCGGATGAAAGTTTTTTTCTCTTTTTTTTTTGTGTGCATATGTGTGAACCGCTTATCCACAATGATAACTTCCTTTCGTCGCTTTACGATTGTTTTTATCTTTTGATCATGGCACAAATTAAATGACAAGACAACACTCTCTCTCGGTGTGTAATAAAGACATACAACATGGCACCACGATCTAAGCACTTCATAGTAACGAGTAAGATAAGATAAGATAAGATAAGATATACTTTATTGATCCTGAATGGAAATTATTATAATGTTACACAGCATTCATCTTTATATTAGCACAGATTTATACACTGTCATGAACTAATTGATGAAAATACGTAGCTAATTAAAAGCAATATAAACATCAAATATAATAAAATAAAATAAAATATTCATAAATTATACAGCAGTTACAAGCAATGCTATAAAATCGGATATGAAAGTAGAGTAGAGTTGTAATAACGATTTGTAATGTAACTAGAATTTTGGTAGTCATCTTTATAACAGTACAGCATACACTTGGAGCATTAGACATCCTGATTGTTCGGCACTATTATTATAATAAATTTTGGACATGTCTACAGTGCTTTCCACCATAGAGACCTCCGAATTTAATGCCTGCCCCGATAGGACGAGAGCAATGTGAGCAAAATTCCTTTCTTATGTGCATTCGGTTGGAGAATTGAATTGCTTGTTCTCTCGTTCCAGTTATAGTTATTTCCTAGGTGCATTCAATAAAGGTCTTAAATCTCCGGTTCTAACATTCAAATCGTAGTTATTTCATAGTTCGTAGTAATTTCATAGTTGTATTCAGTCAGGGTATTGTATCATCGGTTCTAACATTCAAGTTGTAGTTAGTTCTTAGTTGTATTCAGTCGGGGTGTTGGATCTCCAGTTCTAACATTCAAGTATATATGGTGTATTCTACCAAGTTATCGAATCTCCGGTTAAACATAATATTGTTTTCATTTTAAAATTTGGTCAAATTGTTGTTTGGTACTATTTAATTAGAAAAATATCTAAATCTGCAGTTTTAAAAAGTAAATACTACTACTACTACTACTACTACTACTACTACTACTACTACTACTACTACTACTACTACTACTACTACTACTACTACTACTACTACTACCACTATTTCTACTATTTCTACTAATAATAATGATAATAATGATAAAAAATAATATATAGCACTTGTATAGGGCATAGCCATGACCAGGTCATGCTCTATGCGCATCAAGTTTCAAGAATGACAATCAAAATATCACTAACACCCCTCCCCCCCCCCACACACACACACACTCACACTCACACACACAGAGACAAACTTTCAGTTACTACTCCCCAAAAAAATGAAACATTGATAACGATTTAAAAATAATGAGATAAATTATCAAGAGCAAAATGTATTCTCATCATTAAAGGGTTAAACTACGATATTATATACTGAGGAGTAAAATATTAAAGATAAAAACTTAAGCATATATGTATAGCGTAATATCCACATATATGCTCAAGGCGCTCACGACCTTCCTGGGCACCAGCAACAGGTAACATTTAATACGGGACATGACGTCTATTAGGCGACATTACAATTTTTTTTCGATCAGAGACAAAGCTGTTATCGAGTAGAGGTACCTATTTCACACCTGAGTACGGTAAGAAAATGTGAAGAAAGAGCCCTTTCCAAGAACTCAACTATGCTCCGGTCAGAGCATTCAGCGTAATTGTGACCCATCGCGCCATTCTGGTATAAGATCAACATTATAATAATAATCGCCTCATTATATTTATATTTGAATGCACTATTAACTAATTAAATGTTTTATCTCTCATACTAGCACCCCCCCCCCCCAACCTTCCACACTCATAAGATTGATTTGGTAACAAAGAATGAATAAAATTGTACTTGACTGTACACTGTCCAATATCATCTCAATTGGGTCAAGGATAAGTGCTTTATTAGGAACCCGAATCCTCATTGAGGACCCTACCAAGATGAGTTTGCTGGTCTCCTTCACAATAATGATGTGGGGAATATGATGGAAAAGACTATTTTGCCCTCAGCAAGGGCCTTTTCATCACCTAAAACTGGGATCATTAGACTGTGAATGACGTGTGCTTATTTGCAGGTCTGGTAAGCCACTTCATTATGGGGTCATTGTTGTCATGAAAATCTAAAAAAAAAAAAATGAGGCAAAATATTGTCCATTACAACAATGTTAAACGAGGCCCCCATAAATGGGTTCCGATGTCAGACCTGCATCTCCTGTATACGTCGGTCGATTTCACTGAGCGTCCTTTTGAGTGCAAACCTCATGATTATAAAATTCCTCCTTAAGTTAAGCTGAATTTCGGGACTCAAATTTATGCACCTTTTAAAATAATAATAATAATAATAATAATAATAATAATAATAATAATAATAAATAATAATAATAATAATAATAATGACAATAATAATAATAATAATAATAATAATAATAATAATAATAATAATAATAATAATAATAATAAAAATAATAATAATAATAATAATAATGATAATAATAATAATAAGTACTAAAGTCACAACAAGATCTTGACAGCCTCAAAACTCTGGCACAGGACCGTGACCAATGGAAACAATTAACATGGATGGTGAGAGCAGCTATACTCATCGACTATGACTGAATCACACAATTCTCAGCAAGCATCATACGGACTGCGGGGCTTACTACTACTACTACTACTACTACATACTACTACTACTACTACTAACTATTACTACTACTACTACTACTAACTACTACTACTCTACTACTACTACTACTACTACTACTACTACTACTACTACTACTACTACTACTACTACTACTACTACACTACTACTACTACTACTACTACTACTACTACTACTAACTACTACTACACTAATACTACTACTACTACTACTACTACTACTACTACTACTACTACTACTACTACTACTACTACTACTACTACACTATACTACTACTACTACTACTACTACTATACTACTACTACTACTACTACTACACTACTACTACTACTACTACTACTACATACTACTACTACTACACTACTACTACTACTACTACTACTACTACTACTATACTCTACTACTACTACTACTATTTCTACTAATAATAATTGTAACAATGATAAAATAATATGTAGCACTTGTATAGGGCATAGCCACGACCAGGTAATGCTCTATGCGCGTCATAGTTTCAAGAATGACAATCAAAATATCACTAACACCCCCCCCCACACACACACACTCACACTCACACACACACAGACAAACTTTCAGTTACTACTCTAAAAAAAAAAATATGAAACATTGATAGCGATTTAAAAATAATGAGATAAATTATCAAGAGCAAAATGTATTCTCATCATTAAAGGGTTAAACTACGATATTATATACCGAGGAGTAAAATATTAAAGATAAAAACTTGGGCATATATGTATAGCGCAATATCCACATATGTGCTCAAGGCGCTCACGACCGTCCTAGGCACCAGCAACAGGTAACATTTAATACGGGACATGACGCCTATTAGGCGACATTACAATTTTTTTCGATCAGAGACAAAGCTGTTATCGAGTAGAGGTACCTATTTCACACCTGAGTACGGTAAGAAAATGTGACTAAAGAGCCCTTTCCAAGAACTCAACTATGCTCCGGTCAGAGCATTCAGCGTAATTGTGACCCATCGCGCCATTCTGGTATAAGATCAACATTATAATAATAATCGCCTCATTATATTTATATTTGAATGCACTATTAACTAATTAAATGTTTTAACTCTCATACTAGCACCCCCCCCCCAACCTTCCACACTCATAAGATTGATTTGGTAACAAGAATGAATAAAATTGTACTTGACTGTACACTGTCCATATCATCTCAATTGGGTCAAGGATAAGTGCTTTATTAGGAACCCGAATCCTCATTGAGGACCCTACCAAGATGAGTTTGCTGGTCTCCTTCACAATAATGATGTGGGAATATGATGGAAAAGACTATTTTGCCCTCAGCAAGGGCCTTTTCATCACCTAAAACTGGGATCATTAGACTGTGAATGACGTGTGCTTATTTGCAGGTCTGGTAAGCCACTTCATTATGGGGTCATTGTTGTCATGAAAATCTAAAAAAAAAAATGAGGCAAAATATGTCCATTACAACAATGTTAAACGAGGCCCCCATAAATGGGTTCCGATGTCAGACCTGCATCTCCTGTATACGTCGTCGATTTCACTGAGCGTCCTTTTGAGTGCAAACCTCATGATTATAAAATTCCTCCTTAAGTTAAGCTGAATTTCGGGACTCAAATTTATGCACCTTTTAAAAATAATAATAATAATAATAATAATAATAATAATAATAATAATAATAATAATAATAATAATAATAATAATAATAATAATAATGACATAATAATAATAATAATAATAATAATAATAATAAATAATAATAATAATAATAATAATAATAATAATAATAATAATAATAAAAATAATAATAATAATAATAATGATAATAATAATAATAAGTACTAAAGTCACAACAAGATCTTGACAGCCTCAAAACTCTGGCACAGGACCGTGACCAATGGAAACAATTAACATGGATGGTGAGAGCAGCTATACTCATCGACTATGACTGAATCACACAATTCTCAGCAAGCATCATACGGACTGCGGGCTTACTACTACTACTACTACTACTACTACTACTATACTACTACTACTACTACTACACTACTACTACTACTACTACTACTACTACTACTACTACTACTACACTATACTACACTACTACTACTACTACACTACTACACTACTACTACTACTACTGCGACTACTAATACTAATACTACTACTACTACTACTACTACTACTACTACTACTACTACTACTACTACTACTACTACTACTACTATTTCTACTAATAATAATGGTAACAATGATAAAAATAATATGTAGCACTTGTATAGGGCATAGCCACGACCAGGTCGTGCTCTATGCGCGTCATAGTTTCAAGAATGACAATCAAAATATCACTAACACACACCCCCCCCCCCCCACACACACACACACTCACACTCACACACACACAGACAAACTTTCAGTTACTACTCCAAAAAAAAAAAAAATGAAACATTGATAGAGATTTAAAAATAATGAGATAAATTATCAAGAGCAAAATGTATTCTCATCATTAAAGGGTTAAACTACGATATTATATACCGAGGAGTAAAATATTAAAGATAAAAACTTGGGCATATATGTATAGCGCAATATCCACATATGTGCTCAAGGCGCTCACGACCGTCCTAGGCACCAGCAACAGGTAACATTTAATACGGACATGACGCCTATTAGGCGACATTACAATTTTTTTCGATCAGAGACAAAGCTGTTATCGAGTAGAGGTACCTATTTCACACCTGAGTACGGTAAGAAAATGTGACTAAAGAGCCCTTTCCAAGAACTCAACTATGCTCCGGTCAGAGCATTCAGCGTAATTGTGACCCATCGCGCCATTCTGGTATAAGATCAACATTATAATAATAATCGCCTCATTATATTTATATTTGAATGCACTATTAACTAATTAAATGTTTTAACTCTCATACTAGCACCCCCCCCCCCCAACCTTCCACACTCATAAGATTGATTTGGTAACAAAGAATGAATAAAATTGTACTTGACTGTACACTGTCCAATATCATCTCAATTGGGTCAAGGATAAGTGCTTTATTAGGAACCCGAATCCTCATTGAGGACCCTACCAAGATGAGTTTGCTGGTCTCCTTCACAATAATGATGTGGGGAATATGATGGAAAAGACTATTTTGCCCTCAGCAAGGGCCTTTTCATCACCTAAAACTGGGATCATTAGACTGTGAATGACGTGTGCTTATTTGCAGGTCTGGTAAGCCACTTCATTATGGGTCATTGTTGTCATGAAAATCTAAAAAAAAAAAATGAGGCAAAATATTGTCCATTACAACAATGTTAAACGAGCCCCCATAAATGGGTTCCGATGTCAGACCTGCATCTCCTGTATACGTCGGTCGATTTCACTGAGCGTCCTTTTGAGTGCAAACCTCATGATTATAAAATTCCTCCTTAAGTTAAGCTGAATTTCGGGACTCAAATTTATGCACCTTTTAAAATAATAATAATAATAATAATAATAATAATAATAATAATAATAATAATAATAATAATAATAATAATAATAATAATAATAATAATAATAATAATGACAATAATAATAATAATAATAATAATAATAATAATAATAATAATAATAATAATAATAAAAATAATAATAATAATAATAATAATAATAATAATAATAATAATAATAATGATAATAATAATAATAAGTACTAAAGTCACAACAAGATCTTGACAGCCTCAAAACTCTGGCACAGGACCGTGACCAATGGAAACAATTAACATGGATGGTGAGAGCAGCTATACTCATCGACTATGACTGAATCACACAATTCTCAGCAAGCATCATACGGACTGCGGGGCTTACTACTACTACTACTACTACTACTACTACTACTACTACTACTACTACTACTACTACTACTACTACTACTACTACTACTACTACTACTACTACTACTACTACTGCTACTACTACTACTACTACTACTACTACTACTGCACTACTACTGCTGCTACTGCTACTACTACACTACTACTACTACTACTACTACTACTACTACTACTACTACTACAACTACTACTACTACTACTACTACTACTACTACTACTACTACTACTACTACTACTACTACTTTAATTGGGGAGGGGTAGACTGATTTATGTTCCCTCACCTAAGCCTGTGTTTCCAGTCACAAGTTTGCAATGAGGGAATTTCTTCTTCAAATTCAAAAGCTCCTGCAGACTTGTTGGTCTGTACCATGAAATCGTCTCCGACTTGAAACATAGACTCTCACTGTGTAACTGTGATGATCGTAGCTGTAACGAATATTTACATAGTGTTAAAGATTTAAAGTTTAACAAGCATGTCGACAATGCATGACCCATCGCCACCAAACCGTGTCATGTTGGGGTGATACCCGACTTGTTTGTTTATCTTCAAACCAACGCACATTGTTCTTCATAACAACAAAGTTAAAACAAGATCAACATTGCGTTTCGTTATCAGACCTGCAAACATGTGCACGTCAGGTGAGCCAGATAAGAAAAATGAATTTAAAGTTAAGATGTTCAGAGATAGGTTACTTATTCAAGGCCACACAGCGCAGCGGCGGGTGATCAAACTCGGTACCTTTCGTGTACAGAGCAAAGACCGTACCGCTGAGCTACGCTTCCCCCTCCCACCCCCACATTCTCTCACTCTACTCAGGTGTAAAATGAGTACCCGGTCGTTCACAGCTTTGTCTATAACAGAAAAATCGTAATATCACCTAACAGGTGTCATGTCTTTTCAACATGTTAAGTATTGCTTATGGCTTGGGATCCCCTGTAACAGTTTTGAGTCCGTTTAGTGGATATTGTGCCATTTAAAAGCTCAAGTAAAGTTAAAATGACATTATTCAGGAATCAAGGTTGTAACTACATATTTGAATAGCATTACCTGAAGCTCTGGAGGAAATATGAATTCTTGGTCTATATCTAGTAGACTTTCGGAGAAGTTACCATCGATTTCCATCTGAGGAAAATATATAATTGAGTGATTTGAAAGTGAATACTAGTCTCTTGGAAGCAAATATTTGCAATAAAAACAATAAAATGAAATAAAAGGAAGTTCATAGAGAAACGAAAAAACAAACCACCCCAAAAAAAAACAAATAAATAAAAAAACAAAAAAGGAAGAAAATAAAGAAAAATGAAGAAAAACATTCAAAAATCACAAACAGTTAAACAACACACTAACACACATACACACATACATACAGATCCACACACAAACAAACAAACAAACACACACATAACAAACACATACACACACAAAGAGGCCCAAACATGATACCTAGTCTCATGGGAATTAAAAATAATCAAGAAACCAAGCAAGATAAAGAAATTATAATGTATTATTATCTGGTTATGCTTGGGATACTTGAGTAAAATCATTCTCTTTCGACTTAGGACTAAATGACTAATATCAAATTGAGAGATTAGGGAGCAGGACTGAAAAAGTGTGTATGAAACAGACACTGACATCGTTTCATACTAAATGAGTACACGTGTATGGACTGAGTCGGATGATACAAGATATCTAGTATAATCATCAATAAAATGAATGAAATGCTAATCACAACACTCTCCTTACCCCACTCACATTAGCTATAGATAGTATGCGCTTGTCTAAGAAGCTCAAAATATTGACATCCGGAAGTATAACGGACCAACATACAAAACTGTGTGTAACCTTGAACGTTTATAGTCTGATTAATACGGTTTAGTGAGAATTACTCATAAACGAGGATGGAAAAAATCAATAACAAAGACCTGAGTGACGTCAACTTCGAACTATCTATACATGATTATCAAATAATTAACTAGTAGATTTTTGACCAATCAAAACATGGAATGTGTGACACACCTTCACATGTGCCCGGACAAACGTAGTTGGTTGATATAAACAATAAAGTGAATGAATTCGACATTTATCTGATAATTATTGTTTACATCCCGCCAAATGGGTGACTAGATATCACATGATTTTCACAACCAGATAATCGTTTAAGTTTACACATAGATTTCGGTGCAATTTTATTCACCAAGCGGTAGAACAGTGGGATATTTTACTTAGACACTTACCATAGATAGTAAAACCTGTGTAATTTGCTATGTTTAGCAATCATTGTCATTGGTTACAGTATGACGACTGTCCGAGAGGCGTGGTTATCTAAGTATCTACTCATTATGAAGTATATCAAAAGAATCATGTTTAAAATTCTAGTCAAAATGGATGAATTATACTTACCGGATCTTTCTCACCATCGTCACTGATACGAGCGTATTTTGCGTTTTTGACTTGACAACATTCTTCACCCATTTGGCAGCCATTGGAGTTCGGCTGGAAATAAGGTTTAGTATTAAAGCTCATAATTTGTGACCAACCAACTCAATATAGTATGATGTTGAAATCAACTTGACATTGGGGAGTGGCATAAACTGACCTTGAATTAATCATAACGTTAAACGTGCTTTAAGCGCTTAACAAGGAGTCCCTAGCCAACATCAGCACTTAACATGTAGGACGAAATATGACGCCTATTAATCAAAATTACATTTTCTCTGACAGATACAACACTGTTAACGGCCCAGTACTCATTTTACATCTAAGTATGGTGAGAGGATGTGGGTAAAAGCCTTTTCCAAGGACTCAACTGTGCGCCACTCAGTGCGGGAATTGAACCCAAGATAATAATAAATAATTATAATAATAAATGCAGTTTATTTGTATAGCGCCCGATCCCGATGACAAAACAGCTCATAATAAACATTGTTGTACACACGCACACCCATTTTATGCTAGCGCATGCACACACACATACCCTCACATTGATACACATACACACACACACAAACACACGCATCAAAACGTGCATGTGCACACGGAGATGAAAAATAGCTGTTAACATGAATTATTGAATAAAAATTATATCAGAATATTTACCAAAAATGGCAGATAAAGGGAGATTATAATATGTCATGAGAATTCGGATGTAACAAATGTATATCTTCCCAAAAAAAAATAAAAATAGGATATTTTATTAAATCTAGTGATTTTCACATAAGATGAACGGAATTTTCAATCCGAATCAATCAGCCCCACATATTTTGAGCATTATTCAAAATTAAAAACACAGGCGAAGAATTGGATTCAATAGTCTGATGTCACGTCGTCCAGCAACGGCGGTCATCGTGGTTCTAAACAAATAAAATCGGTACTTTTTATTCTTCATGCTGGCTAGAACTTTTCATATGTCGTGTGATCAGAATGTGTAAAAGTCAAAACATGATCAGATTTATACTGTTTTCTTTTCCTCTGGATACGCTTTTATGCTCGCCGGAGAAATATTTCATAAGGGCGTCCGCCATTGTTCTGATAGTTTAGAGCCAGTTACTAAGTTACCATGCGTCATTAGGAGGGAAGTACGTTACAACTGTTGAAGCGTATTATGCTGTACAATTCCCCTCATCAGTGTGTCAAAACATTGTGCGTGATAAATGCTCACAAACTGTAGGGCTGACAGATTTGACGGACTGGCATTCCAAAAGGTTTCTTGAGCAAATTTAATTTTTTTTTAAAATAATAAAATTCCCTTTATTTATCCCATAGGGGAAAATTTGTCTCTTGACTCTTTTTCAAGGGAAGACTGGAATAACCCAGGCGTGAGCCGCAATGCATCGCCGCAAATTGAGCTAAGATGGAGGTGACTTGCTCAAGACCCCACAGCGCAGCGGCGTGTGATCGAACTCGGTACCTTTCGGATACGAAGCAAAGACCGTACCGCTGAGCCACGCAGCCCCCACTATGACGTTGCACTAACTTTTAAAAAAAGCCTATGTTAAAAAAGAGCCGATTGCCCACACAATCTTACCTTCGTTAAAGTATAAAGCCCTTGAAGTATAGGTCTATACCCAGTACATCGACATAGATTGCCTGGGTGGAATACAAATCAGGTCATATAGGGGATGAGTGACCCTTGATTTTATACGATTCTGATTCTAAAGCCAGCACATTTAGAGTCTAAAATTCAGATCTCCCTCCCAAAAATGAAAAATAATAAATCAAAATAAATAATATAAATTATTCGATTAAATAAATAAATAGATAGATAAATGAAAAAGATGAATGAAGTAATGAATAAAAGTTAGAAACAAAAAACGCCAATAAGTACGAAAAACAAAATGAAACGACCAAGAAACCAGGAACAGATTAATAGATAGATCTGTATTATGAACAATAATAAGAAAATAATAAAAGTTATCTAAACAAAATGGAGTTTAGGAATTAAACCATAGTATCTATGCATTCGGGACGTTACGCAAATTTGACAGAACACAAAATTAAACTCTACAAGTGCTGACCCCCTAATCCTTGAAATTCAGAATATTATAATGATAATGAAAGCAGTGGACATCGATATCTATTACTATTGATTTTAGACCGCTTTTTTTGGTCATTAATTTCTGACTAAATTTCTGAATTATTTAGTAAAGCGCATTTAAGGTTACACATATTTAAATTGTTGGTACGATTGATGTGGGGGGGGGGGGGGGGAATTAGTATTTTAATTAAAACGCATACTATCAAGAATGTTAGCGTTTTTGTTTCTTTATTGGACATTTATTCTTATAACAAGGACATACAATTCTCTAATTAGATAATACTCCCTTAGGATTATACCCATATTTTTTATAGTGTTGGTACGTTGATCTGGCGGGAAAAATTAGTGATCATTTTACTGAAATGCACACTTTAAATAATATTAGTTATTATCTTTCATTAAAAGGTATTTGTTTTTAAAACAAGAGCACAAAACAACCAAAAATACCCTCAATGATGGCGCTATGCAAGACGAAGATTTATGATTTTTTTCCCAACAAAGATAAGACTTCTTACCGTCCAATGCTTCATACAGTTGCTGTTTGTTGGGCACGGGGTTGTTCCTCATCAATGCATAAACGGACATGACTATTCCAGGGGTGCAAAATCCACATTGTGTTCCATGGTTATCCGAAATGGCTCTCTGTAATATAATGAATTCCTTATAATATAATACCAAACAATATGAGAGAAAGGGTCTAGGAAAAAGTGGAGTTAGATTGGACCGACGTGTCTTTATTTTCAGGTCCGATTGTTATTGTAATGGTAATACTCTGAAACTTGTGCGGCTATGCGGTCCAGTGGTATGACACTCGCTTTCGGATCGGAAGGTCCTGGGTTCGAGCCTTGCTCGGCGCATAGGTAAGTCCTCTCAAAAGGCTCTTTATTCACATTTTTTCGCCGTACTCAGGTATAAAATGAGTACCTGGCCGTTAACAACGTTGTCCCTGTCCGAAATTGTATTATCGTTCTACATGTTGCGTGTTGCTGTTGCTGTAAAGCGCTTTGAGCACGTCTAGTGGATATCGCGCTATATAAAAGCTAATTAAAAAAAAAAAACAAAAAAAAAACTAACGCTAAATATTGTCCATTTCAGCAATGTTAAATCAAGCCCATAACATGTTTTGGTTATCAGACCTAAAAATAAGTGCACATCGGATTCGACCATTGATTTGTAAAAAAAAAGGTTAAAGACCCGCTAATTCATCAATCATACAAAATTTAAAAAAGAACTAATATTTCTTTAAATCTGATATTTATACCCATCGTTTTTAAGACGGGTTGCCGAAAAATGAATCTAAATCTAAACGTTTCAGAAATTAGAAATCATTTGATATTGTTGCACGTTGATAACTTTGTTTTTACCTCCCCTCAATTAGGACAGGCATAGAATTGGCGAAATTCTATCTTCTTATTACATTGAATTTGATTTTCAGCAAAATCATCCCAACCTAATACCGTTTTGAAGCAGAGGATCAAATTCATGATGCAGATATCATGACACTCTAAGGCATTATTTCTGTCATTTCTTATAAAAGGCGAAGTGATAAACGCCAATAATACAGCAGAATAATAATGAAGTCCTCATCTATTGATATGAAGAAAAAAAAAATATGCAAAACAGGTGAAAATAAAATCAACCCGATTTTTAAATTAATAGTAACTACATAATTGACATCTAGTTTACCCCGACTTAAAAAAAGTTTCAAGCATCAAAGGCATAATTAATAATGAAAAACAAACTTAAATTATTTTTTGGTATAATTTGTTTTTGTAATTTTGCTTTTAGATGATTGTTCCCACTGGCTGTAATGAGGCTATTCTCCAGCCTTTCTCTTGGTTGTACGTCAAACATAGCCATGCATGCCATACGGTCGAGGAAGTTGCGCTTGTATCACAATGACCCGAGTTTGAGCCATGTTGTCGGCATCTCGTTTTTTCCCCTTTTCCTTCTATCGCCGCCCTGCTGCTGAATTATCCTATTTCTTTATCGAGATATACCATAAAGAAATATTTAATGATAATGATGATCATTATTATTATTATTATTATGATGATGATGATGATGATGATGATGATGATGATGATGATGATGATGATGATGATGATGATGATGGTGGTGGTGCTGTGGTGATGATGATGATGATGAGGAGGAGGCACCACCCAAGATACCTGTACTGGATGTAGTTTGGACTTGACGCTACCAATTCCTTCCACTGTGGTGACAGACAAACCGTGAAGATGACATATAGGGATGAGACAAGCATTCACTGCGTAATGTCTATGGGTTTCTTTGTTTAGGAATCAAGACACAATATGAGCGTTAACTCTCTCCTTGCCAGCCATGTTCAGGATTTTCCCCATAACTTCACACAAAACTAACACAAAAATATATTTGTCATCACTCAAACACAATAGAAGGAGGTTCTTGCGATAAATAATTTCTTTAGCAAAACATGCTCTACAACAAACCTTAAAGTTTATAATGTACAAAAGAAATTTGAAAAAGAAAAAAATTTGGTTGTATCGTAACGAATGTGACGATTTTCCTATAGTTGGTATGGAGAGGGTTAACCAGTTAACTGCCGCACTCTGGAAAAATCACTTGTATTTAAAGATTCGACCAGAAAACTCGTCATTCAAATAACGACCGATTTAAATGGCCCTCATCTTGGCAAAAACTCTCAAACCTGGGACTTCGCAGAGTACGAAAGTAATGGAATCACTTTGCTAAATGTAATCTAATGAAATTTTAACATAATACGCTAGTGTTTATCTACGGAATTTAAAAGCATTGAACTAAAGTGAACACAACTTTAACCCTGTCCTTACCTGCCATTTTCAGAATTTCCTCCAAAATTTCACACCTACTCAACACAGAAATAGGTTTTTCTTACTCAAACAGAAAATCAACAAATACATTTTATCCATAATATTGATCGACAAAATGAACTCTATAACAATTTGTCACTTTTTTATAGCTATAGTAAAACATTTTTCTTTAAATTGTGTGATTTACAAAAGAAATCTGAATGATAAAAGTGCTGGTTGTATCGTAACGAATGTGACGATTTTCCTATGGTTGGTAAGGAGAGGGTTAAACCCAGACAAGGATAAGCAGGAAATGTTCCAACTTACGAAATTGTCATTGGTGTCCATTTGTCTAAATCTTGTATCATTTTAGTGCAAGACAATTGCTGAAGAGTTAAGTTAAAGTTAAAATCAGAAAAATGACAATTTAGATTTTTACAAATAAGAATCCACATTAAATCTTTACAAAGACCCCCGACAAAATGAAAATATACAGACGTCTACAACCCGATTTTTTTTTATTATTGACTACATTTTATGACATCATCTTTACCCCTATAAAATACAGTTGCAGACAACAAGTCATAGTTAGAAGAAAAATAAACCTAACTTAGATTATCTTTTTTTTGGGATGATTGTTTCAATTGGACGTATTGAGATTGTTTCTTGATTGTTTCAAACATCTCTTGATTTTACATGAACTTTATTTTTTGTGTTGTTGGTTGAAGAAACGTTATAAGTCCAAAATATCTCATCATCATTTTTTTTATTTTGAAGTTGTACTTTGCTTTAAAATTAAAAAAGATACTTGGTTCGTTGTCCATCATAAGAAGATAGCATGACGGTGCAAGCTCCACACCCGCCCTCCTTGCATCCTGCCTTGGTGCCCGTGAGATGGACTGATCGTGGGTCAAGGAAAATGATCAATTCGTGAATGATAAATAAATGTCCGAATAGTCTACAATAATTCATGCCTTCCTATATATATATATATATATATATATATATATATATATATATATATATATATATATATATATATATATATATAAATATATATTTGTATTCCTACCTATCTCTCTATCAATCTCTCTATCTATCTATCTATCTATCAATCTATCTATATATATATATATATCTATCTATATATCCACTTACAATTCTATCTATCGAACTATCTCTCTCTCTGTATATATACATGTATATGGTACACAAAAAATCACACACACATAAACGCACACACACACACACACACACACAAACACAGACATATATATATATATATATAATTATATATATAATATATATATATATATATATATATATATATATATATATATATATATATATATATATGTATAAAAACCACAATGCATTGACCACTTCCAAATCATTAATTCAAATTACACCCCCTCTTATAGTGACATATACTAAGTATTAAACGATGTTATCCTATGACATCTACAATATAAAACCAAGTTTTTATAGGTAAAAAAATGATACGATTCTTTCTGAGGTAAGGGAGCAGCAATATCTCTGGATCAGGGTTATGTATCGTCACCTGGATCGTAAGAAAAAGATAAATAAAGATGTTATCCAGATACGTGTCTGATGATTTGTTTCAGAAAACTCCGTAATTTCTATTGTGAGATATTGAGGTATACTATATTATTTGTTCTAAGGAGAAATTATTCTTAAGGGTCTGTTTGATGAAATATTATTTCATCAAATAGACCCCAAGAAACAATTTCTTCTTAGAACAAATGTAGTGATGTTTCTCTTTTCATCCCACCTTTAAATGTATTTTTCTCTTATAAAAAATCATTTTATTTTAGAATAAAAGTTCAAGATGTATAGTCGACATTAGTGCTAGTTAAAGTAGAGTAAAATAATACGGAGCACATAGATAAATAATATTATCAGTAGTCTTTAAATACTATTTATTTTTGTAATATTATCTTCTTCTTCTTCTTCTTCGTCTTGTGGAAACCTCCAATATTGCCGAGGATCACTCCACAGTTTGTAGGGTTTTACATTTTAAACTTGCTAAAACTCTGCACATAATACTAATTAAAAAAAAAAAAACGAAAAAAAGAAACCCAAAACACATAGATTAAAAAGTCACGTTGTGAACTCTAGCAATCGCGTGAAGGCATGTTGGCAACCGTTTTCAGCCACTTCAGCTGGGAGGCTGTTCCATAGTCGGGCAGTGGAAGGGAAAAACGAATACATGTGGGCGTCTGTTTTTGATGTTGGGATGGTTACTCTTGCTGTGTGCCCCCTCGTATTTCTTGTTCCGATATCTTTGATGTCGTTTGGAAGTTTAAGGCACGAATTTTTGTAGTAGATCCTGTGGAACAATTTAAGTTTAACTATCTTTCTTCTCTTTTCCAGAGATTCAAGGCCAATCCTTTGTGATATTTCAGACGCACTTGAGAAAGGATCGAATGTATTTGTGATGCGTCTTGCTGTTTTTCTTTGGATGTTTTATAAGGTGTCGATGTTTTTTTTGTATATGGGTCCCAAATTGAGCTGTCATACTCCAAAATTGGTCTAACAATAGTTTTAAAAGCAAGGGTTTGAGTTGCGATTGGTCATCTTTTTAAATTGCGGGTGATGTTAGCGCTTGTTTGATTTGCCTTTGAAGCCAGGTGACATATGTGGTCATTCCATTTGAGGTTTTTAGCAAACTCAATGCCAAGGTATTTTGCTGTCTTTACGTGTTCCAGCTATTGACCATGAAGTTGGTATTCAAATGTAATAGGTGCTTTCTTTTTGTGATGGTTAGATAGAACATTGCACTTTGATACGTTAAATTCCATTTGATTTATTGTTTCCCATTCTTGTAATTTAGCTAGATCGTCATTTAGTGTTTTGCAGTCGTCTGTTGTTCTTATCTGATTATATAATGCTGTGTCGTCAGCAAAAAGGCGCACTTTTGACCTTATACCTCGTGGAAGATCATTTATGTACACTAAAAATAGGACGGGCACAAGGACTGAGCCCTGAGGTACGCCCGATGTCACCATCCCGATAGTGGAAGTCTCGCCGTCGACAAGAACTTGTTGGGTGCGATTGTCCAGAAAAGTTGCAATCCATTGTAAGGTTTTGTTCCTGATACCAACGTCATACAATTTCTGGATTAACCGATGGTGAGGAACCTTGTCAAAGGCCTTGGCAAAGTCCAGTAGTACTAGATCAATTTGACCACCTTTATCAATAGCAGCTGACAGATCATTTGTTAATGATAGAAGTTGAGTTTGACATGAGTGGTGCTTCCTAAATCCGTGCTGTTCATCACAAAAAATACTGTTAGTTTTGAGATATTCAGTTATTGAGGATCTCACTATATGCTCTAACAGTTTGCAGCAAATGCAAGTTAATGAAATTGGACGGTAGTTTTGAGCCCTGCTTCTATCACCTTTCTTGTAGATGGGTTGGACAAGAGCGTGCTTCCAACCAATTGGTATGTCTCCCGTTTCAAGAGAGAGTTTGAACAAATGTGTGAGGGCAGGTGCAAATTCGTTACTCAATATCTTTAAGAGACGGGATGTTATTTTGTCTGGGCCACATGCTTTCTTTGGATCTAGAGTGGCGAGGAGTTTGGAAACGCCCTCTATTGTCACACTGATGTCGGCCATAGTGTTGGAATCGTTTTCTTCGCCTTGTAGTTGTTGAGTGGTAATTTTGGTACGAGCTTTTGAAGCAAATACAGAGCAGAATTTGTTATTAAGTATGTCTGCTTTTTCCTTTGCATCAGAGTATAATACAAGATCAATCTCAAGGGGCGCTATACCAACCGAATCGCACCTCCTACTATTTATAAATTTCCAGAGCTTTTTGTGTGAGTCTTCACTGCCAAGTTCCTTAACATGATTATGATAGGCCTTTCTACTCTCTTTTTGTGTTGCTTTTTTCAGTCGGGCGTAATTGTACCAGTCTTTCTTACTGTTGGACTTTCTCGCCCTGCTCCATGCCTTTTGTTTCCGCCTGGATAATCGTTTGACGGTGGTGTTTATCCATGGTTGGTGAAATTTCCTTGAGCTTTTCTTCGTTGGTACATGTTTGGTCATCATTTTGTTTAGATGGTCGTTGATGCCAGTCCAAACATCCTCAGTGCTTTCTAGATGTTGATTAATTATGTTTTCACTAAAAAGACGTGTTTCTGTCCGCATTTCGGCGATATTTGTCTTTTTCCAAATAGTAATAGGGTGTGATTTTTGTGTGATTTTGTTTGCTTTGATAGTGCTTTCCGTGATGAGGATGTCATGGTCACTAATGCCTGGAATGGTTGTACACTTGACAATTAAATTTGGTCGATTTGTGATAAATAAGTCGAGGATATTTGTACCCCTTGTTGGATTTTTGTTTATTTGACTAAGGCCAAAATCTTGCAATTTGTTAATAAATGCTTGGTTTATAAATGGAGGATATTGGTAACTGATTTTTTTTGTCTTGTTCCCAATTGATATCAGGTAGGTTCAGGTCTCCGCTTAACCAGAGTACATTTTTCGGGTCAATGCTATCAATACAGCGTGTTATCTCAGTCATTTGTTCCATAGTTGAGTTTGAAGGTGTTCTATACATAGCGCCCACAGTGAGTAGGCCTTGTTCTGTTTTGATATTTACGATCACCGATTCTGATTTTGTTTGAATGTCAAGCTTTAATACTGAGAGGTTCGTTGTTGTTGCAAGCAGCACCCCACCATACCTATCTTCTCTGTCTTTCCTGAACACGTTGAAATATGTCTCTGGTGGAAATATTTTACTGTCCTTTATTTCGGAATGTAGCCATGTTTCAGTACCTATGATTATGTCTGGTTTTATGTCTGATATCAATTTCCAAAATTCCGGTAGTTTTGGAATTATACTTTGAAAGTTTATGGTCATAGTTCTAAACATGTTTCTCGGTTCACCATTACGGTCACTGTTAGTTTGCCTGTTTGCTATATTAAGCGTGGTATGATTTGAGTTGATTTGGTTATTGATTCTTTTTATTTCATTTGGCCTCATATTGACCCTTCTTCCCCCCTTTGTTGTTATTGTCTTATTTTCACAAGCCACCTGTCGAGCAAGGTCACCAAAACTGTACTTACTTACTTACTTAATCCTCTTCGGGCCTTGAGGCACATAGGGCATCCACCAGACATCTCCATTTTTTGCGATCGGCTGCTTTTGCGGTGGCTGTATTCCAGGACAGGCCTGCTTCCTTTAATTCTTTCTCCATCGTCCTTCGCCAGGTTTCTTTGGGTTTTCCCCGCTTTCTCTTCCCATCTGCTGTCCAGTACAAGGCTGTCTTGGGAAGTGACCCTTTTTCCATTCTGGCCACATGACCCAGCCAACGCCATCTTCTTCTTTTTATTTGGCTATCAATGCTAGTGCAGTCAGCTTTCTTTAATAGATCCACTGTTCTTATTTTTGTAGGCCAAAATAAATTAAAAATTCTTTTTAAACACTTGTTCTGAAAGGCTTCTAGTTTCTGTATTAAGGAGGATGTCATTTTCCAGCTTTCACTTCCATAAAGCAGTACACTTAAAACATTGCTCTTGTATATTTTCAGCTTTGTCTTTCTCATTATTTGCTTTGATTTCCAAAAGTTTTTCAGCATGCCGAAAGCCTGGTTTGTCTTTTGAATTCTGTGCTCGATATCGTGTTCTGCATTTCCGTCGTCTGTTATTTTGGATCCGAGGTAGGAGAACTCTGTTACCTCTTCAATTATATGTTCATCTATCCTAATTTCACTGTCATGTTTTGGATTCACCCTAATGTACACAGTCTTATCGAAATTTATTTTCAGTCCAATTTTCGAGGCGTTCTTGTGTAGTACGTTTAGTTTCTCTGAGGCGTCTCTGTGTGTACTGGAAACTAACGCGATATCATCTGCGTAGTCTATATCTTCCAGAAAAGATGTCAATGTCCAGCGAATGCCTCTCTTCTTACCATCAATTGTATTTTTCATGAGCCAGTCTAGAGCCAGGATAAACAGAAGCGGGGAGAGTATGCAGCCTTGTTTTACACCAGTTGTTACATTAAAGCTGTCTGTTAAATTGTTACCACAGATCACTTGGCATTGGTAGTTGCTGTACATTGCTTTGATTAGGTTGACTATCTTCTTCGGTATACCATAATGGCGGAGTATTTTCCACAGGGACTCTCTGTGTAAGCTGTCAAAGGCTTTTTCAAAATCGACAAAAATGGTGTAGAGGGGGCTGTTCCATTCAATGCTTTGCTCCAGGATTTGTCTCAGGGTAAATATGTGGTCACTACATGACTTCCCTTTTCTGAACCCTGCCTGCTCTTTTCTAAGAATGTTTTCAATGTGAGGTGAGATTCTTTTCAGAAGGATTCTATTAAAAATTTTGCTCGTTACGGACAGGAGTGTGATTCCACGCCAGTTAGCACAATTTCCTAGGTCTCCTTTCTTGGCTATTTTATGGATGATGCCTTTCTGCCAATCCTCTGGTATTTCTTCCTTTTCCCAAATGTTGGTGAACAGTTTACTGAGAATTTTGGACATTTCTTGCGAGTTCGCTTTAAGCATTTCCGCAGTGATTTTGTCAATACCTGGGGCCTTGCCATTTTTTTGTTGTTGTATTGCCTCGTGCACCTCATGCTCAGTGATTGGACCAAGATTAACCTCTACGTCCATTTCTGCTTCTGGGATATCTGTGTAAGAAGATGGGTCTGGTCTGTTCAGAAGGTTTGCGAAATATTCTCTCCATCTTTCAATTTTCTCCTTTTCGTCTGTGATGACACTACCATCTTGGGATTTTAATGGTTTCTCTTGAACATAACTTCTGTTTCCCGAGAGCTTTTTTGTGATTTTGTATAGTGTTTGTGTGTCGTGTCTTACAGCTGCATTTTCTGCTTCAGTTGCTAAATTTTCTGCAAAATCTCTTTTGTCTTTCCTTGTGGATTTTTTCACTTCTTTATCCTTCAATGAGTATTCACTGGATAGCCTTTCTTTCAGTCGGGGGGATTTAGCATTCAGGAGATTTAGTTTGATTGATTTTCTTTGGTTAATGAGCTCCCATGACCTTGCTGATATCCAATTCTCTGTATTGGATTTATTGTGTCCTAAGTGTTCAGTGGCACTTTCCTGCATGACGTGGTTGAAATCTTGGATTGTCATGTTTGTAATATCTTGTATTGCACTGAATTTGTTTCTGACTGAGATATTGAAATTGTTTTGGATATCTGGGATTTTCAATTTATCTGTGTTGAAACGTTTCTCCTTCTGTTTTGCTATTTTTGTTTTCATCAATTTAGTAGAGATTTTGGCTGTGACAAGATGGTGGTCACTTCCAATGTCTGCCAATCGTCTGACTCTGACATCGTTTAGGCTGCTCTTCCATTTTCTGTTTATAATTATATGGTCTATCTGACTTTCTGTTTTCCCATCTGGTGATTTCCATGTCAATTTGTGGATGTTTTTGTGTGGGAAGAAAGTTCCACCAATAATGAAGTTGTGTTCTTCACAAAATTCTGCCAGTCTGCTTCCATTGTTGTTCATTAACCCTATGCCCTCCTTTCCAACGGACTGATTTGTTTGTGTATTGCCAACTCTAGCATTAAGGTCTCCGATGATCATGAGCATATCATGTCTTGGAAT
The DNA here is from genome assembly GCF_034508935.2 of Berghia stephanieae. Classification (NCBI taxonomy): domain Eukaryota; kingdom Metazoa; phylum Mollusca; class Gastropoda; order Nudibranchia; family Aeolidiidae; genus Berghia; species Berghia stephanieae. The sequence goes on from NC_088366.1 coordinate 26,892,023, forward strand.
GTTTTCAACGGCCATTCTTAGAATATCGTAAAATTCTTCTTTGTTTTCTTCATCTGAATCCTCTGTAGGTGCGTAGCATGTGAGGATTGATAGCTTGGTGTATTTTGAGTTGTGTCTTGTGTATAAAAGTCTTTCACTTATCGGTTTCCATTCCAATAGTGACTTGTTGTTTTGCTTGGCTATCAAGAGGGCAAAACCTTCTCTGTGTTGGTCATCCTTTCGTCCTGACCAAATGATCAGGTCGCCATTTGAGAGTTGGCGCTTCCCAGCTCCTGTCCATCTTGCCTCTGATATGCCTAGCAAATCGATCTTGTAGTTCAACATCTCGCGCTGGGCTTGTGCCAGTTTTCCTGTTTGATATAGGGTCCTAACATTCCAGCACGAGACATTGAGCTTGCGTTTTGGTGACAATAGATCTGCAATCTGGTCGGGGGCGTCCTTTCGGCTTTGACCTCCTACCGTCATGAAGCCAGTATTCTGGTCCGCTTCTCTGCTGCCGCCGGTTGTGGATTTACGTCTGGTTTCTGTTTCTGTAACAGTTTGCTTTTTATGAGGTAGGTTGTTAACCCTACGCTCAACCCCCATTCCTGGAGGGCCGGTGGATTACTCTTCGTCTGATCTCTCTCCTTTTTTCTCTTATTAGAGGTCCGAGGTTCGAGATACGCAAGCCCTCCCACCACGACAAGGTGATAATCCGTCGGGAGAGACCAAAACTGTACTCCATGTTAAAAATAGATTCGATATTTTGGCCATAAAAAGACAAAATACCTTCTTTTTTTCATTTTGGCCAGGAAACATTTACCCTTCATTTATTGACAGAATAAGATAATGTGAAATTTTTATAGAAATATTTGTCTTTAGACTAGACTAAAGCATAGAGATGGTTAAGAATAGATGCATTTTATTACATTGAGGCTTATTTTAATATACCGACAAATGAAGTGTAAGTCATCCGTTTAAAAATTAATAAAAAGAGGATTTGCCATTGTATGTCCAACGGTCCATACATGCAACTTAAGACTTTATAAAATTTATATTTAATGGTTCCGATAGTACAATACCATGCCGTACTCGGAGAAAACAGTTTTAAAATGTTGGCCAGGAAATTTGTCTTTCAAATATCGATCAATTATTGTTATCTTGACAAAAAATCTCAAACCTGAGACTTCTTTAAAGACTTCACTTTTAGATCTTCTGACAAGATGTGGGTTATTTCAATCGATTAATATTTTGAAGGACGAGTTTTCTGGCCACAAGTTTAAAAATGTTTTTTTTTTCCCAGAGAGTAGCCACTGTGGAACAGAACATTCATTAACAATTTATTCACAAAATTATAAATTTAAGTTTAAAATTAAAGGCGTCTGTTAAAACCGTTTTTACACCCTATTTTTCAAACATGGTGTAATTCTAATTGATATATATATATATATATATATATATATATATATAGTAATGTAAAGAAAAACGTTTTGTGGCAACAAAATAGATAATCAAAAAGACATTTATCAATATTTCATAGCAGTGTCGCACCCACGACAAGAATCAATCAAATCCACATTACATAAATGAGGTTTGTTAATCCTTTACAGGCAGTGGCTACTACTTTATTGTACTCTAACCTCATAAGTGACTCACTGACTCAAAAGGGTAATATCTCAGGTTGGATTAAAATTTAATGTATAGCCACAATTATCTGAACCTTGGGGTTAATTTCTCTTCGTTATGGCAGAGAATGAATGCAATGTCTTACATTGCCAAAGGGTTGATGTTCGTATTTTTTTTATCATTTTAGTTCAAAACCATACTTTTAGGTATACTTTTTTCACATATAGAATTTTGCCATCTTTACAAAGGGTGCAGTAACAAGAAGAAGATTTGGACATCAATGAAGTCCCAGTTGTTTTGGATTAATAACTTCTTGTTGAACACACTTAGATATTGAGTTATATCTATAATATTATATAGAATATAGAAAATAATGATTTAAATAAGCCCAGTAATTCACTCTCGCAGCTAAAGACTTAAACATGACGTTTTTATTTGTTATAATGAATGTTTACATTTTGCTTCTAATTAAACAGGTTTCTTCCTCATAACTTGGATAAATGTTACTTTAGATCCGCAGTTACAATCAGATGTATAAGTGGAGAAATTGTGCTGCTATGTGATCTTTGCTATGACTCTCATTGAAAAAAAAAGGCTCTTTATTCACATTCTCTCAGTTTGCTCAGGTATAAAATGAGTACCTGGCCGTTAACAGCGTTGCTTTTGTCGGGGAGAAAAAATTATTTCACTATATTTCGGCGTCATGTCTTGTACTCTGTGTTACATATGTGACTCTTCGCCTCAAAACGGTATTAAGTCGGGTTTGTTAAGATGTTGATTATTGAATTTATAGTCAGAAATATCAGACGTGTTGAGTTTATATGATTTATTAAGGAAAATGGATACCACATTTTAGGGTGCTAATGCCGAAAATTTATATGTTTGACCAGATTAACATAAAATTCGACTTTTAAGCATCTGGTTCGTTCCGACATAATACCGTTTTGAGTGATGGGTCATATATGCTGTTGCCTGGGACCCTTGTAAAGTGCTTTGACGAGGTTTAGTGAATTGCGCTAAACAAATAATCAAATTCTTCAAATGCTCAGAAACATTGATTATATTTAATCAATTATTCAGTCTCGCTATCGAAGAGTTAAACAGGAACGTTTTATTTTCTATTCATAATAAATCTTGTTTACTTTTCGCCTTTCATGCAATTAAAAAAAAATGTGAATTTCTTCCACGCACCGTGTACAAGTATAAAGTAAACAGTCTCTGATTGATTTTTGCTTTTGTGACATATAGAACAGATTCCAAATCAGCTTCTATGATAATGATGTTGCTGATAATAATTGAGCTTTTTGAGCTTTTTTATATAGCGCAATATCCACTAAACGTGCTCAAATCGCTTTACAAGGGGTCCTGGCCAACAGCAACACTTAACATGTAGGACGGGACATGGCGCCTGTTTGGCGATATTAGATTTTTTATCGGACAGCGACGACGCTGTCAATGGCCAGGTACTCATTTTACACCTGAGTAGGGTGAGAGAATGTGCGTAAAGAGCCTTTTCCAAGGACTCTACTATGCGAGGCTCGAACCCAGGACATTCCGACCCGAAAACGAGTGTCTTACCACAAGACCATATAGCCGCACAATAATGATGGTGATTATTATAATAAGGATGTAATGATGGAGACAAATGTGATAATACAAATAAAATTGATAATATATACATTGGTACAATGATGGTAATGATATTATTATTATTATTATTATTATTATTATTATTATTATTATTATTATTATTATTATTATTATTATTATTATTATTATTATTATTATTAATAATAATCATCATCATCATAATAATAATTCTAATAATAATAATGATGATGATGATGATATGATGATGATGATGATGATGATGATGATGTTGATGATGATGATGATGATAATAATAATAGTTGTGGTATTAGTAGTAGTATTAGTCACAGTAGTAGTTAATAATAATAATAATAATAATAATAATAATAATAATAATAATAATAATAATAATAATAATAATAATATAATAATAACAATAATAATAATAATAATTAATAATAATAATAATAATAATAATAATAATAATAATAATAATAATAATAATAATAATAATAATAATAATAGTATTAGTAGTAGTAGTAATAATAATAAGACACTCACAGAGCATGAAGATATTGGGTAATTGCATTGCCCGTGAATGATTTCAAAATTAACAGATGACAATGTCATCCATTATATTTTATCGATATCATTAATTTTTTTCAGTAACATTACCCTTTTTCCGTTGACGAAGAAGACAAGAATATCACTTGTTTCCATGGTTATGTCTCGTCAAGCCTGTGAAAATAATGGAAGATAGTTTTTAAAAATGTTGGTATTGTTTCCAAAAAATATCATCCTTACATGTTATCCCACATAAGATGGAAAAGATGGCTTTTATATAGCGCAATATCCACACTTCGTGCTCAAAGCAAGCATAGATATTTCTTTTAACCCGGTAATGTTACAAAAGATCGTTTCCGTAGTCTGAATGTCGAGCGCAATTATGGGCTTATTTAAACATTGTTGTAATTGACATTACTTTAGGCTGGGTTGATGATATTTTTAATACAACACTGAGCCTATTTACATTTTGGGATACCAGACCTGCCAATATTCACACGTTGGTTTCGACACAAAAAGGTATCTATGTGAAGTCATCATTTATTACAGGGATATCCTCTCAATCCCATAGTGGTGGTGCCCCTGTTTCGAGCAGAAATATGTCTCGGCAACCCTTGTAGGTGGCTTCTCTGACTTACAGCAAAGCTGCATATACGAGATGGAAGTCGGTTTGGACGAATTCAATCCCTCGCCAGGGCGGGGACATCGACTCCTCGAAATTGGAAGAGAAGTTCCCAGGCTTGTTCACCACGAAGAGGAGACATTGGGTGGCAGCCAAATAGACTTTGGTCGAGATCCTGCTTAACAGCACACTCACTACATCAGTGGGGACTTGCCATCTGTCCAAAATGTACCCGTTGTGGTTAAGAGCCCGAAACCGCACAGCGACTAGTTGAACGGTGCGTTGTGATGAAACTTCAGGGCAGGTTTGTGGCGGTGCATGAGTGCGGTAATGATTTTTCATCCTGGATAGATCGTCATGCATGACAGTGGTGTGAGCATCATTAGAAGCTGCTGCTGCCTGGAAAGATCGTCATAACAAGTCAAGGTACTGTAAAAACCGTAAGCTGCCCCATGCGTGATAATAGTAGACACTTATAAGAAAAGTCTTCTGCTTCTTCTTCTTTTTCTTTTTCTCCTGCTCCTTCTCCTCCTCCATCACCACCACCACTACAACTACCACACCACCACCCCCTCATCCTCCTTCAATTCCTCCCTTGTTTCATTCCTATTTCCTTCTTCTTCTTCTTCTTCTTCTTCTTCTTCTTCTTCTTCTTCTTTCTTCTTCTTCTTCTTCTTCTTCTTCTTCTTCTTCTTCTTTTTTCTTCTTCTTCTTCTTTTCTTCTTCTTCTTCTTCTTCTTCTTCTTCTTCTTCTTCTTCTTCTTCTTCTTCTTCTTCTTCTTCTTCTTCTTCTTCTTCTTCTTCTTCTTCTTCCTTCTTCTCTTCTTCTTCTTCTTCTTTCTTCTTCTTCTTCTTCTTCTTCTCTTCTTTTCTTCTTCTCTTCTCTTCTTCTTTCTTCTTCTTCTTCTTCTTCTTCTTCTTCTTTCTTCTCTTCTTCTTCTTCTTCTTCTTCTTCTTCTTCTCTTCTTCATCTTCTTCTTCTTCTTCTTCTTCTTCTTCTTCTTCTTCTTCTTCTTCTTCTTCTTCTTCTTCTTCTTCTTCTTCTTCTTCTTCTCCTTCATTTCAGTCCAAAACTTCAGCAAAAATCAAAGGCTGGTACAGTCGTCGAACGTCTCGTCGTTTCAATCAAGTCTACGAACAGCAAACCCAAAATGAAAAATAATACACACAGGCCATGTTTAAGCGATTTAGAGTGTGACTACAAAGGTGACAATAATCGAAAAAAACAACAACCCCGCAATCAGGTTGTCTCCTTGGGTAAAGCAATTCGTACATACTACGCCGAGTCCATTGTAAACATGTGCATCACTGACAATAGGCAGTGACGGATATAGTGGTAGTCAAATTAAGGGTGCTCAACCGAAGACTTAGTCGGTATATTATAATAACGCATAGCAGCGGAACACCGTAAACATACCTAGTGTAATTAAACGTAGGCGTTTACACACACACACACATACACACACACACACACACGCACGCACGTATATCTATATATATATATATATATATATATATATATATATATATATATATATATATGTATAAATTATAAACACAAAAACCATGAAATAATAGTGCTCAATTTTTTTTATAAAAGGAGCTATTTATACACATATTGAAACAGCGTGTCTGCATCCACACATCTCACTCTTGAGAGTGGGTAAAAACGGTGTCTAGGTTCGCTAAGCATTATAATCGGCCATAATTTGACGTTGGAAATCGTTATCTGTGCGCCCTATTGCCAAATTCATTTGCTCGCAACTACAAACTTTATCACCGGACTGTATCGTTGGTGTCTCAAAAGATTGGTCTCGATCTATTTGATTTCCACAATACAGACGGCCTGCTCGTAATAGATTTATTTCACCTCATATATATTCTATATTACTACAAATGAAATAAAACAAAGACAAACTTAACGAAATAGAAGACAAAAATAAATAACTGATTAACAACTTTGTTCTTACCGATTGGAAAGACAAATAGATACTTATTTCCTTGTTTATGTATCCTCGTGTATCCCCAAGAAACAATTTCACTAATGATAGCTATATCATAATCTCTATACAAGTATGACAGAAGTAATCATCTAAAATCACTCAAAGTCTCTTTATCATAGGCTTGCTTCTACCGAAAAACCCACTCAAAATCTCTGTAAGATAGAATTGTCTTCTTCCAAAAAATCACAGAAACTTATCCTATTCCGATTTGCAGAGGCTCTAAGTCCAGTGTTTATGTGTTCCAGTAAACAGTTAATGGAAGCAATTTTGAGAATTGTCTGCCCCCCCCCCCCCCCCCGGCCAACGTCATTTCTACTCCAACCCTTATTGGTTTTCGATCATGATTATCGATTTGCAACCACTTGCAGACGTGTAAAGTGGCACAATTTGGCCATGTGTGTTTTTGGTCAGTACACCACTTGGGTATGCTGTAGGTCTACAAGTGTTTTCCAAATTGGGTTTGCTTTTAGTTGATTGTACGTGTTTAGGAAACATACTCATAGAATCCGTAAGTCGGATATAACGCACCAACATACCAAACTTTGTGTAATCTTTAACGTTTATAGTCTGATTTATCTAAGTCAGTGAGAACGAATCATTAAAATAGCCGTCTAAAAACAAGAACAAAAAGCTGAGTGGCGTCAAGTTCTTCAATAATATCGAAATGGAGTTTAGCTATATGATAAACTTCGTCTGACTCAAGGACTTGTAATTGTGTGTGTCTGATATAGTGATATACTATGTATGATTCACTATATGTGACCCACCGACTCAATCCGGTATTTTATCAAGGTGAATCAAATGACGAAAAGTCGACGTGTATATATATATGGAGGTCTGATAACCCAAAATATCATGGGTAGATTATTGTAATGGAAATAGTTTAAAACCGTCGCAGCAAAGTTAAATCAAGCCCACAGTTGCGCTCAGTACTCAGGCCTGCAAAAATTATATGTTCACGTAGTTGGAATTTAATTTAAAGTTAAACTGGTCAGAAATATAGTAGTCTAATATTTACCTTCCTTATATATGCTTGCTTCGAAATAAAAATTACAGCAAAACAACAACAAAAAAGCATTAAAAAATCAAAAAAAAAAAACATAACCAAAAACAAAACAAAACAACCCCCCCCCCCCCCCCCAAAAAAAAAACAAAACAAAAAACAAAGAACAAAAAACCAAACAACCAATGCTTTGATTCACTGGGTTGACACACTTCTTGGACGTCTACTATGATAACAAATTATCAAATAAAGACATGGTTGAAGGGGTTTCAGGTTAGGTGTTGGATTCTTCTAAATGACGAGATATAGGTGTTCAACCCGCCTAAAAACACTGCCTCTACAAAATGCCTGAGTTTTATAAACTTTCCAGAGGCGTTTAAAATGTTACTCAATGTTTCTTCTTCGAAAACAAGAAATTCAATGACAGCTTCCTGTCGCTGATGGACATTCGTGGGGGCAGCCATTTTGAACTGCCATAACTTTGTCAAAATTTGACGGGGTTAGAAAATTCAACTATTGGTTTATAGAGTACATGTGTAAGTTAAATTGAGCCAAATATGACGTCACGTGAAAAAGAAATGAGCTCAGTAGGACATTTGTCACCATTACTTTTTCACTCACCCTCGTGAATATGTATATACTCGTAGATAGAACGAAGATGACGTCACTCAGGTCTTTGTTACTAGTTTTTGCCATCCGCGTTTATGTATTAACCAGACTAAAAACCTTCATGGTTGCACATAGTTTTGTGTGTTGGTCCGTTATACTTCCTGATGGAAATGTTGTGAACTTCTTAGCCAAGCGCATATATATATATATATATATATATATATATATATATATATATATATATATATATTGGGTGCGAGAATAATAAAGGAAAAGTTTAGAAGCCTGTAAGCCGGACCATAACTGGTGCAACTGAAATTTCGTAATATTCACACCAATTTTTGAGCCTTATGTAAACAAAATTTAAACAAATTATTGAAACATAGATTTTTATTTGACGATTGTTTAATTGGATGCCCCTCAAATTTGCCATATCCAAGATTTTGACGTAATTCTCAAATATTGATGATGTGATCTGTGTATCCCCCCTTTTGCTTTATGACTGTGCCAGCCCTTTTGTCCTAAGATCCAATCGATTTTCTTTGTCTTAGATAACAGGATAATGTATTAATATCAGAAGAATATATATATTTAATATTATCGTGAAAACATCGCTATCGCTCGATTCCAAGTAGTAGATTCATGTAAATCTCTTCTTCATAAATCGATTGTAATGAGTCGAAAAACAGATTTGTGTTTGTAGATAATGAATAATCCCCCCCCCCCCCCCAAAAAAAAAACAACAAAAAAAAACAACAAAAAAAACAAAACAGAAACAAAAACAAAAAAAACCACAAAAAGCAAGAAAAAAAAAGCAACAAAGAGTAAAATTAATAAGAAAAAAAAAACAAAAAACAAACAAACAAACAGCAAAACAACAAATTAACAAACACTAAAATTGAATAGTCTATTTGGATCCTAAACAGACTCATCAACATACAAATGAGTCTTAAAAATTGTTAGCAGTCTATTCAGTGGTTTGAGAGCATGTTCATACAACGAGATTCCTATGTCGTATATCGTCCAATTTTATTATATTAGGTACATTTAGTGGTAGAACGTTTCAATTCATCTTATTACCAGGGATTCATAAACATGTTTTGACTTTCCGGGACGAATGCATTTAAAATCCATTTTAAATCGATTATCTTATCGGATCACAATATTTTGTTTACATGAAGCACAATCTAAATAGAATTGATATAGCACGATTGATAGAAACGGACGGCTATAAAATTATGCAATAATGGCCATGTTTATGAAATCAAATTCAATTTTATTTAGAACATGTTATATCTTATTCATAAGTTTCTCATTATCCTATGAATTATTTTGTTCACTAAATAGCATAATAATGCATATCATTTATTACTAATATTTCTTCTCTTGAAATTTGATACATTACATTTTAAATGAAAGGATTAACTTAAGGAATTGATATAATATTGCATATTGAGTGGTCACTTTCGCCATATGGCGAAAAAACACCAATGATGATTTCGAGATGCAATTTTGCGGGAAGAGAGCAAGACGGAGGGGAGAAAATTAGGAATAGGAAGTTGGAAAGTGAGCAGGGGTAAGGAAGAGGATTATCAAGGGGTAAGGGGAAGTAACTCTGTGTAGCATTTCTATGTCACGTCTCATCCATCAGCATAGATTCGTCTGCTTCTACATCAAGGTCGAAGGAGGTGACCTTGATCTTCCTCTGTGTCATCATCATCATCATCACCATCATCATCATCATCATCATCATCATCATCATCATCATCATCATCGTCATCGTCATCACATATTGTCTTCTTCTTCTTCTTCTTCTTCTTCTTCTTCTTCTTCTTCTTCTTCTTCTTCTCGTCCTCTCCCTCCCCATTCTTTTCACCTTCTTTCCTCATTATAGTGTATTTATAATTTATTAACGGCTATAGTTATAATATTTGTTATTCTTTGTCATTTGGTTGATGTTGTTGTCGTCGATACGGATTCTGCGTTTGTAATTTTTCATCCAACGGCTTCATTGAATGAAGAGCTTTTCAGTTTCTTTATATCCGGAATGTTACATATACAGGGTTTCCACATTGCCAATCTCTTCCATTTCAATTCAGTTTTACACCGCCATCATTTCTCTTTGCTCTCCATTCTCATTTTCTCTTTGATGTTGTTGTTGTTGTTTTTGTTGGTTTGTTGTATAATTGATATCCTCATCATATTTTCAAAGGCAATATCATTCTACTTTTCTTATTCAATTACCTTATTGTTGCTGTTATTATTATTATTATTATTATTATTATTATTATTATTATTATTATTATTATTATTATTATTATTATTATTATTATTATTATTATTATTATTATTATTATTATTATTATTATTATTATTATTATTATTATTATTATTATTATTATTATTATTGGGGTTACCAGTAGCTCAGTTGGTAGAGCAACCGTTTAACATGCACAGATACCAAGATCGGTCCCGGGTGCAGTCGAGATTTTTCTCCGACGCTCCCCCCCCCCCTTTCCCTGTCCACCCACAGTAAATGGGTACCTGACTCTGTTAGATAAGCGTCTTATCCAAAGGAAGCAAGAAATTTATATTGTCTGTTTCACGCTGTAGAAACCATGTTAAACTCCGGCCCCATGGGTCTTACGGCTCTGAAGGACTACCTTAAAAAAATATTATTACTATCAATATTATCATTCACTACCAACGTCACTTTCATCATCATCATCATCATCATCATCATCATCATCATCATCATCATCATCATCATCATCATCATCATCATCATCATCATCGTCGTCGTCGTCATCATCATAATTATCATCATCATCATCATCATCGTCATCATCTTTCTCATTATCGTGATTATCGTCATCATCAAAACAACAAACGACGCCATCATCACGATCGCTCATGTATCACATGTCTGGCCATTCAACATACACCCAAAATAGCAAAATCGATGCTTATCAATAGGCCTTATGAATCATGTCTCGTTAGACGAAAATCAAATTATTCTCTCTGACACGACACGTATTGATTATTATATCGTATCGGTTCTTATTAATAGTTAGAATAATGTAACCGGAACCCCTCTAGCTGTTTCGATATCGAATGTAAAGAATCCTTAATTACTCAGACTTAATAGAGACAGCAGCATTCAATATTGCAAAGGTCTATTTATATACTATATGAATAAATCTTTGGGGGCTTCATTTAATTTAGTTAGGAGCAGGAATACGGAAGTATTGGTCGGAATTGAGGCAAAACCCGTGATTGATGAGAATGTCAAAGGAAATTTCTGGTTTTGTTAGAGACGCCATCAAATGGTGAAGATGGAGAGTCTTTGGTAAAAATCAATGTATTAAAAAAAATGAAATATGATACTTTTAAAAGATGAGGGTATGCGGTCTTGATGTGTAACACGGGCCTCCGGATCGGACGGTCCTGGGTTCGAGCCCCGCACTAAACGACGCATAGTTGAGTCTTTGGAGAAGGTGAGGTAAAATGTATTCATCGTGTTACATTATGTGGATGGTAATAATGGAGCCTTCATATTTGGCAATATCCACTAAACCTGCTCACAGCGCTTTACAAGGGGTCCCTATCCAACATCAACATTTAACATTAAACAGAGACAAAGCTGTTGATGGCAATGCACTCTTTTGACATCTGAGTATGGCGAGAAAATAATGTGACCAAAGAGCCGTTTCCAGGGACTCAACTATGCGCCCAGATTCCTTCCGATCGGAAGGCGACTGTCAAAACACAAAAGATGACATAGCCGCATCCTCTCCCCCCCCCCCTCTCTCTCTCTCTCTCTCTCTCTCTCTCTCTCTCTCTTTCTTCCCTAACTCTCTCATCTGTTCTTTGTGTGCGTATATATATATATATATATATATATATATATATAATATTATATATAATATGTGTGTGTGTGTATATATATATATATATGTATATATATATATATATATTATATATATATATATATATATATATATATATATATATATGTATATAATATATATATATATTGCAAACAAAGCTATTCTCACAGTCATCAACGCCCACCGTATTTTCAAAAACGAACCCATAGGAAGTCTAGCTGAATAAACCCATAAAATTGCACAGCCTTGTACGAACTCTATTGCTCGCTTTCCAAAAGCCGTATATTTAACAAATAAATAAATGAAATCAGCATTCATTCAGAAACACAGTCCAGACTAGTCAAGCTGAAAAAGATCAAATTAATCGGAGATGACCTTTGACATTTATTCCTCGTGAAGGTCATTCCTCGACTTTAAAAAAAATGATAGAATTTAAATGTTAAAATTTCAAAATCTCAGTTATCTATGGGGCTCTGTGATAAACCCACCCATCCACTCACCCACATTGAAAAGTGGCGGAACCAGGATTCGAGCACACATTGTCGATTCCGACAAGCCTTCTAAGGCAGACCACTAATCCAGTCGGCCATGACACCCACACAGAATAGATGAATGTCCAATATGAAAACAAGAACAACAACAACAATTAACAAAGAAAGAGACATTAAATGATGAATGTGATTTATAATCTGTACAAGACATTAGTGTTATTTTTGACCGAATTACGACTTTTAAGACTCATAATATAAATTATTGTAGTATTGATTGAGTCATACAGAATGAGGGGCATTATTTACAGGACTCTTGTTGGGCTTGAAAATTGTATTTTTTAGTTGTCATTTAACTGTGGGTCGGTGGTTCAGCAGTGCGGTGTATTGTTTTGCCAAAAAAGGCAAGCGACGTTAAGCATGGTCAGAGGTCGGATGGGTGAAAGTCATCGTGGAAAATTCTGGTCCCAACGTTGTGTCGTTGGGTATAAATCACTCAGCACACTCATGTGACTGAGGTGTGAATGAGTACCTGATTATAGGCAGTAAGTGCGAGTACAAAATGGACGCCATACAGGCGACTTGCTCTGTATGAAATAGACATATGTTCCATATGGCCTGCCTTGGTTAAAGAAAATACAGCTCATTAAGCAAAGTAAATCCATAGAAATGCGCTATACACAAGTTTTCATTTCTGTTTTATCTTCTCGAATATACGGCAATTTAATCTGGAGCCCAGTATATAAAACCCATTGGCCTGTTCCGAATTGGACTAGTTCGGGGCCTTTTAATTTTTTAGGATTCCTCTCTCCACACTGGAAAAAAAAATCATAATTCTGTTCATTTTAACATTAAACTCAAATATATTAACCTCATAAATAATGAAAACTATTTCTTATAAATAAATTTTTAAAAATTACCAAAAGTCTCATATTTTTGTAGTAAATTCAGCTTTCATCTTCAAAGCTGTGTCGAAATAATGCTGTTTTGAGGCGGTGGGTTACAATTGCTTTGGCTTCTGGTTTACCCCGACGTGCCGACGTGCACTTATTTATAGGTCTTATGACCCAAATTGTTATGGACTCATTGTTGTAATGGAAATAATCTCAAACCAAAAAGCAAAATATTGTCCATTACAACAATGTTCAATCAGATCCATAATTGCGTTCGGTTATCAGACCTGCAGATGTGTTGCCCCAACACAACGCTGAATTTACGCGGTCATACATAAATAGTATATGATCGTTGAACATGTCAAGATAATGAACTACCACAGGTACTATGACAATTGTAGACATTTTACAGAACAAATGAATTGCTACATGCTGCCATATTCAATGACATTTGCTGCTTCCTGCCAATTGATGCTTCCATCTTACGGTCATGTGAGCTCTTGTTGCTATGTCTGGCAAGCTACTGACGGAATAATGCCTTTTTAGAATATTACTGTATAGTATGAGTCTTGGGTTTCTTAGACAAATAATTAGGTTGAAATGGTTTGACAAAGTGCTAAATGCTGACCTTTGGACAAGAACAAACCAAGAACAAATGGATGTCCAGGTCAGAAGCAGAAAGTGGAGATGGGTTGGCCGGCCATACCCTGCGGAAAGAGCCCTGCAATATAACCAAACAGGCTCTCGAATGGAACCCACAGGGCAAGAGGAAACGGGATTGTCCAAACAGACTTGGAGGAGAAGCCTTCACCAAGATTTGAGGGTTTTCAGAGAAGAAGATGGAAGAATGCTGTTGAAGCCATTTGCTCCACCAGGAGCCAAGAGGCATACGTCAAGTAAGTCATGAGTCTTGGGTTATACAATCAACAGACAGTACAAACACTTTTGAAAATTAGGATACTCATTGGCTTTTCTAACAACTAAATAGTAGAATAATCACTTCAGTGAATTTATTTTTGATTCGAAAATTCAAAATATAGTATATTTTTCCTTTTATTCCTTGATATCAACTGATAACTGTGAATCCTTGCCAGCCTTAAACATTTGTTTATCACCTGAAGCAAACAGTCACAGGTCCCGAGAATCACTTGCAATTTTAACACAGGCGATCTAACAAAATGCAGTGTCGTCATGTGTTACGATGCAATTCCTTCATCCGTGCGTGTGCCAAAATATTGTTATAAATACTGACGGTAGGACTGACCTTTACGTCTGTTTGGCATGTACTAAAGGCAGCTATGGAGTTAAGGACTGTTTGCCAGACCGTTTTGTTGGTTGGAAATAAATTGTTAAAAACGGGCTAAATTACAGGAAATATTCTGAATGATTTGTAACGCTCGAACCATTAATTCACTGTCTGTCAAATACTCTGTCCAATCCGAGTTGTCTTTTCCTGGAATTGTTGGCTATAATCAAAAGATAATAATTGATCTCTGGCTCCAAGACAATCCTTTCCATTTGGTCACTATAATCTAATAACAGTCGGTGAACTGCCCAGTTTAGTGGTTTGGTAACTAATCACCTCTCGCTTTTTTTTCTTTTGTAAGTCTTCGGAGCCATTAGGCCCATGGAGTCCGGATTTTATCCCGGTTTCTATAGAGTGTAATGGACAATAGAGATTACTTGCGATCCATTGGATATGACGCTGGTCTATCGCAAAGTACTTTCCGCCAGATCTAACATACTCAGCTATCCAGGGTTGGGGGGGGGGGGTGGGGATGTCAGAAAAAATCCTGACTGCACCCAGGATCGAACAAGGTGCCTTTTCATGTGAAGCGAGTGCTCTCTCTACTGAGCTATCGGGAACCCCCGAACCACCGCCTAAAAAACAAAAAAAAAAAAAAACAAACAAAAAAAAAACAAAACAAACAAAAACAGCATTATGTTGTGGTGATTCACGTGCTTGAAATTGAATTTATAGCCAGAATATTAGAATCGGGTTAAATTAATTTGTTTCAATAAGGAAAAAAAATATACTTACCTTAAGAGGGCGAACGTTTCATATTTAAGATTATATTATTTTAAATTTCACTTCTCGACATGCGATTAACTTCAACATAATGCCAGATTGATTTGAAGAAGCATAAATATAAATAAAGTGTCAACCTTTTAAAATCTATAATCAAAAAGTATAAATGATTTCAAAATTGACAGGGAGCTCCATAACTATTAAGCGTGTATTTGATGAAAACGTTTTTAATTGATATATTTTTGATAGTCATTGATAGCTCATGATGTAAATGATCATCATAGTATGAGCATATCAGGGAAATTTTGACCTGAACGTTTCTTTTTTTTTTTTTTTTGCAAAGTATTTAAAAGGCCTTTGACTTAAGCAGCCATAACCATGATAATACGAGATGTTCGTATTTATTGTTTTAGCTAAGATAATAAATGTATGTACGTAGAATAAAATGACTCTTGTTAAAATTTGGGAGTAATATTGTTTTTTGTCGTTTAATAATGTGATCCGGTTTTTAGAAAGATATTAAAGTTACCAACTGTGAAGAAATCGAGGTATACATATTTACAGCTTTTGCAGCTGATAATAATAAATATGGCCTCGTTGTTGTTCGAGAATAAAATACTCTCAAACCAACGCAAAATATTGTCAATTACTAACATGTTAAATCAATCCCATAATTATGATTGGTTATCAGATCTGTTAATATGTGTACGTCGGAAGAAAATTATATAAAAAGAAAACTTTTAAACATTTTCGCAATTGTGAAATAACTTTTCCTCATTGGACTGTGAGTCCATTATTATGAGTCTGTGAATAAAGATAGCTTTGAAATCAATCTGCTATGCCACTCTCCTTACTCCAAAAACCAAAAAAAGCCACAACTTCGTTTTAGAAAACAATAATTACATCTGGTGTTTATGACAAACATGTCTGTCAAATTTAGTTTCAGTTGGATTTCAATGACATTCTCAGGGCTGGGGTCATCCAAACATAAAACTACAAGTGAAACAACTGGTTGCAAAATGACTTTTACTTAAGTTTTAATCATTGTGACCAATTTCAAAATGAATATAATATGACGTTACTTATTTGCAGGTCTGATAACCCAATTTGGTATGGTCACATTATTGTAATGAAAATACTCGAAAAAACTAATGCAAATTATTGTCCATAACAACGATGTTAAAACAGGCCCATAATGGCGACCGATTATCAGACCTGCAAATACATGCATGCTGGTATCATGTCAATTCGATCTCGATGTCAAAAGGTAATCTTAGACTTAAAATGACGAGAAATTTAAAAGTGTATATTTTATCACTTCTACAAACTATGACCAATACACTCATATTATAAATAGAATCCAAGTCTCCGCGTTTTCGCTGTTTCAAATTTTTACGCTTTAGACCAACCCCGCTAATTCCGTTTTGAGGCGGCTGGTCATAATTGACAGTTTATTTTCCTCTGGGTTAATGTGTCACCGCTCGTGTGTTTAATCTTTATCATAACATTGGTTTCAATATAATAATAATAATAATAATAATAATAATAATAATAATAATAATAATAATAATAATAATCTTTATTGTCCAAATTAAAGGCAATTCATGTGAGGTAAACAATGCTCAGTTTGGTTCATGGTATGAACATCAACACATTTACAAATACAGGCACAGCCATACACGAACATACACGCTTGCACATTGTTTCTACACGTGTATACAAAAGAAATGAGCGTACATACAAACACATATACATACATACATACATACATACATACATACATGCAGACATACATACAAACCAGCATATCATCGTATATGCATGCCTACATTCATACATACATACATACATACATACATACATACATACATACATACATACATACATACATACATACATACATACATACATATATACATACACACAGACACACACACAGACAGATAGAACGATACGATATATTTGCTGGGACAGCAGATAACCATATTATAAATATAGTGTCTTATATTAAGAAGAAGATGGCAATGATTGTGATGATGATGATGATGATGATGATGATGATGATGATGATGATGATGATGATGATGATGACTACGATAATGATGATGATGATGATGATGATGATGATGATGATGATGATGATGATGATGATGATGATGATGATGATAACGACGGCGGCAATGTCGATGATGATGATTCACGACACTGCTTCTCGTTATTTTCATTGGTTGTCTCATTTTTCCACAGAAGATTTGTTAATTAATTTTATGGCGGTTGGAATGAAGGTTGTCTTATGTCGATTTGTCCGACATTATGCTTCTAGATACCGTCTTCCGGAGCGCAGAAGTTGGAATTTTTCGTTCAGCGGATGCCTCTTTTCGTTGATAATGTTAAAAGATTTCTTCTCAACTGCATTAATATAAGTTGTGTCAAGGCTTCTAAGGTCTGTGTTAATTATTTTTGAAGCCTCTCTGAGGGTTCTATGTAGTTTGGATTTTTCTTTTGTTCCACAGCTTCCATACCACGTTGTGATGCCAAACGAAACGATACTCAATATTAATGACTTGTAGATTTGTATCATGGTCTTTCTGTTCACATTGAAAGACCTTAATTTTCTGAGTATATACAAGCGCTGGTTACATTTTTTGATGACATTGTTGGTGTGCGATTCAAATCTTAGACTGTTATCTATAATTACACCAAGGTATTTAAACGTTTCAACAGTTTCAACCGCCTGATTGTTAATTTTTGTTATTTGTCTTGCTCTTTTTCCTATTTTTCTGTGATCAAACAGTTGCTCCTTTGTTTTTGTTACATTGAGCTCTAGACAGTTATCGGCACACCATTTGCTGAATTTACTAACTTGCTCAGTGTATTTAAATTCGGAGACGGAATCATTGAGCAGGCCGAGTATTGCGGTGTCATCAGCATACTTGATGAGTTGGCAGTTATCAAAGCTAGCCACACAATCGTTTGTATAGAGGATGTAAAGTAGAGGTGAGCTTACACACCCTTGTGGGCATCCGTTTGAAAGAGTTTTTACTGATGATATATTTGAGCCTACTCTGACATGTTGGGGGCGATCGATGAGAAAGTTGTTATACCAGTTGATGAGGTAATGGGGAAGGTTTAGAGCATGCAGTTTACTAATTAATATGTTGGTTTTCATGGCATTAAAGGCAGACGAAAAATCGACGTATAGGATTCGGCAGTAGTTGGCGGGTGAAACATCCAAGTGATTTGATATTGAATGCATCACTGTGAGGAGTGCGTCTTCCACACTAAGATTTTGTTGGTAGGCAAACTGATATGGATCAAGTATGTGTTGGTCATATATAAATTGCAACAGCTCTCTTTTCAGAATCTTTTCCAGACATTTCATAATAATTGATGTTAAAGCAACAGGTCTATAATCATTCAGCTGAGTTGGTGGATTCTTTTTGGGTACTGGAATTATAGTCGATGTTTTCCATATAATTGGGATTTTCTGTTCATCTATTGAACGTTGGAAAATAGGCAAGAAAGGGACAGCTAGTTGGTTGTTACAGTTTGAAATGAGTTCCCCACTAAGTCCATCTGGACCTGGTGCTTTTTTCTTTTTACATAATTTAAGAACATTGATGACCGCCTCTTCTTCGATTTCTGGCGGAGGAGACGTATTTTTTGTTATGATATTAATTTTTGAAAGTACGTTGTCAATGGTGTCGAATCGACAGTAAAAAAAAAACAAAAAAAAAAAAAGAATAAATAAAAAAAAACAAAAACCAAACAAACAAACAAAACAAACAAAAAACAGCATTCAATTATGGTTTGGTGATTCACTGCCTTGAATTGATTTTATAGCCCAGGATCATACAGAATATTTAGATCGGGTTAAATTAATTTGTTGCAATAAGGAAAAAAAGAAATCCATATACTTACATTAAGAGGGCGCGCAAAGGCGCGCGAACGTTTCATATTTAAGATTATATTATTTTATATTTCACTTCTAGTCATGCGATTAAAATTTAAACATAATGCCCAGATTGATCTGAAATG
This sequence comes from Berghia stephanieae, assembly GCF_034508935.2. NCBI lineage: Eukaryota > Metazoa > Mollusca > Gastropoda > Nudibranchia > Aeolidiidae > Berghia > Berghia stephanieae. The sequence continues at coordinate 26,911,357 of NC_088366.1, forward strand.
AAGCATAAATATAAATAAAGAGTCAACCTTTTAAAATCTATAATCAAAAAGTATAAATGATTTCAAATTGACAGGGAGAGCTCATAACTAGTAGAGTGTATTTGATGAGTGTGAAAACGTTTTTTAATTGATTATTTTTGATAGGCTCATGATTTGTAAATAAATGATAATCATATATGAGATAATAGGGACCAATTTTGACTGAACGTTTCTTTTTTTTTTTTTTTTGCAAATCTTTGTAAATGGCCTTTGACTTATGCAGCAATAACCATGATAATACGAGATGTTCGTATTTATTGTTTTTAGCTAAGATTAATACAATTTATGTAGTAGAATAAAATTTGATCTTGTTTAATAATGTGATCCGTTTTTAGAAAGATATTAAAGTTACCAACTGTGAAGAAATCGAGGTAAACATATTTACAGCTTTTACAGCTGATAATAATAAATATGGCCTCGTTGTTGTTCGAGAATAAAATACTCTCAAACCAACGCAAAATATTGTCAATTACTAACATGTTAAATCAATCCCATAATTATGATTGGTTATCAGATCTGTTAATATGTGTACGTCGGAAGAAAATTATATAAAAAGAAAACTTTTAAACATTTTCGCAATTGTGAAATAACTTTTCCTCATTGGACTGTGAGTCCATTATTATGAGTCTGTGAATAAAGATAGCTTTGAAATCAATCTGCTATGCCACTCTCCTTACTCCAAAAACCAAAAAAAGCCACAACTTCGTTTTAGAAAACAATAATTACATCTGGTGTTTATGACAAACATGTCTGTCAAATTTAGTTTCAGTTGGATTTCAATGACATTCTCAGGGCTGGGTCATCCAAACATAAAACTACAAGTGAAACAACTGGTTGCAAAATGACTTTTACTTAAGTTTTAATCATTGTGACCAATTTCAAAATGAATATTATATGACGTTACTTATTTGCAGGTCTGATAACCCAATTTGGTATGGTCACATTATTGTAATGAAAATACTCGAAAAAACTAATGCAAATTATTGTCCATAACAACGATGTTAAAACAGGCCCATAATGGCGACCGATTATCAGACCTGCAAATACATGCATGCTGGTATCATGTCAATTCGATCTCGATGTCAAAAGGTAATCTTAGACTTAAAATGACGAGAAATTTAAAGTGTATATTTTATCACTTTTACAAACTATGACCAATACACTCATATTATAAATAGAATCCAAGTCTCCGCGTTTTCGCTGTTTCAAATTTTTACGCTTTAGACCAACCCCGCTAATTCCGTTTTGAGGCGGCTGGTCATAATTGACAGTTTATTTTCCTCTGGGTTAATGTGTCACCGCTCGTGTGTTTAATCTTTATCATAACATTGGTTTCAATAATAATAATAATAATAATAATAATAATAATAATAATAATAATAATAATAATAATAATCTTTATTGTCCAAATTAAAGGCAATTCATGTGAGGTAAACAATGCTCAGTTTGGTTCATGGTATGAACATCAACACATTTACAAATACAGGCACAGCCATACACGAACATACACGCTTGCACATTGTTTCTACACGTGTATACAAAAGAAATGAGCGTACATACAAACACATATACATACATACATACATACATACATACATACATGCAGACATACATACAAACCAGCATATCATCGTATATGCATGCCTACATTCATACATACATACATACATACATACATACATACATACATACATACATACATACATACATACATACATACATACATACATATATACATACACACAGACACACACACAGACAGATAGAACGATACGATATATTTGCTGGGACAGCAGATAACCATATTATAAATATAGTGTCTTATATTAAGAAGAAGATGGCAATGATTGTGATGATGATGATGATGATGATGATGATGATGATGATGATGATGATGATGATGATGACTACGATAATGATGATGATGATGATGATGATGATGATGATGATGATGATGATGATGATGATGATGATGATGATGATAACGACGGCGGCAATGTCGATGATGATGATTCACGACACTGCTTCTCGTTATTTTCATTGGTTGTCTCATTTTTCCACAGAAGATTTGTTAATTAATTTTATGGCGGTTGGAATGAAGGTTGTCTTATGTCGATTTGTCCGACATTATGCTTCTAGATACCGTCTTCCGGAGCGCAGAAGTTGGAATTTTTCGTTCAGCGGATGCCTCTTTTCGTTGATAATGTTAAAAGATTTCTTCTCAACTGCATTAATATAAGTTGTGTCAAGGCTTCTAAGGTCTGTGTTAATTATTTTTGAAGCCTCTCTGAGGGTTCTATGTAGTTTGGATTTTTCTTTTGTTCCACAGCTTCCATACCACGTTGTGATGCCAAACGAAACGATACTCAATATTAATGACTTGTAGATTTGTATCATGGTCTTTCTGTTCACATTGAAAGACCTTAATTTTCTGAGTATATACAAGCGCTGGTTACATTTTTTGATGACATTGTTGGTGTGCGATTCAAATCTTAGACTGTTATCTATAATTACACCAAGGTATTTAAACGTTTCAACAGTTTCAACCGCCTGATTGTTAATTTTTGTTATTTGTCTTGCTCTTTTTCCTATTTTTCTGTGATCAAACAGTTGCTCCTTTGTTTTTGTTACATTGAGCTCTAGACAGTTATCGGCACACCATTTGCTGAATTTACTAACTTGCTCAGTGTATTTAAATTCGGAGACGGAATCATTGAGCAGGCCGAGTATTGCGGTGTCATCAGCATACTTGATGAGTTGGCAGTTATCAAAGCTAGCCACACAATCGTTTGTATAGAGGATGTAAAGTAGAGGTGAGCTTACACACCTTGTGGGCATCCGTTTGAAAGAGTTTTTACTGATGATATATTTGAGCCTACTCTGACATGTTGGGGGCGATCGATGAGAAAGTTGTTATACCAGTTGATGAGGTAATGGGGAAGGTTTAGAGCATGCAGTTTACTAATTAATATGTTGGTTTTCATGGCATTAAAGGCAGACGAAAAATCGACGTATAGGATTCGGCAGTAGTTGGCGGGTGAAACATCCAAGTGATTTGATATTGAATGCATCACTGTGAGGAGTGCGTCTTCCACACTAAGATTTTGTTGGTAGGCAAACTGATATGGATCAAGTATGTGTTGGTCATATATAAATTGCAACAGCTCTCTTTTCAGAATCTTTTCCAGACATTTCATAATAATTGATGTTAAAGCAACAGGTCTATAATCATTCAGCTGAGTTGGTGGATTCTTTTTGGGTACTGGAATTATAGTCGATGTTTTCCATATAATTGGGATTTTCTGTTCATCTATTGAACGTTGGAAAATAGGCAAGAAAGGGACAGCTAGTTGGTTGTTACAGTTTGAAATGAGTTCCCCACTAAGTCCATCTGGACCTGGTGCTTTTTTCTTTTTACATAATTTAAGAACATTGATGACCGCCTCTTCTTCGATTTCTGGCGGAGGAGACGTATTTTTTGTTATGATATTAATTTTTGAAAGTACGTTGTCAATGGTGTCGAATCGACAGTAAAACTTATTTAATTCCTCGATATTCATATGTGTGTCATTGTTAAAATCTGTCTTTTTGTTGTTAACGCCACCCATTTCTTTAATCATCCTCCACGCCTGCGATGCATTTGAATTTTTAAGGTTTGTTTCCATTTTATCTTTATATTTACGTTTTTCTTCATAAATTACCCTCTTTAATTGTTTTTCTGCCTCGTGCTGCTTGTTTTTGTCCCCACTCATATGAGCGATTTTCTTCATATTTATAAATAACTTAACTCGTTTGTTGACCCAAGGTTTGTTGTTGTTAAATATTTTAATCCTTTTAGTGTCCACGCACAAATCACAACAGAAATGAATATAAGACGTGACAACATCAACCCACTCGTCCAGTGACATGTTATCAGACATGAGTTCATCCCATATTGTGCAGTCAAAACAACCTTGGAGTTTGTTTATATTTTCTGTTGACCAAAGACGAGTTTCTTTCACAATCGCTTTATGTTGTCTTAATTTAGTTTTGTAGGTTGGAATCAACAACACACTATTGTGATCTGAATTTCCTATTTTTACTTTTTGAACGCTTCTGTATGAATTTTTAATATTTGTATAGCACAGATCCAGGGTTTTATCTCGTCTGGTAGGAACAGAGACGTGTTGATAAAAAGAATTTATAGGAGGGCAGTGATTGAAATCACCAAGAATTATTACGGGGGCATCAGGATGTTTTCTTAAAAAATTAAATGATTCCTCCTCAATTACCCGTAAAGCTGTGTTAGCATTCGCATCAGGAGGGACGTACACAGCAATGACATAAATAAGTGGGAATTCCCGAGGTAAATAGTGGGGTCTAAGAGAGAGGGAAATGAGCTCGATGTCCTTTTCACATAATGAACGTGTAGTTCGACAGCTTTTGCACCAGTTTTTGTTGACATACACACAAATACCACCACCTTTTTGTTTTCCTGTCATTGAGCTATCTCTGTCACGCCTATGTATTATGAAATTATGAAATATACATTAGCGTTTACACATTATCTCTCAAATTTAACTTTAATAATTCATCAAAAATGGGATAGCTGTCATTTATGACTTTTCCCTAAAACTTTTAACAATTAAATCTGGTCAAGTACATAAACTATTTCCAAGGATCTCCCAAACGATGGCATCATTTATCAAAAACCTATTTTCAGCGAGAAAGGTAAAGCAAATCAAATTACATGCAAATATCAACCCTCTCTATTGGTATATGTCGACGTGCACTTATTTGCAGGTCTGATAACCCATTCATTATGGGTTCATTGTTGTAATGGAAATCTCAAAAAATAGTGTCCATTACAACAATGTTAAACTAGACCTAGAAGTACGCTCCGATGTCAGACCTGCATGTACACGTCGGTTTATGTATATATATATATATCTTATTATACAAGGACAAATTGATCTGATAAATCTGTATGAAATATTTCAATAGCGTATAGTTGTCAAAGCGTATGTCGAACTATTGAAAGGCGACAGTCAATGACAAACTATCTGATAAAAATCAGATTATCACAGGCCTGAATAACATTAAGACTTTCTCTTTCAACACAAGGGTCGTTTGAAAAGCTCCAAGAACCGTATCTATTATCAGTGAAAGGAACTGAAAGGGAACCCTTTATTGAACGCAGCGGCGTTTAGCCTGCTTGGTGTATTTGTCTTGAGCGCAATCGGCAACCCGACAATCCGATCTCTATTGACAATTTAAGGGATTTTCTGTCATACAATACCAAAACACTTTTTTTCTCTCTCATTTATGTCAGAAATGATTATACATGATATATTACGTGATTGCTGGTATATCCAATACGTACAAAAAGTCTTTAACCTGAGACTTCTTCTTCTTTAAGGTCTCCTTTCAAAGCTTTTTGACAGCTTAGAGGGAAGAAGCATCTTTCTTTTTCGATATATTATTTATGTTTTTTTCTGGTCAAAATGAGAAAATAGTGTTTTGTCAGAGTTCAATAGTGTTTGGTGCTCTTGATAAGGAGATCGGTTGATATACATCGATAAGTGTCGTTAATTCCTTGCAAGCCGAGTTGGAGTTAATGTTAACGCCATTCTAATACCAAAATCTTAACGTTTTAACAAATAAAATATCAACAGTTAGTTTCTTACATAGATTGTTGTTGCTAATGCTGTGAAAGTGTGGATGAAGTAGATTACTCGACTCAGGTGTGAATGAGCACCTGGCTATAGGCAGTGACGGGTATTTTAAGAGTGTTACTACAAACAGGACGCCTAACAGGGGACTGGTACTGTTTGGAATTGAATTGAAATATAATTACATGTGGACTGCTTGGGGAATAAATCAAACAATTTTGAAGCGAATTGACCATGGTAAAACCCTTGGAAGTATATACGAATAAATGTTAATTTTAATAAATTAAGATGCTAAATAATGAATATAAACTTAAAAAGTGTACAAAAACGGAATTCTGATTGTTTTCTGTTTAGAAAACAATATTCTATTTATTCATCATTGTTCTCGTTTCTCAGCGGTACAGTCTTTGCTTCGTATTCGTACCTGAGAGGTATCGAGTTCGAATACCCGCTGCGCTGTGTGGCCTTGAGCAAGTTACCTCGCCCTAGTTCACTAAACTGCGCTGTACTGCGGTTTTCGCCTGGGTTATTCAAGTATCTCCTTGGAATAGACCCAAAAGACAAATTTCCCTTAAGGGAATTTTATTATTTACTATTTCATTTCATATTTTTGACCATACATTGAGATTCAATTGTCAACACCAAGTTCTATCCGATATAGTAACAGCTTTGTCAATGAATCACCATTGGCTGTTTATTTAAGTCAAAAGAATAATCTAAGATTAAAAGTTCCGCCGTCTAACGGTTAATTGCGATCGAAAGTTTTAGTTTATTGATAAAGAGATCAGTCCCGTTAATGCTTTGAACCCAATGATAAGGTTAGCATTTTTTACTGTAATGCTAAGGGTTTCGTATTGAAAATCATTTAGGCATTAAAAATTAATTCTGTGATGAATTCATTTTTAAAAAAATGTTTTTAAAAAAATTATTGAAATCATAATTTAGGTATTGTATCTTTATTCATCGTTTCTTTATTATATTTTTTTGTTTACAGAAATTGTGTCACAAATTCATTTTAGATAGACAATGAACATATTAATTTGTTTAATTCATCGAAGACACTTGTGGATATATCAATCCGTTCATCATCGTTGAAAATGAATATTTTACTTTGTGTTCATATGTGATTCTGGTTATTCAGGAAAATCCAAAATGTTGCAAGAGAAATCAATGTGGTGTATGGTCTTTTTCATAACTTTTAATATCTGAAGTTTATTTCAAGCCTTTATTGGAATATCATTTTATTTTAAGTACGACACACTGGGTTAATCCTGGTTAATTGATAAGTTGAATGGACAATGATAATTACTTGTTACACTCTGGATAGGACACTAGTTCACCTTAGAATAATATCTGTCAGATTTCTGGCATACCTGATTAGCTAATCAAATCTGAGTGGTCTGAGGGTGACAGAGCAAAACGACGATAAACCTGGCTCGATGCTGATCCATTTGCTTGTAAGGATAGCGTTCTATTAATTGAGTTTTTTTGGATGGACATTCTCCATCAACGTGTCAAATGGTCTTAAGTTTGAGTCTTCTTGAAATTTAAACTCTAATATTTAACATATTTTGAAGTGTCTTTTTTGGTATTGATAGATTCTGACGCTGTAAAAGAAGCCGTGTCAAATAGATGTTAATGTGACGTTCGCCACAAAAATACTCCAATAACAAGGTATTTTGAAAAACAACTAGGGACAAAAATTCATTTTCATCAATTTATAATAGTTAGACAGTGTAAGATAAACCAAATGCTACTGGCGACCTAGCTCCGATAGAATAGCAAACTTTGTTAGTCAAATTAAATTTTTAAAATCTTGTGGACAAACAATCAACTTTGTCCACGCTTTTATGACACTTTAAAAACTACTACAATCTTGATGCAAGATCATCCGTTTTTGAATTAATTTTCAGTTTTTGATCGAGAGAAACAGATGACAGCAAATTCCTCCCACTTTTCTAGATAAATTAGTTTTGGAGTATTTGTGTGGCGATCGGCACAAGAACATCCTTTTGGTACAGCTTCAAATGCTTTCTGGCCAAATTGGAGGAGAAAGATATTCGTCATTGTACAAATCGTCATTTTGCCTTCTTAATTATATCAAAATATATCACATTTCTGTTGCAGAGCTATCATACACATCGTAAGCAATTCACAGATTTATGAACATTGAAAAATGAGACCAGCATCCGTGCCAAGGCCTAAACGAGGCAGGAGACAGTCCGTGCCGAGAAGAAGATCAACGCAGGAAGCAGGTGTAACGTCACCTCGTATAGAAACAATCGCAGAGCAAAATAAAGAAAACACGCCGGTGAAAGAAAGTAACGATACGATAGTTGAAGTAGATGATAACGATAGGTATGAAGACAGAAATGGGATGGATAGTATATTGTCTAATAAGACGAAAATAGATGGAAATAATGATAAAAATGAACTAGACAAAACTGAAGAAGATTCAATGGATAAAAGTACGGAAAAGGAAGTGGATACCGGTGACATAATTGCAGGCGAGGAAAAAACTTCTGCTGTGACTCTTGATGAATCTCAATCCAAAGAAGGAGGCGATACTAAAGTAGATATTGAGAATGAAGAAACAGCAAAGGAATCGTTCAATGCAGGTGAGTTGAAATGTAGAATGTTGAAGACGTTCGATATAAAGAATTCTGCAATTGTAGCACATTGCAAGCTATACATGCTTGCCTAACCGTCTCAAAACAGTATGATATCGGGATAAATCACACCCTCAATAGTAAAATTAGAGTTATAATATCAAGAATCTGGAATTTTGTGTTGTTTTTTGTTTGTTTGTTTGTTTTTCTTGTTTTTTTTTATCCCCATGAAACTGTAGTTTTTATATTGAGCTCACTAAAAAGTCGAGTTCCAATACCTAGTTCATCCCGACATAATTACAATTGAGATGGTATAGTACTTTTTTCCCCACTGGTTCAGTGAATGTTTATCCATTTATAATAATGAGAGAGAGAGAGAGAGAGGGAGAGAGAGAGAGAGAGAGAGAAAGAGAGAGAGAGAGAGAGAGAGAGAGAGAGAGAGAGAGAGAGAGAGAGAGAGAGAGAGAGAGAGAATAGTAAGGAAAAATAGGTATTCTTTATCTTCATGTTACAAATTTCAGATAAAGAGGAAGTAGATGAAAACAATACAGATGCAATGCAGCCTGATGAAAAAATGATGGATGATTCTAAAGATGATAAAGACGACGATAAAGGTGTTGATGTGACTGATAATGATGTCACGGAAGAGATGATCACGGAAGATAAACTTGAAGAAGAGTGGAAGAAACTAACGGGTAAGTATAACGCCAGGTTTTAAAAGAAATAAACAACCATGAATTCAAATTTTGCCCAGAAAACTCGTCCTGCGAATATCGATTGATCGATTGAAATGGCCCTCATCTTGTCAAGTTCAGGGAAATCTCACGGAAGTCCCAGGTTTGAGAATTGTTGGCATCATGTGTGTGTGTGTGGGAGGAGGGGAGGGCTCATTTTAATGGTTCAATATTAATTTTACGGACGAGTTTTATGGTCAATAGTTTCTTAATGTGTTGATTTTTATTCAAATCACGACAGTAGACATATTACATAACATATCTTAGAAAAGTCCTATCCTTTTGCCGTAACCCAACATTTGTGATCCGAAGCTCAAACACGTATTATATCAGAGTGAGATAAATTTCCAAAAGTAAATATTAAAGTGGGATCCTTAAAAATTCGAAGTTTCAACCTTTTAATATAAAAGCAACTGCATCTACTTTATTCAAAAAAAGAGCATAAATATAAATATAACCTATAATTCTAATTTTCCTTTTTTATTTCAAATTGAAAGCATTGGGCCCCCACGACATAATACATAGTTGTGACGGTAGGTCGCATTTTGTCGGCTGTTGATTAATTGGTTCTATCTTCAAATTTGGAAGATTTTGAGATTTACCTGAGTTATAATCAGATTTTAAATGGCTTCATCTGACTAAAAAAAAAAAAAAAAACCACAAATAAAAAAAGCAACCACAAACAGGGAGAACAATAACCAAAAAAAAACATGACAAATAAACAGAGAACAAAACAACCAAAAAAAAAAAAAGCAATTAAAAAAAAAAACAGAATAAAAAGAAAAACAACCCCCGTCCCAAAAAAACCCCCAAAAAACAAACAACAAAATAACGGAACAAATTTGGTATATCAATAATATAATATATTATACTATATTATACTATAGGTGTTGAGATTTGCCTGAGCAATTAAAAATATGTAACTTGGTCTTTATATCTACTTTTTATTTTAAACAATGAACGCAGTTTCGTTAGCTGCAAAACACTAACATGTAATATTTATCATATAACTTTAAATTTCGTTTTGATGCATTCTTTATCCCGACAAAATACTAGCATGCTGCAGTAGGTTGCAAAGTTTGTTTGTTTTTTTCAAAATCAAAATACAGTGGAATCCGCATTAAGTCAACACTGTTAAAGTCAACTTCTACTTAAAGTCAACACCTCTTGTTGGTCCCAAAACAAGTGTGCTCCATTGATGATGGATAAAATCAACCTTGCTTAAATTCAATTAATCTGTCTGGTCCAATTGGGGTTGGTTTTATCATAATTCCATGTACTAAACTATATTAATTTTATTTTCAAACATTTCTACAGAAGATCCACATTACCCTTCACTCCATACTGTTGAAGATATTGCGTCACAACAACCTCAACAACAAACAACCGATCAAATAACGGCTAACGAGTCGAGAGATGACGTCACGCTTATGACCAGCCAATCGAATTACACGTCTTATTCCATCCCACCACTACACATCCCAGAAAGTGTAAGATGGACAAACCATCCAACACCAGCATACACATCTAGCCGAGCAGTGACAGATATCCCTTATTCATCATTTTCCTACCAAAGAAAACACCCTTCTCGCCGACATAGTATACCAAAACCTTTATCATCATCTAAAGAACCTGATGGCTACCATCGAGATAATAATAAAATCGACGAAGGTAGAAATGATTTTAACGACGATAATTCGATGCTTCTATCAGCAAGAAAACTTGACAGTCTTTTATTTCGATTATTCTACAAAAATCAAAATATTCACAATTTCAATTATCCAACTATAACGGATACAAAACAAGCCGCAGAAGTTGTGAAAGATCAAGAGACATCATCAATACCTACATTTAAACGTAGCGGCGCGGATATAATTAGTATGAACCCAGTCACGTGGCAGCTTAGACCGATGAAAGCGACGGAAAAGGAAACCTTACGATCGGAATTACAATATTTGGAAGAAAACTTGGATTCGAATGAAATAATAAAAAAGCTGTTTATGGACGGTGTGATAACACATCTTGATTACAATCAATTGATGCAGTGAGTTATTTTGTTGTGCTTTTTATGTGTTTTTTTTTCTTTTTACACATTTCTATGTTTTATGTTATTTCAAAATAATATTCTGTTGGAATTATTCGTAAAAGACTTTAAAAAATTGTTCTGTAGTCGATTTCATTTAACTTTAAGAATCTTCTAAGGACATTGAATAATAAAATACTGGGACAGAAAAAGATTTGGTATTATTTTTGACTGTCGTCTAACTTTCGACAATCATATACAAAACATTGTCAATAAAGTCACAAAAATCATCGGTGTTATTGTTAGATGATTTGATATATATGGATGCTGATATTCTTATCACTTTATATAAATCATTTGTCGTACCGGTTTTGTAATATGGGAATGTTATATGGCGTCCTTTGTTTTGTAAGACAGTCTATTATTGGTGAAAATGTCCAGAGACGAGCCACAAAGTTGGTGCCAGCTCTTGAAAAAATGTCTTATGAAGAACGTTTAAAATATCTAAGACTTCCAGCTTTAAACTAAGAAGACAAAGAGGTGACTTAAGTCAATTGTATACATTGGCTCATGGTCTTGATAATATGGACTACAATGTATATTTTGAATACTCTCCGATAACATCCACACGCGGTCATAAATTTTCAATTTTCATTTCAAGATATTCTACTTCAATTCGACATAATTCATTTATTTGTCGTACAGTAAAAACATGTACCAATTTGAAATTTCAAACGAAAATTGCGAATAACATTAATCAGTTTAAATATCCCATTGACAAAGAACTTTTCGAAATGACATACGTATATCATTAAGTTATATGATATATGAGTACATAACATGATAACTTATTTAATACAATTTGATTAAGTGATTATATATAATAATACTTTTGTGACACATATTATGCTAACAGAACTTTGTAACCAACAATATCAGGCAGGGCATTTAAGGATCAGTTTTAATTTAAAATTTCCTATTTTAAGCCCGATATTTTGATATGATTGATATGATATTGATATGAAAATGTAGTGGTCATATTGAGACACTAAATAGTGATAATAATCATGGTTAATGATGATGATGATGATGATGATGATGATGATGATGATGATGATGAAGATGATGATGATGATGATGATGATGATGATGATGATGATGATGATGATGATGATAATGATGATAATGATGATGATGATGATGATGATGATGATGATGATGATGATGATGATGATGATGATGATCATTATAATTATAATATTAAATGATAATAATAATAATAATAATAATAATAATAATAATAATAATAATAATAATAGTAATAATAAATACCAACAGTAATAATAACGATAGAATTATGATAAGAATGATGGCTGTGATGATGATGATGATGATAGTTGTAATGTATGTATTATATATGTGTATATATATATATATATATATGTTTTGTGTGTGTGTGTGTGTGTGTGTATGTGTGAATGTGAGTGAAGAATACTCTCGTTATATAAATATTCTAATCTATAAATGTTCTATTCAAACTTGAGGAAAATTTCATTTAAAGGCCTAATATAAACATGGCAATACAAAACATTTGATATGAAGAAAGATAGTAAGAAGGCCTAATAATTTTCGTCTCAAAAGAAGTATTTATCGGAATAGGATTCAAAAGTCTGATGTCACGTCGCCTAGCAACGAGCAGCTTTGTTCTAAACAAAGAAAATTGGTACTTTTATTCTCCACGCTAGCGAGACCGTTTTCATGTGTCATGTGATCAGAATGTAAAAAAGTCAAAACATGATCAGATTAATAATGTTTTTCTCCTCTGGACACACATTTATGACCGTTAGAGAAGTATTTTATAAGGGCATCCGCCATTGTTCCGACAGTTTAGAACCAGTTGCTAAGTTACTATGCGTCATTACGAGGGAAGTGACGTCACGACTGTTGAAGGCTATTAAGTTTTTGTCCGAAGAGGGGTTTGACTCTGAAGCATTTCATGATCTTTTGGATTTTGTATGTTTTGTTTTTCGGTTGTTTTTTTTTTCTCTCTCTAAATTCTCTAGTCGATGTTACATTCGCTAAAACCAGTTTACTACCGGACTCTGGAAAAAACACGTATAAAAAAATTGGCCAGAAAACTGTACTTCAAATATTGATCGATTTAAATGATCCTTATCTTGGCAAAAACTCTCAAACCTTGGACCTCGTGAGGGCTTCCTTAGTCCAAATTAGAGACTTTTAAAAAACCAAAATTAGGGTCATTTAAATCGATTGTTATATAAAGGTCGAGTTTTCTGGCCATCTTTAAATACGCGTTTTTCCAGAGTACTGAAGTTAATGGTTAATAAAGACAAAGTTTATCAGTTAGATTTACTTAAAGACATGGCTTCGTGTTTTTAATCTCTTTCATATATAATTGTGTTTTTTTGTGTGTGTTTTTATTTTCTGGAAACAGCACAGAAGGTAAAGGCAGCCGGGCAGTGATTCGTCTTCTCATTGGCACTCTCCAGCGTAGAGGGGAAAGAGCTTTCCCCTCTTTCATGCAGGCGCTCAAGGATCTTAATCTTACTCGTATCTATGACAAGCTTGATTCCACTGAGAGAGAACTGGCTAGAGGAATTGAGGATGATAGGGACGAGCTGGAGAGGAGGACTAGAATGGAGGTAACGGTTAGAATTAGATTTGTATTGATGCTATGCGATTAGGCAAAATACTCATAAAATCCACCAACCGGATTTAGCGTACTAATACACAAAACTATTTGTAATCTATAACGTTTCTCAGTGGCCCGATGAATTGGATTCAGTAGTCTGATGTCACGCAACCATCTTGGTTCTAAACAAAGAAAATCATTACTTTTTATTCTTCATGCTGGCTAGAACTTTTCATTCCCTTTTCATATGCCTTTTGATCAGAATGTGTAAAAGTCAAAACATGATCACATTTATGTGGGGTTTTTTTTTTCTCTGGATACGTTTTTATGCTCGCCGGGGAAATATTTCATACGGGCGTCCGCCATTGTTCCGATAGTTTAGAGCCAGTGTCACTAAGTTACCATGCGTCATTAGGAAGGAATTACGTTACGACTATTGAATCCTATGATAGATGATATGGACGAGCTGGAGAGGAGGACGAGAATGGAGGTAATGGTTAGTAATGGATAGATCGAAGTTGGCGTCACTCCGGCCTTTGTTATTGCTTTTTGCCATCCGCGTTTAAGAGTAATTCTCACTAAACTGTATTAACCAGACTATAAACGTTCAGAGTTACAGGACATAGTTTTGTGTGTTGGTCCGTATACTTCCGGATGGCAATGTTGTGAGCTTCTTAGCCAAGCGCATACTATCTATAGATAGAATGAAGATGACATCACTCGGGTCATTGTTATTGTTTTTTTGCCATCCACGTTTATGAGTAATTCTCACTTAACTGTATTATCCAGACTATAAAAGGTCATTAGTGTGTTGTATGCGCTTGGCTGAGAAGCTCATAACATTGTCATCTGGAAGTAATACGGACCAACACACAAGACTATGTGTAACCATGAACTTTTATATTCTGATTAATACAGGTAAGTGAGATCACTCATAAACGCGGATGGCAAAAAAAAAAAAAAGACAAAGACCTGAGTGACGTCACCTTCATTCTATCTATAGAACAATAACGCCTAAACGTGCTCAAAGCGATCTATAAGGGGTCCCTTGCCAACAACACCAAGCAACAAGGAAAGGTCAACGCCCTGTAAAATATTCTCAAAACAAATAGAATAAAAATAAATGTAACTAATTGTGTCGAGACGGTATTATGTCTGGATGAACCACATGCCAAATAAATTCAAAAATGATAATAATTTTAAGAAATTAAATATATAAGTATTTATATAGAGCCATAACACACAATTTTACAAAAAGCGCTTTATACTGGGTCTCTCGCCAACGGCAACACTTTACATGTTAAACGAAACACGAGGCTTGTTAGGCGATAGTATAATGTTTTTAGTCCGACAGTGACAGATACCCGTGTTTCATCTGAGTGTGGTGAGAGAATAAGTAAAAAGCATAAATTTTTTAAGGACTCAACTAGGCGCAGCTCAAAGCGGGACTCGAAGCCTGGACTGTCCGCTGGAAGGCGAGTTTCATCGTGGCCTTCGTAAAGTTATGACCTGACACTGACCAAAAAATGACGTCAAAATGCCAGTCTTTTGCCACAAGAGAAAACAAATCATGAGTTGTATCAACCAATGAAATAACTTGTTTCCATGAGCTCTACTAACGACAACTCACTAGGCGGTGCAAAAACCAAATAATGACGTCAAACTGCCAGTCCTTTTGGATTTCAGTATCAGGCTATAACATAACGATGGCTACGGTTTCATACCACAGAAGCACAAAGCCGCACGTGTGTCCTAAAGGTAAATTGTGTTCTATCGCCTGAAATCGAAACTATGGGATGATGTACATAGTAAAAATTGATTTCATACTTGGAGAGATATTTTCTGTTTAGATTGTAGGAAAGAATATATAATAGTCCCTTTTCAAACTCATCGGATTTGATAAACTAAATAATTGTTAGAAAACCTAAGCCAAGCTATATATTTTTTTATTTAACCGTTTTGAGGGCATTTGAGTTATATTTGATACTAGATTATAAAGCATATTAACCGATATCAACATTCCTGATGCTGACTTAAAATTCAATGTTATAAGTCCAGTTTAAGTCGACATAAAACTGTTTTGAGACGGTTGGGTCCATTTAAGTCCCGGTTTCAAGGCAATACACAAATTAAATTAAAGATAAACCACAACATTTTTTCTGAAATTCTATCAAAACAAATTTGTTATCGAAATACAGACGTCTTTCAAAGTACGCAGCGAAAAACGTTTGACCGACTTGGGTAGAGAAAATTGATGGAGCTGTGAGTGGGTCCATCCGGTATAGGGTAGCATAATATAGCATCGCTTTTGAAATTCTATGGCTTCAGAGAGGTCAATGCTCTCTACTGTTTAAATAAATAAATATGGATATTTATAGATAGTTCGACAATGACGTCACTCGGGTCTTTTTTATTGTTTTTTTGCCATCCGCGTTTATGGTAATACTCACTAAACTGTATTAACCTGACTATATACGATCATGGTTGCACAAAGTTTTGTGTGTTGGTCCGTTATACTTCCGGATGGCAATGTTGTGAGCTCCTTAGTCAAGCGCATACTATCTATAGAGCGCATTTCCATGGATTATCCGTGCTCAAAGCGCTTCACAATTTGTCATATACTCCCCCCCCCCCCCCCTCCAGTAAGCTATATGAAATCATATTTCCATAGTACCAGTCGCTTGTTTTGTACTTACGCGTTCACACGTCTCAATCATCGTGTTTTGTCGTCAAAGGGGAAAACTCGAAACGTCCTCTGTCATCATTCGTAAGCAAAATAATTATTTTTATATATTTCTTCGAGCTCCAAGCAGCAGCATTTGCATTAATCCCGGTTACGTAGGCTGGTCTTTCAAAATACACAATCAAAAACATGATTTGACCGACTTTGGTGGATAAAATTGGTTGTGCCGTGAGTGCTCTTATAATGGTTAGGATAAACATATCATCTGTTTCGAAATTGTACGGATTCAGAAAGGCCGATGCCCTGTAATATCTTGTCCACGCAAACAGTATAATTTACAATGTGACCCATCATCTCTGGACGGTATTATGTCTAGTTGTACCACATGCCAAAAAAATGCAATATAGATAGAACGAAGTTGACGGCACTCAAGTCTTTGTATCTATTTGTTTTTTTTTTTTGCCATCCACGTTTATGAATACTTCTAGCTGAACTGTATGAACCAGACTATAGATAGAATGAAGCTGACGTCACTCGGGTGTTTGTTATTGTTTTTTGCCATCCACGATTATAAGTATTATCCAGACTATAAAAGTTCGGGGTTACACAGAGTTTTGTGTTTTGGTCTATTATACTTCCTGATGGTAATGTTGTGAGCTCCTTAGCCAAACGCATTCATAAGCGTTCAAGGCTACACATACTTTTGTGTGTTGGTCTGTTATATTTCCCCATGGCATGTTATGAGTTTCTTTGCTAACATCTCAAAACGATCTTATGTCGGGAAAAGTTTGCCCCCGATGTGAACATATAAATTGAGCTTTTTTATAGCGCAATATCCATTAAACGTGGTCAAAGTGCTTTACATGGGGTCACTGGTCAACAGCAACACTTAAGGACGGGACATGACGCCTGTTGGGCGATCATACATATACTTCGGAGAGAGACAACGCTGTTAACGGCCAGGAACTCATTTTACACCTGAGTACGAAGAGATAATGTGAGTAAAGAGCAATGGCGGTCATCGTGGTTCTAAACAAAGACAATCTGTACTTTTTATTCTTCATGCTGGCTAGAACTTTTCATATGTCTTGTGATGAGAATGTGTAAAAGTAAAAACATGATCAGATTTATAATATTTTTTTTCCTCTGGAAACCCTTTTATGCTCGTCGGAGAAATATTTCATAAGGGCATCCGCCATTGTTCCGATAGTTTAGAGCCAGTTACTAAGTTACCATGCGCCATTACGAGGGAAGTGACGTTGAAGCGTATTAAAGGCTTGATACTGACCAAAAAATTACATCACAAAAGAAGATGATGATCACCAAGTCTCGAAAGTAAAAAGAAGTGAGTTGTAAAAAGTGCTCAAGGAAACAAACGATTCCATTGCTTGAGTGCTGATTACAATTCACAATTACCTTCTTTCCGTGATTTTTGTTTTCCGTTATGACGATTTTGTTTCGTTAGGGTGTAAACTGAGTACATTCTTACTCCTCTCCGAACCGACTGGCCATCCATTTGACTTTTCCTCTCGGTCGGTCTCTTGTTTTATCATAGCAAAGTGAATGCAACTCACTCGTTTTAGTTGCCGAACCGTACCGGAATCGAACGCGAACTTTTTATCTCGGAATTAAAATTCCTTTCAATTTCCAACCAATAAAGTGAAACAACTCACGGAGTTTCTTTGTTGTTGTTCTTTGAATACCTTTGGATGATCCGTTCTCTCTAAATAAATGTTTGAATAGCAATATAAACATTTTAGGTTTCATGTAGTTTTTTTTTTCTGATATATTTCATGTATCTCTGGTGAGTAAATTATAGAAATGTAAAGTGTCTATGATACACAAATTATTCACGAACAGGATAGGAAATTGAATGTACTCAGTCTACAGCCTAAGTTAGCCAGGGCTACGTTTGACCCCTATAAGTATAAGGAAATTTATGATTAAAATGATCAGAAATATGAGCTTTGAGTTTCTTGCAAAATAAAATATTGTATTAATTCTACACCATAATGAAGTGAAAGTAACCCCTGTTTTCATATACTTTGATAAATTCAAGTTCCTGGCTCACCCGAGACAAGACCATTTTAAAGCGGAAGGTCACAAACTTCTTTTTTTCTTAATCTGAGAATTTATTGTGCTTAAAATTTAGCTTTATATATCGCAATATCCACTAAATGTGCTCAAAGCACTTTACAAGTGGTCCCTGGTCAACAGCAACATTTAACATGTAGGATGGGACATGACGCCCGTTAAGCGATAATACAATTTTTCGGACAAAGACAACGCTGTAATCGACCAGGTACTCATTTTACACCTGAGTACGGTGAGAGAATATGAGTAAAGAGCCTTTTAAAAGGGCTGAGTTATGCGCCGAGCGCGCGGCTCGAACCCAGGACCTTCCGATCCGAAAGCGAGTGTCATACCACAAGACCACATAACCGCACCTGAGCATTTATATAGTGTATATAGTGTCCAGTAACCGTGGACAAAATGGGTCCCTGGCCAACAGCAACACTTACGATGTGGTGGGACGAGCAATGACGCCTCAACGGCGATGTTTACTTTTTTTCCTGACAGCAACAAATCTATTGACGCACAAGAGTGTGGTGAGAAAATGTGAGTTAAAAGCCCTTTTTCGTTGGTACAAGGGCTAATTTCATACCACAAGACCACATTTACCGCGTAAACAGAAAAAGAAAATGGTTTAATATCAAATGTGACTCGTCGTCTCAAGACCGTGTTAAGTTGCGATAAACTACATACTAAAAATGTAATAAAAAGTAAAACCAGAAAGATAAACTTAACCCTAATGTCATAAAATAATCCTTCAGAGCCATGAGGCCAACTGGAACCGGAGTGTATGGACAATAGCAATTGCTTACTACTCTTTTGATAGGACGCTAGTCTATTTCTAATTACTTTTCGACAGATCTAACAAACCCAGCTACCCAATCAGTTCGCCGGGATCGAACTCGGTCTCTTTGCGTGTGAAGTGGGTGCTCTATCAATTTAGCCGTTGGGACCTCCTAATGTAATATTATTAGACCACAAAATGTGTGGCTTTGCGTTCTTGTGGTATGATGCTCGCCTTCAAGACGTTTAAGTCCCTGGTTTGAGTCCCGCTCTGGACAGCGTAAAATCATTGGAAAAGGCTATTCACTCACATTCTTTCACCGCACTCATGTGTAAAATGACTGTGTGACCTTTAAGGCTGTTGTCTCTGTCAGAAAGAAAAAAGAATTAACATCGACCAATAGATAGTATGCGCTTGGCCAAGAAGCTCACAACATTACCATCCGGATGTATAACAGACCAACACACAAAACTGTGTGTAACCATGAACTTTTATAGTCTAGATAATACAGTTAAGTGAGAATTACTAATAAACGTACATGGCAAAAAACAATAACAAAGGCCCGAATGACGCCAACTTCATTCTATCGATAAATGTCATGTCTCGTCCAACATTTAAGTTTTCTGTTGACTGGGGACCAAATTATGTAAAGCGCTTTGGGCACGTTTTGTATATAATTCTCTATAAATGCTCAAAGTTCTTTTTAAAAACTCAGTATCTAAATCATACCGAAATCATTCGGTTTTTCAGCTGTGGGCCACAAATTCTCGTTCATACGGTACAGATTGCCATATATTATGTTTTCTGAATGTTCTACCAATCCTACAATACATTAAAATATGTGTCCAGAAAACTAGTTTTTTTAAATTATCGTTCGATTAATGTAACCCACGTCTTGTCAAAAAACTCTAAAACCTGGGACCTCAGGGAGCCCTACGATACCTCAAGTAAGTCCCAAGTTGCAGTGTAAACAAAATGAGGATCATTTGAATAGATCGATATTTGATTGAAGGGCGAGATTTATGGCCAAAATTGCTAAACCGTATTTGTATTCTAAAGTACGACAGAAAATATCCACCAGTGTACGTCAATGGGTTCTAACTGTCCATAAAGTCAAATAGGATTCAATAGTCTGATGTCACGTCCGCCCAGCAACGAACAGCTATGTTCCAACAAAGAAAATCGGTACTTTTTATTCTTCATGCTGGCTAGAACTTTTTCCACATGTCGTGTGATCAGAATGTATAAAAGTCAAAACATGATCAGATTTATAATGTTTTTCTCCTCTGGTTACATTTTTATGTTCGTCGGAGAAGTATTTCATAAGGGCGTCCGCCATTGTTCCGATAGCTAAAATCAATTACTAAGTTACTTACTATGCGTCATTCCGAGTTAAGTGACATCACGACTGTTGAAGCCTATTGGGCGATTTGTATCATCGTTACAGTCAGATTCATGCCACTGTCTAAAATAAAACAGATTTATGGAAAACCCGTCTTTAATCATCCCAATGGGAAATATAATTTGTCTTTAGGGTCTAGAAGAAAAACTGAGTTAACCATCAGCCACACAGCAGCGCCGCAAAAATATGAGCATAATATTAGTTCAAGGTGCTAAAGTTCTTGCTGGAAGAATGAACGCGATTCTGAAAGTGCGGAAGGATTTAAGAAATACAGATGCTATGCGTTTAGCTAAAATACTCACAACATCCGCAACCGGAAATAACGTACCAACACACACATCTACATTCAAAGTCTGATTAATATAGTTCAGTGAAAAGTAATCCCCAGAGTGGCTGTCTAACTATAATAACAAAGAGCTGAGTGACATCAGTTTCATTCCTTCTATATGCCTTTTGACCGATATCAGGACTTCTATTAAATTGAGAGCGAGGCCAATGCGTTTCCGATTCTGGTCAGAAAATCGTATTATTATTTTCCCTGCACGCCTCAAGTTAATTTAGGAATATAAAGTGGTGAATCTTTTATCAGTCCCATTCCACCATCGTGTGGCTATTGTAGTCATGTGGTATGAAACTCGCCTTCGGATCGGAAGGCCCTGGGTTCGAGTCCCGCTCTGAGCGGCATATTATTGTCCTCCTTTTCGCACATTCTCTCATTATACTCAGCTGTAAAATGGCTGTTAACAGCTTTGTCTCTGTCCGAAAATAATTGTAATATTGCCTAAAATGCGTCATGTCTCGTCATCCGTGTTCAGGGTCGTTATCGGTCAAAGGTCAAATGGTATGTTCTGTGCCATCATTTACCCAAATTAAACGGGTTTCTAAAATCATAATATTTGGTAGGTAAGTACAAAGTACCTTTTCTCAATATTCTGTTATGTGCAGAACTTAATAAATGTGCCTTAATTAAGGTTTGTGTCCGGATAACACCGATCTATTGGGTAACATAATTTTTTTGGTTGATTTTAATTTATCCTCGCTAGTTTTACGACATTGGTGATATTTAGAATTACATCACCGCTATTATTTTCAACGGTTTTATCAAATTATAATTATACTTTAGCTCGATGTAATACTATAACGCTTGGCCATCTGTGCAAACATTCTTATTTTTGTAAACGAATCTAGGGTACATCATTAGTCTTTTTAGAGACAAGCAGTCTTCTGTGAGTAGGCTGGTTTATATTGAGAGTTGTTGGTCTTGTTTGAATGTTATTTAAGTTTTATTCAAAATTTGAGCTTTTATATAATGCAATATCCACTAAACATGCACGAAGCGCTTTACAATGGGTCTCAAGCCAAAAGCAACACTTAAGGGGCGGTTTGGGTCTAATTATTAGGAAAATTCTTCAAAAAATTGATTTTAAGATGTTGGTGGAAATCGATAATTTATTATTTTAGAAATAATTTTATTGAAGCCCAACTTCTTAAAATGTACTATAAAGGCGCGAAAGACACAGCCGAATAGGGTAAATGTTAGTAAGAAAAGTGTGAAAAACGGAAAGCTATTTTGCTATTTTCCCAATATGTCGTTTTTCCTAAGGGTATAGGATACTGTGTCAAAAGTTTCTCAGAATCTATTCAATGAAATTATCTGAAAACTTCCAGTTATCACAGAGATAATGTAGTATGTCCCCATAGAGATGTATTTTTAATAAGGCATGTGTATTTTGAATTATAATCCAAATTATACATTTTTAACATCAATTTTGTCATAAATTTTCATTCTCAATTTTGTAATGTTCTAATTAAAATTCCATAAGCTAAAGCTGCGATTTCTCTCTATAGTGACACTATGCTACAATGTTGATAAGAGGGAAGAAGATGGAGGTCATTTCTTCATTATTTTTTGTAGAACGTTTGAAACAAGATTGTTATATTTTTTATGCCGGGCCCCCAAATTAGGTCGTAAAACGGGTATTAAACACAGATAATTTTTATTTTTCAACAAAAATGTTATTTTTAAACCTATAATGACGATACAGAATAATTAAAACATACCAATATAGATAATTAATTTTTTTTAGAAAAAACCTCAACCGTCCCTTAACCTGCAAGACGGAACATGACGCCTATTAGGCGATATCACAATTATTTCCGATAGAGACAACGGCCAGGAACTCATATTACAGCTTGGTACGGTGTGAGAATGTGATTAAAGAACTTTTTCCAAGGACTCGACAAACGAACCACCCAGAGCGGGACTCGAACCCAGGAGCTTCCGACCCGAAGGCGAGTGACCTACCACTATAGACCACGTAGCCGCCGCAAATTAAAATCAAATACACTGGAATTGTTTTCTTTATTCTTGTATCTTTATCATTTCATACAAAAGGAGAGCCAGAGTATTCTCCCGTCCTTCAGGCCATCAACATTTCCCAGTGATCGAATTGAACCATCAACCTATGACGAACACCCACCCACCAACAAGCATTTAGACCCTATACCTTCTACACCACCACCCGTACAACAACAGCAACCACCCGAGGGGAGCTCAGTCCGTGTTTCAAACCGAGAAGATTACGATAAAGAAGTAGAAAAGCAACTGACGGAACTGAATGCAGAGCTTAAAGCCTTGCATGAGGATATTAACACATTGCGATCATCAAGAGCAAGTAAGTAATCTTTAACATAATATATTG
The DNA here is from genome assembly GCF_034508935.2 of Berghia stephanieae. Classification (NCBI taxonomy): domain Eukaryota; kingdom Metazoa; phylum Mollusca; class Gastropoda; order Nudibranchia; family Aeolidiidae; genus Berghia; species Berghia stephanieae. The sequence goes on from NC_088366.1 coordinate 26,934,710, forward strand.
CAATGCTGTGTTCCACCATGGTAATTTAGTATCAACTCTTTCCCTACCAACTGTAATGTGATATATTTAAGGTGGAGGTAAATTTTAAAATTTAAGAAAAAACTTATGTACAGTAATAATCTTCACACCACACGAGCGTTGTACACAGGTTGTCAGCTCCTGCACTCACAGAATCGCCCTATTAATTAGAATTAAATTATATAGAGGTCTGCAAATCCTTTGATTTCCCCGCTACATATTACATGGAATTATTAAACAGCAATTAATAATGACTCGTATGGCTGTCTAAGGATATAACCTTCTCAATACAATAAATTAATAATGAAAAAAACCCAGTTCCAGTCCCACTTATAATTGATCATAAAAGTAAAGCATATTTATTCTGTCTTTAATAGTATGTTACGTATTTACATGTTTTCATGTTTATTATTCATCATTGGACACTAAAAAAGGAAAAACAAAACGACAATAATTTTTATTGTGATTCTTATCCTGGTAGTAGCTGTCCTTAGCCGAACTGGCCGTCTCTCTGCTTCTGATTGTAGAGGTGCCGGGTGCCGTTTGATGAAAAGGTGCGAGGTTGGCGAACCCTTCCTATAGCGAAACCAGGAAGGGATAGAAATCTGGTTTGATATAAATATAAACAGACCGTAAGATTTCTCCGTGTTAATCTTCTTTGGCCTGTCTTCCGGACCGGAGTGCTCTCAGATAGGGATACACTATATATATAACAATAAATATAATAATAATAAATATAAATATATATTATATTATATATATATATATATATATATATATATATATATTATATAATATATATATAATAATAAATATAAATATGTGTATAATGCTATCCCCCAGATAGCATGAAGTAAATAACTGATCTCTGGTCTCAAGAAGTACCGGCCTGCGCTAGATAAACAAACTAGCAAAACCGTGGTATTAAAAACATGTTCACATTACAAGTAGCAAAGTCATAATGATATAATGCATATAAACCTTATATGAATAGGGACGTAAAGTATGCAGAAAAAGCTGTTGATATAGACTGTAGATTAGAAAGAAACTTAAAAAAGCTAACTCAATGTAATCAACTCACCCCTTATTAATGAATATCACAACACTGAACAGGATAAAAACACGTCTGTTCTTGACGATGTATTTGGTTTGGAGAGGGGGTCTTGTTGTAAGTTGCATGTTTTATAAGGCTAGCTTGTCCTGTTAATTCCCATTTGATTCTTTGTTTTGAAGATAGGGTTGAGGACGTGTTGCCAGATGTTCGCACTTAATTTTCGTTGTTCCATATTTGCGGATTTTGAGCGATTTCTCATATGTGTGAAGTTTGCGTCTTCGTTGTCAGGGAGTATTGCGTGAGAATCCAATTAACACATTGTAGTTGCAGTGGGACGGTAAAATGCCATATTGATATTTTCCCCTTGTGACACCAACCATAGGAAAATTGTCACATTCGTTTCGAAACAACCATCATTTTTTTCATTCTGATTTCTGTTGTACATTACAACATTAAAAAAAAGTATTTTTATTATAGTTATGATTACTTAATATTGTCTTGTAGAGTTTGTTTCGCTGAACAGAATTATGTATCGCATGTATTTTTTTTTAAGGTAGAGCTTTAAAATTGAATTTTTATGTTGGCGGGGTATGACTTTTTGTGAAAAATTACCAAAGAGGACAATAGGGTAGAAAAGTCGTGATATCGCACCTTCTGATGTAAAATACTATAGGCTAAATTTTTCCGTTTTTATGGGTTATAGTCGATGTGTATATGTATGCAGTTCTGACATCCGAATTCGCTACTTATGGTCCTAGTTTGACATTGTTGTAATGATTTTGCGTACTTTTTTGAGATTTCTACTACAATAATGAGCCCATAAGGAATTGGGTTATCAGACCAGCAGATAAGTGCAAGTGGGTTACAGCAATACATCGAATGTGGCACTCGAATGAAATGTCTTGTGTAGAGAATGAACACGTGTGTATTTTGTATACTGGTCTAGGGAATACACAGTTCCTTTTAAAATTTTTTAGCTCAACTCCCTTTATTCACCCCTGAGGTCTATTCCAGGAGAAGACTGGAATAACCCAGGCGTCAGCCGCAGTACAGCGCCGCAAAGTGAGCCAAGGCTAGGTGACGTGCTCAATGCCATACACCGCGGCCGGAAGTCGATTTCGGTCCCTTTCGGGTACGAAAAGAAGACCATACCGCTGAGCAACGCTGTCCCGAGCATTACGCTCCAGTAGATTTTCTTAGCATGCATCTGAATCAACCGGTGATTTCATCTTTATGTTTAAAAAGGTTTGGAAGTTACTCGTATATCAGTCTGTAAAAATTAGTTTTATAAATATTAGATGTGCTGTATTGCTTTGCTCGATTACAAAAATTTAACACACACACACACACACACACACACACACACATATATATATATATATATATATATATATAAAGAAATAGAGAGAGAAAGAGAGAGAGAGAGAGAGAGAGAGAGAGAGAGAGAGAGAGAGAGAGAGAGAGAGAGAGAGAGAGAGAGATTGTGCACGCACTGAACTTCGCGTCTTTTGACTCTAATAATGAATAATGCCGTCTCATTGAATTGACAAACCTGGAAAATGACCACGTCAGCAGACAATCAGGAAGTCAGAAGACAGCCAGCCGTATTTGGTATGACATTGTAACAGACACAATGCCATTACAAAAAGAAACTTTGTTCAATTTGGCCAGAAAATATTAACGTCAAATATCTATTCATTAAAATAAATTATATTTTTTTCCAAAGTCAAACGCAATATTCTATAAAGATGTCTCTAATTTGATACTTTAAACAATTTTGACAAGTTCGTGGTCGCCTTAATGAAACGATTTTTTAACTATGAATTATCTGGCTAAAATAAAATCAACGTCTTTTGTCAAATTTTGGCTGACAAAAAAGGGTTTTTCCTTAGAGACAGATGAGCTATTGTCCTCGCCAATGGTGTTGATCCAATATTTATTCACACGGGAGTCGAGAGACAGAGTTAACGCTAATAGTTAGTATATTTGCTGGGGGAAATCCAGGAAGTTTCTATTTGTAGTATTCTTAAAGACTTCGATATTTTTTTTTTTTCGCTAATGGAATTACTCACCTAGAGTTATGCTATTCTGTGCAACAATGAAGAAGCATAATATACATTTTTTTTCGTTTTGTCAATTGAATGAATAGTTTATATATCAACAAATTAGAATAATCCCAAACTTGTCAAAAAGCGTAAATCTGAGTCTAAAGTTTAAGATTATATATTAGGCAAGTTGAGGGTCATCTAATTCATACGGACGGCCTAAAATAGTAAGTATTTCACTTAAACACATAGCATCGGTAATACTTTGATCCAACAAACTCCCTTGTCACTCTGTCAATCGATAACAATCGAAACATTATTACTGAGTTATTTCCCTTCCCATCGGAGTTTGCTGAAGGACGCACTTGAAGACTTGTTTCAATAATGACAGGAGGTGGAACGCTTATTATTTTCTTGTATTTACTGTCACTTTTCTACATTTTTCATGAATAGGGCAGAGAAGGCATGATGTCACGCGTTCTATATTCCGGTTCCAAATTCCTTGGAAGAGTGTATGTAACCAGTCCTTTGGAGGACTAATAATGAATGGGTTATATATTGAATCATAACAACTATTTTAGTAGCAGTTGGTCAAGCCAGATTACAAGACGTAAAAAAAAAGCGAGGATTGATAATCGGATAATCGTTATTGTCTAAGAGCATATAATATTTAAACTAGAAAATAAAACGCCATAACTCTGAAAGCAGAATATCAATTACACAAAGTATGCATCACGTTCTCCCGAAGAGTGGTTTTACACTTCCAATGAGATTGGAACCAGTTTTTCATATAACACTAATGTTCCCTAATTCAAACCCTTTCTGATTATAATACGAGATCCGTGTGTTTGCAAAATTGGTTTCAGCATCAATATCACTCAGGCATTATACCGCTTTAAGACGATGGGTCACATAATATATTGTTTGCAGTTTACTTCTATCTTTAAACCTGTTGTTAAAATAATACGGTATTCACAATGAATGTTAAGGATACAGCGATTGACTTTTTTTTAAAGGACCGTGTGATTTGTTCATGTTATGGCTTTTTAACCCTCTCCTTACCAACCATTTTCAGAATTTTCCCCAAAACTTCAACCCACCCAACACAAAAACAGACGTTTCTTACTCAAACAGAAAAGCAACAATCACATTCTATACATAATATTGTTCGACAATATGAACTTTATTAGAGAATGTCGAGTTTTTATAGCTATAGCAAAAAGAAATGAAATCTGGATGAGAAAAGTGACGGTTGCATCGTAACAAATGTGGCGATTTTCCAATAGGTGGTAAGGAGAGGGTTAAAGAAATACATTAACCAGTTCACTGTATGTATCACTGTCGTGTTCTGGGAAGACACGTATGTAACATTTGGCCGGAAAACTCGTCCGTCAATTAATATTATCGATCGATTTAAATGACCCTCATCTTGGCGAAAAAATCTCATTCCTGTTACCTCGTTGCGCTTAGATGACAATCTCTTAATAATAATAATAATAATAATAATAATATAATAATACTAATAATAATAAATAATAATAATAATAATAAATAATAATAATAATAATAATAATAATAATAATAATAATAATAATAATAATAATAATAATATATAATAATAATAATAATAAAATAATAATAATAATAATAATAATAATAATAATAATAATAATAATAAATAATAATAATAATAATAATAATAATAATAATAATAATAAATAATAATAATAATAATAATAATAATAATAATAATAATAATAATAATAATAATAAAAATGATAATAATAATAATAATAATAATAATAATAATAATAATAATAATAATAATAATAATAATAATAATAATAATAATAATAATAACAATAATATTAATACTTAATTCATCAAATGTTAATTTTTTTTTGACGGACGTGTTGAACAGATCAGTAAAATGGTGTGGATAGGTTTTTTTTGAATATTAAATATTATAAGCTCATGTAAATAAGTTAAGATCAAATTATTTGAATAAATTGCGATGATATGGAGGGGGCTTTTTTTTTTATAAGATTAAAATTACATAAGCTTATATAGAGGTCTAATCCTCTTGTGTCCCGCTTGTAATTATATTTCACCAATCAGGGGACTGAACTAGACAGCAAATTATGCATTCACTCTGTACTACCGTTTTCATAAGCGAATTTTACATATATGCAGGTCTTAGTCTTACATCCGAACCTAATTATGTGCCTTATTTAACATTGTTATAATGGACAATATTTTGTGTAATATTTTTGAGATTTCCATTACAACAATGAGCCAGTAAGGAATTGGGTTGTCAGACCTGCAAATTTATACACGTTGGTTTTGAGTATATTTATATTGTTTCTAGTTTACTTTAATCTTTGCGATTGTGTGTCTCTGATTTATTTGTCTAGTCTTCACACAAGACTAACCAAAGTTTCACACCATTAAGTATCTCGTCTATGAATTTGATTTTCAGCATCAATATCACTCAGACATTATCTATTTTGAGACGATGGAACACATTTTTTTTTTCAGTTCACATTACGTCTATCTGTGCGATAGGGGTCTATGCATTACAAAGTTCACATAAAATCAACCCGAGTGGAGGGGGGGGGGGGGTGGACCCCGATAGCTCAGTTGGTAGAGAACTGACTTCACGCGCAAGGGGGCCAATATCGATCCCTGATGAAGTCGAGATACTGTTCTACTCCTCTTCCCTGTATACCCAGCATTGAATGGGTAACTGGGTCTGTTAGATCTGTCGGAATGTACTTTACGATAGATAGAGCGCCCTATCCAAATGGCAGCAAGAAATTGGATTCAGTAGTCTGATGTCACGCGCCCGGCAACGGCGGCCATCTTGGTTCTAAACAAAGAAAATCTTTACTTTTTATTCTTCATGCTGGCGAGAACTTTTCATTCCCTTTTCATATGCCTTGTGATCAGAATGTGTAAAAGTCAAAACATGATCAAATTGATGGGGTTTTTTTCCTCTGGATACGCACTTAAGCTCGCCGGAGAAATATTTAATACCGCGTCCGCCATTGTTCTGATAGTTTAGAGCCAGTGTTACTAAGTTACCATACGTCATTAGGAAGGAAGTGACGGTACGACTATTGAATCCTATTGCTATTGCATTTAAAGCTAAAGAAACAGGGATAAACTCCTCCGACTCCATGGGTCAAATGGTCCCGAAGGTCTACTTTCCACGTTTTTGCCTATTTAAATACTAAAAATATACGTCTATTTCTATTTTTTATGTATGTGACGCCTAAGGAATTTCTCACAATACAGCAAGAAACGCTACCAGTATCAGAATGGTCAACATGTTTATCAGTCTTGCGAAAGTTAAACAATTTGTCACGATTCGGAAGAAAATGACCATTTATTTTCTCTTTAATTCGTCGATAAAATCGGATCGCTATTCATGCCCTCAATTTTGCCGGTCGTTTCCAAGCCTTGACTTCCGCTATGATTCAAGTTGGTGCAGTGAGCAGTGGTAAATGCGCACTACACGTGATGCGAAATGTGTTATAACTATTGATTTGATCTTGAAGGGAAAGACTCTAATCAACTTGGGCGTGGTCCTCTTTTCGTTTGATAACATAGCGCAGAGCCCTTTCTATTTTAATCGATTACTGGGTCTAAATCTCAAGTGTTTACCTCAGATAAAATTTAATTCTCTATAAAATACTCTCAGAAGTCTTTGCGACTTTTGCATTCATAAGAGTTCCTATGATATAAATCTTTATCTCAATGATAATTGTTAATTTTAGGCTTATAAAATTCACATTACTTTTCCGTTCTGAACGCTAAATTCGTTTAAAACTAGATTCAAAGATTCCTGTGGACCGGTGGACGCGCCCTTTTTCCTGAGGATTTTTAAGCAAGTCAGT
>NC_088366.1:26949225-27004225 GCF_034508935.2 Berghia stephanieae
CAGGGCCACGATGCCCCATAATGTAAATATTTGTTATTTTTTCATCTTAATTTTTTAAGTAAAATAAAACGAGAGATTGAAGCGATATGAACAATCTGCGTGTAAAAATTAGCAGTGATGTTAAGTTTGCTCCGCGTCTCAAACCGTAGCCATCGTTAACTCATAGCCTGATACTGACAAAAATTGACGTCAAAAGACAAGTCTTTGGCTGAAAAAAGAAAACAACTCGTGAGTTGTATTGACTAGTTCAACCAATGGAATCACTTGTTTCCTTGAGCTCTACTAATGACAACTCCCTAGACGCTGCACGAACCTTTAAAATGACTTCAAACGGTAAGTTCTAGAAGGTTCTAGTGTCAGGCTAAAAGTTAACGATGCTACACTTAAACGCCATCTTCTGACTTTGTTTATCAATGGATCTCTACCAAGTCTATGTATTTCTAGTTGTGTTCTATCGGGATGTTTACGTCAAAGTTACTTGTTGAAAATACTCAAACCAATCTAATTGTTACCTCCCTTATTTGGTGCCTTGCGCATGACTGTAAAGTAGTGGGCGGAAGGGTAGACCGGCAATCGGCCATTGTTGTTTTTTTTTGTTGGATGGAACGTTGATTATTATCAAGCATTAAAATTCTGAAACTAGCTGACTCATTGTTTTATGTGTTGTAACACATTTATTATATTACTCATGCGAGGCAGGTTAGTGTTTTCCGTTCGCAACTCATCATCTCTCCACCTCCTTCTTTTGCACTCGGCTGCATTTGTAACTTGCCTCATCAAATCGGTATTTCATGCTGAGTTAAACTAGATGTCTTTAAGTGGGAGGAGTGGGATGGGGTGAGTGGTTAAGACAGTGCACTACGACGCGGAAGGTCCTGAGTTCGAGATTGCTTCGTGTACTTTCGTTGTTTGGCTTGAGCAAGACAATAGGATTCAGTAGTCTGATGTCACGCCGCCCGGCAACGGCGGCCATCTTGGTTCTAAAAATAGAAAATCATTACTTTTTATTCTTCATGCTGGCTAGAACTTTTCATTCCCTTTTCATATGCCTTGTGATCAGAATGTGTAAAATTCAAAACATGATCAAATTTATGTGGTTTTTTTTTCCTATGGAAACGCTTTTATGCTCGTCGGAGAAATATTTCATACGGGCGTCCGCCATTGTTCCGATAGTTTAGAGCCAGTGTTACTAAGTTACCATGCGTCATTAGGAAAGAAGTGACGTTACGACTGTTGAAGAGTATTTATTAACTCACAATTTGGTCAATTTCGAAAATGATATCGACGAATGTTAAATGGTGAATTTAAAGTTAGAATGTGGCCCAACCTTTGACACCAATATCATGTCGGGATGAATTAGCGCTGGAAATTGAATTTACAGCAACATATCATATTATTTAACTCAGGTTTAACTTTACTTCGATATAGTGCGAATAAATGCTAGGTTCTTGTTTTAAAAACAAATCAACCACCCCCCCCCCCAAAAAAAAAAAAAAAAAATTAAAAAAGAACCCCAAACAAAATAACCAAAGCAAAACAAAACAAAAGGACACACACAATACACATATAATACTCACACACATGAAAAATGAAGAAGTATGGTAAACAAAACAGAAGAAACCAGTGGGAGAGGAAATAGGAAGAAGACGATGGAAGTGGATTCGACACACGCTTAGAAAGAATGACTCCACTATATCAAAGAAAGTATTGGACTGGGACCAATGCTATCTATATACTCTATAGAGTGCTATGACTGGGACCCTCAGGACAAGGATCAAGGGGAAGGCCACGAGGAAGACGGAGAAGAATTAAAGAAGCTGATATACAGAAAAGTGATAAGACATGGAATGAGATAAAAAAAAAGTTAGCTCAGGATAGAGAAGGATGGAAACTGTTTGTCGCCTATACCCTGACCCAGGGTGAAAAAGGCAATGATGATGATGATGATTTACGTCAAGCCATTTGTGTAAGACATTCGCAGCACATTATGACCGATTCATCTTCATCTTTTTAACTAGACTACAAGACTGATGATAATTCTTTGAGCCAGACGAATCCGAATTTCCGCTGTTTGCAAGACGTGCTGCTGCATATTTTAGTTCCTTTAATTTACATGTCTCTCGGCATGCGATTACTTGTTTTGGGATGCAAGCTGGGTCAGTTCGTAGCCATCGTTAACATATAGCCCGACACTAGAACCCTCTAGGACTGGCAGTTTGACGTAGCGTCTAGTGAGTTGTCGTTATTAGAGCTCAAGGAAACAAGTGATCCCATTGGTTGAACTCTTGAATACAACTCACGATTTATGTTCTTTTGTGGCAAAAGACTGGCATTTTGACATCATTTTTGGTCGGTGTCAGGCTATAACTTAACAATGGCTACGGTCAGTTTCACCTACAACAAACTCCTCAATTATACTTAAAAGTGATAAAATTCAAAGACAAGTAAAATTAAGATATGTTTACTCTATTTTGGTATTTACCCCTTTATCTGGCCCCCCCGGAAATATGCAAAAAAATATCCCAAATTATGCGGGAGATATTGCAAATTATGCGGGGAAAAAAAGGCAAATTATGCAAGGGAAATTACAAAATATTCAAAACAAGAAAAACGTAATAAATCGCTGTCTAAATTTTTCCATTGCTTTATTTACATTTAACCAATTCAAAAATAAAGAACTACAACGCAAATTCAAAACTTAATTTTTTGTTGTAGCACAGACAAGCTAGAAGTCGTAGAGACGTTGTACTAAGACTCCTGCGCCTGTCTGACAATATCAGATTGTAAACAGAAAAACTGCGCTCAGCATCAGCGCTGTTGATCGTGGTGTATATGTACCACTTGGAACAAGCAGCCAAAGCTGGCACTTCATCAGAAATGGACTGCCAAAAATGTGGCACGTCAACAGAAGAGGTGATGGAGTTCTTCACCGCGAGGGGCCCCAAGCTGCCGGGTCTACCTCTTGATCTCCTCCTCGGGTACAGTTTTCAGCGTTGTGAGGCTCTCAAGTTGATCCCAACGTGGAGACAGGAGCAGCTTATCAGGGTAGATCTCAAGAAGACAAATCACATCGTACACTTGGAATTGGAATTGGAATAGCATCCCTTTAAAGTTAAATGGAAGTCACTGTCACGTATTTGGGAACATCGTCGGACTTTTTTGGTTTCATTTTTCTTCATACAATGGTCATAAATTCACGATAAAAACCATATTTTGCATAATTATGCGGTAAAAGGTGAATTATGCGGCCGCATTGCGGTAAGTGGCAAATTATGCGGCCGCATCGGTCGCGTTTTCCTGGGGGGGGGGGGGGCAGAACTTTATATCCCACGTAATTCTAAGGGACTGTCAGACTACAAGTAAACACAGTCTACAAAGTTTACGCTTTAACCCTATCTTCTGTTGTTTTTTAATAGTTCTCTTACTATTCCATGTTTTTTTAGTGTCTCCTCGCCTTTTTGTCGTTTTTGCGTCAAGATAACAAGAAATAAAGTGAGTAGAAAAGTGCCAGGAGACAAGAGAGAATAAAGCGTTTCCAAAATTTGGGAATCGAACCCATGACCCGACTGTTACGGCACCTCCGCCTGGCCACGATAGGGACGCTCTACAATCGACACAATCCACCACTCCAGAGTCGACTCCCCAATGCCACAAAAGTTTTTATTCTCTATTGTTATCTGGCAGTTTTAAATACACTCTAATGGTATGACTCTCACCGTTGGATCGGAAGATCCAGGATTCGAGACCGCTCTGAGCGGCGCATAGTTGAGTTCCTGGAAAAGGCTCTTTACTCAGATTCACATATCGTCCTTGGGTGTAAAAGGATTACCCGACGTTAACAGCGTTGTCGCTGTCTGAAAAAAATATAAAATGTCGCCTAGCAGGCGTCATGTCTCGACCTACATGTTTAGTGTTCCTGTTGGTTAAGGACCCCGTGTAAAGAGCTTTGAGCACGTTTAGTGGATATAAATAAATGTTTTCTTTTTCTTTTGTTAATCTTCGCCTTGCCCTTATACCGTGACATATCTTTTAACGATGTGTCGGATTATAAGTAATGGAAGACTACGATCTCGTCTATCTTCCTGGTGTTGTTTTTCAAATGGGAACAAACATGTTATGTCAACATTTCTCTCAGGTCTTCCAAGTCTTTATTTTAAAATCTAAAAATAAATGAGCTTTTATATAGCGCAATATCCACGAAACGTGTTCAAAGCGCTTTACAAGGGATCCGTGGCCAACAGCAACACTTAGCATGTAGGACGTGACATGGCGCCTGTTCGGCGATATTACAATTTTTTTTGGACAGAGACAACGCTGTAAACGACCAGGTACTCATTTTACACCTGAGTAAGGTGAGAGAATATGAGTAAAGATTCTTTTCCAAGGATTCAACTATGCGCCGAGTGAGGCTCGATCCCAGGATCTTCCGATCCGGAAGCGAGTGGCATACCACAAGACCACATACTTTATTCAAATCAAGGCCACTCGTGGGAGACTGTTGCTTCCTTTCGCAGCACATGACCTGCCCATCTCCATCTTTCCCACTAGATTGCAGTTGATAATAATTATTTGAGACTATAATAATAATAATAATAATAATAATAATAATAATAATAATAATAATAATAGTAATAATAATAATAATAATAATAATAATAATAATAATAATAATAATAATAATAATAATAATAATAATAATAATAATAATAATAATATATCTTTATTGTCCCCCAAAAAGTGGCAATTTGTCATGTGGTTACACATTTATAACAATACAATATTGACATAGACACACTCACACAAGGTGCACACTAGTAACATAGTAGTTATTGTAAAAAACAAAACAAAACAAACAAAAAAAAAAACAAAAAACAAACGGATCCAAAGTTCCTCCAATGCATCGCGTGCTGCTGTAATTGTTTCTTTAGTCTGCAAATCTCTCGTCGTGCGACTACTTGACTTGTCGGTAAGCCTAGCTGGGTCAATTTCACCTCAAAACATTGTACTCAATGGGATCCAATAGATATAATGCGCTTGGCCAAGGAGTTCACAACATTGCCATCCGGAATTATAACGGACCAACACACAAACTCTGTGTAACCATGAACTTTTATAGTCTGGTTAATACAGTTTAGTGAGAACAACTCACAAACGCGGATGGCAAAAACAATAACAAAGGCCTGAGTGACGCCATCTGCATACTATCTATAGTCTGAGGTCACGTCAGCCTAGCAACGAGCAGCTTGGTTCTAAATTGGTATTTTTTATTCTTCATGCTGGCTAGAACTTTTTCACATGTCATGTGATCAGAATGTTTAATGTCAAAACATGATCAGATTTATAATGTTTTTCTCATCTGGATACACTTTTATGCTCGTCGGAGAAGTAGTTCATAAGAGTAAGAGCGTCCGCCATTGTTCCGATAGTTTAGAACTAGTTGCTGTTACCTTGTGCCTTTACGAGGGAAGTGACGCCACGACTGTAGATCCCTATTACTACTAAAAGTACTGGAAATCAATGAGGATTATGAATCTCGAAAACTAAAAGCCGAATTTATAGTCACAAAAACATTATGGAATTTGGGTTAAGACTAGGATGTTTAATTGAGTGAATGCGACGTGCTCATATTTATAGGTCTGATAGCTGAACACAATTACGAGATTGTTTTGACATTGTTGTAATGTTGCAATATCTTGCTTTAGTTTAAGAGTATTTCCAGTACAACCAACGGACCCATAACAATTTGAGTTATCAGATCTGCAAATAAGTACCTACGCGTCAAAATGATGCATTTTTTCCTAATTCCGTCTCTTGATTGGTGAAAAACTTGTAATAATTACAAGAACGAACTAACATGGGATTTTCATCGATACGTGCGCATATTTGGTATGATTTGAGAGTTTCGTATAGGCTACACGTAGAAGATATTGAGAGATGTTGTTTTTGTCTCTAACACAACTAGAAACGGGTCAGAGTCAACGTGTACTGATTTGTAGGTCTGATAACCCAAATTGTTATGGGCTCATTGTTGAAATGGAAATACTCTCTAACCAACTCAAAATATTGTCCATTATAACAACGTGAAGTCGATCCATGATTAACAACTGTTATGTCGACTACCCAGAATAGGCTACAACAGTCATGAAGTCACTACCCTCGTAATGACGCATGGTAACTTAGTAACTGGCTCTGAACTATCGGAACAATGGCGGACGCCCTTATGAAATATTTCTCCGACGAGCATAAAAGTGTATCCAGAGGAGAAAAACATTACAAATAATATGATCTTGTTTGGACTTTTATACATTCTGATCACATAACATATGCATGAAGAATAAAAAGTACCGATTTTCTTTGTTTAGAACCACGCTGCGCGCCGTTGCTGGGCGACGTGACATCAGACTATTTAATTAAATAAAAATCGGTATATTCAATAGCATTTTAATACTACGCTATCTGTGTACGCGTATACTAATGGTTAGCATTATTCAGTATCTGATACTGAATAGTGATTTGTACTATTCAGTATCTGATATTGAATGGTGATTTGCACTATTCAGTATCTGATACTGAATAGTGATTTGTACTATTCAGTATATACGGTGTTTCTTCCGAGATACGCAGAAACCCGACAAAGTTATGGGAGGTAGGCAGCTGTGGGGAGTGAATCTTGGACTCAGGGAAGTGTACACCAGTGGGGAGTGAACCTGGGACTGGGTTTCGGCGGGTTTAGGGGGGTCTTTTTTACGAAGCTCCCGAAAACCGACAATATGCGGCAAAGTTATGGAAAGTAAGCAAACAGTGAAGAGTGAACCTGAGACTCAGGGAAGTGTACACCAGTGGGGAGTGAACCTGAGACTATGGTTTCAGCGAGTTTCATATAAAAGAAATTACTTTTTTACGAAACCCGACGAAACCCGGGAATATCTGAGAAAGTTATGGGAAGTAGGCAACAGTGGGGGGTGAAGCTGAGATTCAGGGAAGTGTACACCGGTGGGGAGTGAACCTGGGACTCTCGGTTTCGTAAAAAAGCAATACCAAGGGGGGGGGGGGTGGTTAGTTTTATACGAAACCCGCCGAAACCGGACAAAGTTATGGGAAGTAGGCAGCAGTGGGGGGGGGGGGGGGATGAACCTGGGATTTGGACACCGATAAGGATTGAATCTGGGACTGCGAGAGGTTGATAACAGTAGACAGTGAGCCCAGAAGGTACTTTTATTTTTCAAAACCTACCGAAATTGTCAAAAGTTAACTTTGTCGGGTTTCGGCAAGTTTCGTAAAATAAGAAACAACTCTAAAAAACACCACGTGTATTCAGTAAATAGATGTCAATTGTAGTCTGATATTCAGTATATATTTAATATTCATACATATTATATTATATTATTATTTATATTATATATATTATTATATTATTATTATTATTATCATCTATCATATTATTATTATTATTATTATTATTATTATTATTATATTATATTATATATTATTATATATTATTATTATTATTATTATTATTATTATTATTATTATTATTATTATTATTATTATTATTATTATTATTATTATTATATTATTATTATTATTATTATTATTTATTATTATTTATCATTATTATTATTATTATTATTATTATTTATTTATTATTATTATTATTATTATTATTATTATTATTATTATTATTATTATTATTATTATTATTATCATTATTATTAGTGTTATTATTATTGTCTTGTAAATTTCAATATAATACGGCAATTAATTCACGGAAGTACATCGCTCAATTAATAACGGCAGAAAGCCTGGCCACATATTTATAATGAATTGGATTTGTCTTAGATGACAAAACAAACAAACAACAACAACAGAAAATGAGACAAACAGAAAAAAGCAAGATTTAAAAAAAATAATAAACAATAGAAGAGAACACCAACAAAAAACAACAACGAGATTATAGCACATAAACGATATTCGTAACAAATTGATAACTGATTAAATATCTACTACTTGATTTTTAAAAATAAATTTATAATCATAATAATGATGATGATGACTATTACAACAACAACAACAACAACAAGAATAATAATAATAATAATAATAATAATAATAATAATAATAATAATAATAATAATATAATAATAATATAATAATAATAATAATAATAATAATAATAATAAAATAATAATAATAATAATAATAATAATAATAATAATAATAATATAATAATAATAATAAATAATGAATAATATATAATAATAATAATAATAATAATAATAATAATGAATATAATAATAATAATAATAATAATAATAATAATAATAATAATATAATAATAATAATAATAATAATAATAATAATAATAATAATATAATAATAATAATAATAATAATAATAATAATAATAAATAATATAATTACAACAACAATAATATAAAAAGAACAATAATATAATACAAACATTAAAGTATATTACAAGCAAATAAAATGCTTAAAATAAAAGTTTTAAAAACATTAAAAGACGGGAGGAATTTTTTTTAATATTGAAAAAGAAAAAAAGTCACCCCTATTTGGATTTGAACTCCTGACCTTTGAGTTCAGAGTCAAACAGCTTAACCACCAAGTCATAGTGTCACTGCACTGTTAATGACATTTAATCATGTCGATTTAGACATTAAAAAAAATTATTTGAATGCCACTCTTATTTTGATATTTTGAATTATGTCAATTGCGCAATAGCAGTAATTAAAAAATAACAATCAAAATATTTTGACACCTTCAGTTATGAAAATATCGGACTGTCAGTTACTGCACGTGTTCAATCTGGAAGTAGATAAGCAGTTTATTTACATTCATTGGAGATTGTCTCACTTTTCATTCTCTCTATAAAAAAAGTGTTCCTTATGGATACTGAATAGTGGTTTTGCACTATTCAGTATCTGATACGGAATAACCACTTCGTATACTAATATGTTGGGCCCGGTGGCGTAGTAATTCGGGGTCTCGTCGTGTCATAAAAGGCAAGCATTTTTTGCGTTATAATCAGTGCCCGACATATTACTGAATTGGACGAAAGGTCAAAAAATCGTCAACAGCGAAGGATAGGTATGGTATGTTTATTTTTTTTTTGTACGGCTATGTAGTTTAGTGGTATGACACTTGCCTTGGGATCAGAAGGTCTAGAGTTTGATTGCTGCTATGAACAGCACATAGTTGAGTCTTTGGAAAAGGACCTTACTCATGTGTAAAATGAGTAGGCTACCTATCCGTCAGTAGCGATGTCTCTATCGGACAAATTGTAATATCCCCTGATAGGCCTAATGACTCGTCCTACCTGTTAAGTGCTGTTGTTGGCTATGGATCGCTTGTAATACGCATTGAGCACGTGTTGTGGATATTACTCTATACAAAAGCTCACGTTTTTATGTCTTTTACGATAAACACTTTTTCCCAATTTTAGGACAACAACATTCATGTGCACAACGAAAAATGGGTTAACAAGAGAACTCCTGTCACTAGCTGTCACCAGGGGAAATGTGGATTTACACTCCTTCTAAAATGGAATAACGGAAATTGCGTGCGAAACGCTATTTGGAAATGGAAATAATTGGGTCTCTATCGCAGGAACTTTCTAGAAGGTCACGTGTCACGTTAACCCGCCACCAATAGGGAACAAAGATGTCATGTCAAAAAAACTGGTTCCAATCTCATTGGAAGTGTAAAACTACTCTTCCGGAGGACTGAATACATACCATGTGTAATTCAGAAAAATGAGTAGAGCAAGAATTATGTTGATAATAACAGAAAATGAAGTGAGTAGAAAAGTACCAGAAGACAATAGAGAATACAAATTCTTATTCTCTGTTGTCATTTTCTGATACCTTGTGTAACTCTGGTTTCAGAGTGAATGCATCTTATTTTATAGTCTAAGTATATTCTAGTCGTCAGTAAAGATCATCCATCCTTGTTCTTTTAGGCACTGTAATCATAAGAATCATTCTATACATCCTGCTACTAAAAAAATATGATTCATTATGTAACCTTTTCATAATTAGTCATCCGAAGGCCTGGTCACATACACACTTCCAAGGATTTTGGAATGGAAGAGTAGAAGTATGATGCCACGACGTTTCTATAGATAGACGTCACTCAGATCTTTGTTATTGTTTTTTGCCATCCGCGTTTATGAGTAATGCTCACTGAACTGTATTAACCCGACTATAAACGTTCATGGATACACACAGTTTTGTGTGTTAGTCCTTTATACTTCCGGATGGTAATGTTATCAGCTTCTTAGCCAAGCGCATGCTATCTATACTATTCAATTCGATTTTGTGTCGGGGTGAACTAGTTAATTTGAAATTAAAATAATAAAAAGTATCCAATTTTCGTTGTCGTTTTTTCACAAGTTAAGATTATAACGCCATTTTCGGCAATAAAACGAATAAATTTAACAAAATCTTATGTTTTATATTTTTGACTGTAAATTCATTTTTCAGCATAAAATCAAACCCGACATTATACTGTTCTGAGGCTATCGGCACAAATTAGGTGGATGCGGTTATCACAGATTCTATCCCTTAGTTGTAGTGAATACTTTTAAGAGGACAGCATACAGCAACGTTTATTTTCGGGCTCGATAATTTCTATGAGTGAGCAAAACTCACAAAATCACAATAATCATTTCAAAAACAAGCCTTAACACCGAGATACCAGTCCCGTTGTAGAGAGGTCATTGTAATTTTTCTTTGTTCACAAACTAAGAGACTGAATTTGCATTCATTCAATAGATAGTATGCGCTTGGCTAAGAAGCTCACAACATTGCCATCCGGAAGTATAATGGACTAACACACAAAACTATGTGTAACCTTAAACGTTTAAAGTCTGGTTCATACAGTTTAGTGAGCATTGCTAATAAACGCGGATGGCAAAAAACAAAAAACAAACAAAAAAAAAAAAAAACAATAACAAAGACCCGAGTGACGCCATTTTCGATCTATCTTAACTGAGTCTGGCGGACTCTGAACAAAATACAAACCAGCAAACTAACAAAGATTTTAAACATATTTTGGCCATAAATCTCATTCATCCAATATCGATCGATCGATTTCGAGGAGATTTATGGCCACATTTATTTTCCAAAGTGAAATCTGAATTTATTTGTATTTGTATAGAGAGGAGACAGACTGACTCGTAGTCTTCTTAAAATACATAGAGTGATACATAAAATATACACGAAAATATAAGATGTACAAATAAACAACTAATTAAATGATAAATAAATATGATATAAATAAATAGTTCATCTACAATGTTTCACAGTGCTTATTGCGTTTTAAATTGCTTAATATACTCCCACGGCAGGCTTTTCTAAGAGGGATGATCAAAAAGTCTTGAGAATGCAATGAAGGAATCAAGATAGAACTTTGTAACTTGACATCAACCTAGCACAGTAAGGCACTTTTGCTACCCTTCTGTCACATTCAAAAGTCCTGGATAATCATATCATATGCAATGAAATCTGTAACGCGTCTTTTTTTATAGATAAAATGAAGTTGACTTCACTCAGGTCTTTGTTATTGCTTTTTGCCACACGTGTTCATGAGTAATTCTGACTAAACTGTATAAACAGACTCTTAAAGTTCAAGGTTACACATAGTTTTGTGTGTTGGTCCATTATATTTCCGGATTGTGAACTTCTTAGCCAAGCGCATACTATCTATAATATACAACTCGCCTTCCAAACACCAGACTTGACCGTAATCAGGTATTCAGTCAATCCTCTGAAGAATAGAGCAATAAATTGTGTGTTAAGTGCCCTACCAAGAAACCAACACCGGGCTAGATTTTAGGTAAAAAGGTTGGAGGTAAGAATGTATGTAGTCTGGCAAAGTAATCTCACTGTTTCATCTGGTATCTAAACATGTGACTCTACGATCCGAAGTCTAGCAATTCTTCTATGAGGCTATCGGCTCTCATATTTCATCATTATCTTTTGATATGTTTGGAAAATACATCAACCAAACTCTTGAAAATGCATTAATCATCATTTATTGTGACCCACCGTCTCAAAACGGGATTATGACGGAATGGTGGAGGTGCTGGAAATACAATTTATGACCATATATTTAATCAGAGATAGTTTGAGTTGATTCGGTTTTTAAAAAAAAAGAATAAATGTTGTTTTTCAAATTCAAATTCCCTACTTTTCTGAATAATAATATTAAAAAAAAAAAAAATAAAAAAAAAAAAAAAAAATAATAATAATAATAATAATAATAATAATAATAATTAATATAATAATAATAATAATAAATAATAATAATAATAATAATAATAATAATAATAATAATGATAATAATAATACATGACATTTATATCGCGTATTTTCACCACTGTTTGATGCCCAATCTACGTTACAAATAAATATACAAAAGTTACACATATTAAACGTACACAACAATGATATCAATAGCAGCAGTGTATTCAATATCCTATCAATATCATGAAAATGTAACGGTAAAAAAATTGTGCTTTATGATTGATTTAAAACTATCAATAGATTTCGCTTCTCTTATCCTTCTGGACAGGTCATTCCACACAAGGGGCATAAACAACAAGCATTAAAACATTTACTCTACAGTCTGAAATTTATATGTTTGCAAAGATAGATCTACTTACCTTATGTTTTTTTTGTGTGATAGCGTGCTGGTATTTTTAAACATCTTTATTCTAAATAGATTGTTGACTATTCTCTAGATCTACATTTAACCTCTTAGAACCTAAATAAATAAAATAAAGAGAAATATGTGTTTTATATATATAAAAAACATCTTTACGCGAATTACGGAGGCGAAGTAAAATTTGAAGTCTACGTTTCTGTAGCTGTTTTATTAATGTAACTTCCAATCAAACTGTTTTGGCATCTTTTAATGACCTTCAACTGTCCTTGAGTGACAACTGGCCTCTTTTTCGTGTTATATCATTATACTCATCAAGTTTGGCCGATAGCATGAAAACGGCATAGGGAACAAATTGTTATCTCAAAAAATGGTTCCATTCTCATTGGAAGTGTAAAACCACTCTTCCGGAGGACTGGATGCATACTTGTGTAATTGATATTCTAGTTTCAGATTAATTGCATGTTATTTTCTAGTCTAAATATGCTGGTCGTCAATAATGATCATACATCCTCGCTCCTTTACGTCCCGTAATCCTAAGAATCTACCTTTACACCCTGTTGCTAAAAATAAAAATAATGTTTCCTTTTCATTATTAGTCCTCCAAAGGATTGGTTACATACACATTACCAATGAGTTTGGAACTGGAAGAGATGAAGGTCTGAGGGATTATATGTTTTTCTCCTAATAAAACATAAAAATTGAACCCAAGTATCATATTTCCGCAATAAGCTTAGTATTTTTGGCTTGGACACCACCTCATCATATCATCACTACATGATTCCACTGGTTTATCTCTTATGGTTTAGGAGTTTATATTATATATATATATATATATATATATATATATATATATATATATATACATGGATATATGCATGGTTCCTCGGAGGACTAATAATGAATAGGTTACATATTGAATCATAAGATGGCATAATTATTTTTAGTAGCAGACCGTATAGGTAGATTATTAGTGTTACAGGAAGTAGAAGAGCAAGAATGGATGATCTTTATTGACGCCTATCATTTATTTAGACTATAAAATAAGATACCATCACTCTGAAACCAGAAGATCAATTACACAAAGTATGTATTCAGTCCTCCCGAAGAGTGGTTTTACACTTCCACTAAGATTATATGTAACATTTTGACATCCCACTTTTATTGTTCTCAATAAGTGGTTATTTCCTGTGGCAAAAGCTTTTCAGTTTCTTTTTAAAAATTAAATGTTTGATTTTTTGGGATAATAACTTATCGGAGCCTGAAAA
Source organism: Berghia stephanieae (assembly GCF_034508935.2). Taxonomy (NCBI): domain Eukaryota; kingdom Metazoa; phylum Mollusca; class Gastropoda; order Nudibranchia; family Aeolidiidae; genus Berghia; species Berghia stephanieae. The sequence continues at coordinate 26,963,174 of NC_088366.1, forward strand.
TGAACCTGCCTAAAGTTGTTTACGTTTACATTTTATACCAAAAAGGCAATCAAAAATGTCTAGACACTTGATGCTCACTTTCAAAATTCTTTGAGTAAAAGTTTTACGTACACAATAGCAGAATATAAGGAACATTGAATTAATTAAGAGCGAGACGGAAGTGCGTATGTGTCGGTGGGCAGGGATGGGGGGGGGGGGGGGGGGGGGAGTATATGCATTAGAAATATTTGATTTTAAAAATAAGTGCATAGAATAGTGTTGAAGCAGGTAAAAACAATAGTTGTATCCGAATTATGATTCTTATCTTGAATTTAATATAAAAACAATGATGAACATACAAAATACAGATTTAGAGCTGGGAACTAAACATATATTTATACACCATATTAAAAAAAAGCATCATAATTATTTATTAAACATACACACAGGAAAAGGATATGCAGAAAGCTATATGCCCGAAGCTAGGTCTTCTTCCAAGAAATGCTTTGTTTACTTTACCATGTCGCCTTCAGAGAGAAAGGGAGAAAAGAGGGTGGGAAAAGAGATAAATATAGAGAAAGGCAGAGAGAGAGAGAGAGAGAGAGAGAGAGAGAGAGAGAGAGAAAGAGAGAGAGAGAGAGAGAGAGAGAGAGATAGAGGCAAAGAGTGAAATATAGATATATAAAGACGGTATACAAAAAATAAACACAAACACATGCAAACACGCACGCGCACATGACATTAAAAAGAGAAAAAGATAATGAGGAAGGAGAGATAGATTGTTCCAGTTTCAGAAGAAAAAAAAACATACACACAATCATACATGCAAAAACACATAAGCAGAAAGAAAGAAAGAAGGAAAGAATGAGAGAGAGAGAGAGAGAGAGAGAGAGAGAGAGAGAGAGAGAGAGAGAGAGAGAGAGAGGGGGGGGTGGAAGGGAAGAATTTAAGTGATAACCAATTCTATCTCTAAACAATTTCTCCCAACCCACTTTCCCTCCCCAACTCCAATTTGAGGATTTAAATTACCTTTAAAAATCTTATTTTACGTACTCCCCCTATGTATGTTTGACTATGGCCAAACCCAAGTTATTGAAAAATGTTTTAGACACAGAGCTTGGTTATTTTGGAAACAATATCATGTGTAAATAGTTTTTACATAGAAAGAATAAATGAAAAAATATAATACTTGATAATTTGGAGAGCAATCTTTTCCCAGATCGAGGTGGATATATCAAAATATACTTAATTTAGTTATCACCCTATCATGATTATGAGTAGCATTCAATCCAAAAATGATCAGGTATAATTGGAAAGGGCAGTTATAACAATTTTAAAAACAAACGACCCAAATATAAAAGGAATGAAAATTGGAGGTGAAAAGATAAAAACAAGAATCAAATTTGGAAGCGACACGATAGGGAAGATTGTAGTGAAGAATATTCGATTTCTTTTGTTTAGCCAGAATATTTTATGAACTAAATAAAGAGCTATCCAAACCTATAAGAAATCATATTCTATTTTAAAAAATACGAGTGCGTCGTTATGTAGGTTGTCTATTATAATTTTTCTGAATATCCCCGTTATGAAAAAAAAAAATGCAATAAAAGATATTATCCTGAATGTCCAAGTAATCAAAATCAAAATGTATTACACCATTAGAAACAGGGCAGTTTTCTAAAACGATAGGTAAAAAAAATGTCAACGTTCGTCATTTGGCTCTCTAAAGTAAAAGTACAGTGCAACCCAGATATAACAAATTTGAAGGAGAGGGCGGTCGAGTCTGACTTTCGTTGTATCCGAATTATGATTCAAATCTTGAATTTTATATAAAAACAAGGATGAGCAGAGAAAATACAGATTTAGGAGAGGGACATATACATACATTTATGCACCATATAAAAAAAAAAACAAATGGATGTGGGTTCCACTGCATTTTATTTCAGTAGCCTATATATTGTATGAACTGGCGCAATGTCCCGTTCATTACATGGGTTTATTTGTAAGAATATCAAATTCAGAAATTAAGGAACAGGCACCGGTGTAAGATAAAGATCTGAACACGTGTGTATTAAAGGTGTCAGACAAAACAAGAAAGAAAAATACGAGGAAAAAAAAAACGATCCCCAAAAAAATCAATCGACCTCGACTGGGGCCTGAACCTGAGACCTTCTGATTACTGATTATTAAAGATTGTCATCAGAAGTCTGATCAGTCCAAAATCAAATAAAACATGGTGCGCAAAGTTTGTACGAAGAATACAGAGTTTTGATCCACTGTTCGTGAAAATCTGGATTTCAGGGGTTTGATCCGCAGACCATCTACACTATCAACACAAGCATGATCGTGGTTTGAGACGGTGGGTCCAAATATTTCTCATTTTTTCTTCAGCTTGATGTCTAAAGGCTATGTCGATTGTAAACATGTCCATTGGGGCCATTGTTATGAGAAATGTTACCTTTTGCCTCACAATGACCTTGGAACTGAAGTTAATTTGGTATGGATATTCTTTATCTGGGCTTCAACCAGAAGACATTATGACTAAAGAAATTGTTCAACTGTCTGTGGATTTTTTCGCACTGTTAATCCTGGAACTGAACACTGCAACAATTTCGTTCGGTTCATGCAATAATTGATACAACAGTGCGTCGGGGGAAGATAGTAATTTTATACTTATTTTTGTAGGGATAAAATTGTGTAATTGTGTCAAATACAGAGACATGAACACGCAATCGCCACCAATATCCCAACAGTTGCGATTATCTCCGCAAAACCAAGCTGCAACTTCAAAGCTTGAATTGACAGTCTAACGTTCTCTCCCTAGAGCTTTTTTCACAGGCTTCCTTTCATATTTTTAGTATAATGTACGAGAATCTTGGAAAAGTTTTGAAGATGCATTGTTGCTTTTTTCACATTACTCAGAGTGAAATATTTGTTATGTATAATTTCGCTGAGTCTGAGATGACCAAGATTTACTATGACTCATTAGTCACATTTACCAGTGATATAAAAATATGGGATGGATATCAATTCATTATATTCGGGTAACACTGTACTTATTTTTAAGTCTGACGTGATGAATTATTACAGTCTCATTGGCCTGGTGGTTAAACTTGAAAACCAACATAAATATCATCGAAATCGAAAAAGTGATCTCTTCCTATTATGTTAGTCTGACCTTCCTACGCTTAGTTTTAAATATAAAAACCCAAATTATTGTGGTCTCACAACTAGTTTATAAAGAAAAAGCCTGGGAATAATTACAAAATACCATTCATTTAAAAATGTTGAGTAAATCTATAATTTGTCTATATCTATTTGTGTTATAAGACATGTGAATATTATTTATCAACTCGTAGGTTAGAACTCGGTTACTCGTACAACCATGTCGGCCAACAGATGGATATGCTTTTAAACGCCAAAAATTGCCCTAGTTTAGATTTACGAACAATTATCAAGATTTAGACGGTGTCATTCTTGGTCGATAATGTACTTTTAGTTATAGCAGTTTGATAATGTTGAAAAAGTAATAAAGAAGTGCCTAAAATCAAGAATCCAGTTTTCATTCAAATATTGATTTATAAAAAAAATTCTACCAATACCAAATTGGTATATACCAGAAGTACATTTCTAAGTATGTCACCAATTATTTGTCTGAACTCTCCGATTCTGGAGAATGAGTGATTCTATATGGAGAACCACTTAATTTCTCGGCAATAAATAGTTGTTGATAACACCAATATGAATATCAAAAATGTACATCTAAATATATTATTACATTGATTATACCAATTTGTTGTGAACTATGGACAGATTAATAGGAGATGGTACTCGAGGCAGTTTTCAATTGCATATTGTAAACTTTAAAAAAAATTCTGAGTACAACAACAAAACTTGAGCTAGATGGTACTTGAGTTGCAAAAATTCAATCAATGCGTCTTCAACAATTATGTGTCCCATCGCTACAATACGGTGCTGTGTCAGATTGAAGCAAATACCAATTGCATTTTTGACTAAAATACTTTTTAAATATTTTGATTTCGATGAAAAATTTAACATGATATTGGATATTATTGCATTTTGTATATCAATTATTTGAAACTCTCGAATGTACAAAGTTGAACATTCCAAATGAATGTAAATAGAGATAATTGTACTATGAATATTGACTATGACACTAAGATTTGTGTATTAAATATTTAATACTCAATATTATTAACTTTGATTGTTTATATAATTTTGATAAATGATATCTATCCAGGAAATTTACGCAGATCATTTAAAGGTTTTAAGAACCTTTTAGCTCTTAAACGATACAATACGATACAATGCGATGCGATAGATAAATAACACAAGTCAAATGAAATGAAAGCTTTAATCTATTTAACGAATACAGAAATTTGTGAACGTGTTGGGTTTCCCCATTGTCAACAAAACACGATGAATGAAACACGAAAGATGAATGAGTGTTTCATTAATCATGTTGCTGCCTCATCTTGGCAAAAACTCGCAAACTTGGGACCCTTTTTTCCAAGAAGAGGGTCATTTAATTCGATCAATATTTGAAGGACGAGTTTTCTGACCAAATTTTTGAATACTTATTTGTCCAGAGTATAGCAGTTATCTGGTTAATTTGTTTGACATTATTATAGATAGAATGAAATTGACGTCACTGAGGTCTTTGTTATTGCTTTTTGCATCCTCGTTTATTAGTAATTCTCACTAAACTGTTTTATCCAGGCTATAAACTTACAAGGTTACACATAGTTTTGTGTGATGGTCCGTTATACTTCCGGATGTCAATGTTGTAAGCTTCTGAGACAAGCTTATACTATCTATAGAAAACAATCTACCACTGCTTCCGGGTCGATACCGTATTCGTAACATGATGATCTCACCGATTGAACCATATATACTCGAATCTTTGTTCTCTTTGTTTAGGCAGCCTCACTTGGTGACCGATTTTCACAAAATGGGACTCACCACCGGAATCTGGTATTATGTCGTGGTGAATTGACCAAGAGTGATGATTGATTTGACCTTTTAGTTTTTTTGGCGTTTTTTTGTTTGTTTTATAACAACTTGTTATTTTTCTCAACAATAAAACAAATAAATTTAACCTAAATATCATATACCCGGCTAAAATGTATTTTACAATAGGTAAATCATCCTCACATGATAGAAGAAATGAAATTGACGTTATTGTTTTTGTTTTTAGACAGCCATTTTATTGATTAGTTCTCACTTAATTATATCTACAGATAAAACGAAATTGACGTCACTCAGCTCTTTGCTGTCGGTTTTGGCCAGCCATTTTATGAGTACTTCTCATTAAATTATATCAATCCGACCATAGATAGAATGACGTTGACATCACTTGGGTGTTTGTTTTTTTTTTGTTTTTTTTTTTTTTGCCATCCACGTTTATGAATACTTCTCACTAAACTGTATTATCCAGACTATAGATAGAATGCGCTTGGCCAAGGAGTTCACAACATTGCCATCCGGAAGTATAGCGGACCAACACACAAACTCTGTGTAACAATGAACTTTTATAGTCTTGTTATTACAGTTTAGTGAGAACAACTCACAAACGCGGATGGCAAAAACAATAACAAAGGCCTGAGTGACGTCATCTGCATACTATCTATAGATAGAATGCGCTTGGCCAAGGAGTTCACAACATTGCCATCCGGAAGTATAACGGGCCAACACACAAACTCTGTGTAACCATGAACTTTTATAGTCTTGTTAATACAGTTCAGTGAGAACAACTCACAAACGCGGATGGCAAGAACAATAACAAAGGCCTGAGTGACGTCATCTGCATACTATCTATAACAGTTCATGGTTACACAGAGTTTTGTGTGTTGGTCCTTTTTACTTACGATGAGCATCTTAGCCAAGCGCATACTATCTATAGATAGAATGCGCTTAGCCAAGGAGTTCACAACATTGCCATCCGGAAGTATAACGGACCAACACATAAACTCTGTGTAACCATGAACTTTTATAGTCTGGTTAATACAGTTTAGTGAGAACAACTCACAAACTCGGATGGCAAAAACCATAACAAAGGCCTGAGTGACGTCATCTGCATACTATCTATAAACGCTCGAAGTTTGACTTTGTTCTGTGTGTTTGTTCGTATATCTGCCTGGCGCATGATTTGAGTATTTTACCTAAACGCTAGCATCGATACCGTTTTGAAGGGATGGGTCACAAAGTATCTCTAACATTTAGAATTACACAATTGTTATGTGTTTTGGCTACGATTGTCTCGGTGCGCAGAATTGGTGAGTATTTTAATTAACGCATAACTATGAATTGAGACCCTGTGGGAGGTAGAGCGAAAAGGTAGAAAAAGCACCTGACCTTATAAGAGCCCTCGTGATTTCGATAATTACCTCTCACCGTACTGACCATTTTCCGGATTTTCCTCAAAACATCATTATCAAAACACCCAACATAATATAAAATTGTAAAACTCTAACTCAAAGGGAATAAAAACATGTTGCTTATTTTGTTTAGTACTTTATAACAACACTAATCTTCAAATTGTGTGATGTACAAAAGAACTCTGAATGAGATAAATGTTGGTTGTGTCGTAAGGAATGTGACAATTTTCCAATAGTTGGTAAGGAGTGCGTTAATTCCAATTCGTGTTAGGACTCCAAACAAAGCACAATTATCTGACCGATTTATTATATGATATCGGTCAAATTATCTATCGTGATCTCTAACGTTATAAATTTTGTTTTGTATTGAATACTCCAGAATACTTGGATTTCAATCATTTGGATTAGCCTATTTATGAAAATAATAACAGAAGGAGACAGACAAACATTGCCTAAGCGTGATGGAGACAAGAATATGTCCTTTTCCATACGAGATAATGAGAAATGATCTCTCTCTCTCTCTCTCTCTCTCTCTCTCTCTCTCTCTCTCTCTATCTCTCTCTTTAGTTTTGTTTGTATATATATATGTCATGGTAACTTTCATAACCTGCTAAATCGCCTTTTCACCACTCAGAGAAAAATTGCAATTTTTGTGTTCTTTATTAGTTGCCTTAAAGAGGAAAACACTTAGCTTGTTTGTCTCTTAGAACAGAACCCTGAGTCTTTTGAAATGTCAAGACTGCTTGAGAGTGTAACTAATTATTTGTCTCTGGATGTGACTTATCAGGTTTTCAAAATCATCTCCTCACATGTTTTTGTATGTGTGTATAACGTGTGTGTATGTGTGTGTGTGTGTGTGTGTGTGTGTGTTGGACATAGCCCTTTAAGTAATTACCTGTTACCCAAGGGAAGCAGCTCCACACAGATCATGAGCACTATTCACAGTTTCAATACAGACAGATAAACAAAAATGCTTTATGTCGTCAGGTGTCCTTGTATAGTTCCCTCGCCGGCGTGTCAAGAAATCTTGACAAATCTCACAAACTGTTGGAATTACCTATTCGGCTGTTTGGCGTGTACTATAGATATTTTCAACTGACATGACCTAAAGTGGGTCCGAAGTTTTGAGCCACGATAACAGACCTTAATGTTATTGTTGATCGTATATGTAAAAGTAAAATGCTAACTAGGTCTATTCAACCCATGGACAGAAAAGAAAGGACCTTAAACAAAGTGGGCTTGGTCTTCTTTTCGTTTGTTAAAATACGATGACTTCCGCGATGCGCAGAGCCATTTCCATTTTAATGGAGTACGGTGTCTAAATCCCAAGTATTTACCTTAGATACCTCTTAATTCTCTATAAATTATATTTAATACTCTCGGAAGTTTTTGCGGTTTTTCAAGTCATAAGAGTTGCTTTGATATACATATTTATCTAAATTATAATGGTTAACTTTAGGCTTATGAAATTCACATAACTTTTCCCCTCTAAGCGCTGAATTAGTTTAAAACTAGTTTTAGTCTGCTTGATATTATTCAGCAAGAACTAATCTCCCAGCAGGTAGTCTGAAAACAGCAACAAAGAGCTGAGTGACGTCAATTTCATTCCTCCTGTGGTATGCCGAAGGCGTTTATCATACATTTTCCTTTTTCAGACGGATATAGATGTTATAATTCTAAAGATTGCCTGTGATGACAAGCAGCGTGTCTTTTTCCTGACAGTGTAATAACGCATTATAGGCTGAGTGTCTGATCTTATTTGTTAAATCTTCCACCATTAGTGAAATAGAAATAGGGAACAATAGCGTGGTGTCAAAAAACTGGTTCCAATCAATCTCATTGAAAGTGTAAAACAACTTCTTTGGAGGACTGCATAATACTTTGCTTAATTGATTTTCGGGTTTTAGAGTAATGGTACCAATTTTTCTAGTCTGAATATATGTTGGTTGTCAATAAGGATCATCCCCCCACGCTGTTTTACATGTTTTACGTTTTACGTAATCCTAAAATCATCCAGCTACTGAAATAGATATGCCACTTCTATCCACTTGTAGTCTTGTAGTCTTCCTAAGGACTGTTACATAAACACTTACAAGGATTTTGGAACCAGACGAGTAGAAGGTGTGACCTGTTGTTATAATAAGCTTAAAAAATGTCTATTGAAATGGTTTTACAGATAATCGTGTATTATAAGAGAAGAAAACAATAACAATTCATCGCATTATCACAATCTATTGAAAAAGAACCAAACAAACTAATGATCTTTATTCATAGCTGGCTTCGCGTACCCGTTTTTTATAGAAACAAATACTGGCGTCGAAAAATATATTTCCCCACGAAACTTTATGACAATGCAGACGACCTTCGTAGAGCGGTGGAATTCGATATCAGCATCGGAATCCAGCTGTGATTTACTTCGGGTGAACACAAGAAGTAGGAGAAGATTGATTTATGCACGCAAATGTCGTTCATTGAGCATCTTATTGAAATACGTATATAACTCTCTGGTTTAAATCAATAAATGACAAAAGAGGACTTACTCGGACATGTTTGCAATGAAAGATTTATTCTTTAAAATCTAAAAAATTGCATATAGGTAAACTAGGGAGAATGTATCGACAGAACGAAGTTGACGTCACTCAGATCTTTGCTATTGTTTTCTGCCATCCATGTTTATGAGTAATTCTCACTAAATGTATTAACCAGACTATAAACGTTCAAGTTTTGTGTGTTGGTCCGTTATATTTCCGGATGGCAAGGTTGTTATTTTCTTAGCCAAGCGCACAGCACCAATACGTTTTCCTATTCAGAAGCAAATTTCAAATAATTTTGGAAGACTTTATATTTTGTACATCATGATATCAGTTATTTATTTCACTGATGTTTTTACACAACCAGCGTGTATTTATTCTCAAACACGAATAAAATTGCCATGACCTTATTGTTGTAATGAAAATAATTTGAAACCAAGCAAAACATATAGATAGAATGCGCTTGGCCAAGGAGTTCACAACATTGCCATCCGGAAGTATAACGGACCAACATACAAACTCTGTGTAACCATGAACTTTTATAGTCTGGTTAATACAGTTTAGTGAGAACAACTCACAAACGCGGATGGCAAAAACAATAACAAAGGCCTGAGTGACATCATCTTCGAACTATCTATAGTCAGATAGTCCTATAAAAAGCTCATCGCTCCGCTCATTTCTTAGACCTGAAAATGACACAATAAATAAAATAAAAAATAAAATTGGGAAGAATGATCTGTGATACATAAAGCAAAATCTATAATATTCAATGACGTCATAACAAAAATATTAGAAGCTCTCTCTCTCTCTCTCTCTCTCTCTCTCTCTCTCTCTCTCTCTCTCTTTCTTTCTTTCTTTCTTTCTCCCCCCCCCCCTCTTACTCTTGTGGGATAAGAGAAAAGTAAAATGATTACGTCTGTTGCGATTGAACAGTTTCAGCTAATAAAACAACTACATTGACGTTTTGGTATTGGTGGTAGCAAGCAATGTGATTATACCCTTTCCCCACTTCTCACAATATAAACGAATATCTTGCACAGTTTTATAAAGGTGTATAATAACTAGCTTTGCTCATTTACAAACTATTTCTATTTAAGCATTATTTCTTTCATTTCATCTTGTCCTTAATTTATATATACGTTGCGTGGATTCGTCTCGCGGGGAAACTCAAAACGACAATTATCCTTAGTCTTAATTGTTTTGTCACTAAAGCTTCATATAATAAATCAGACATTAATTTTTAAAAATGTTTTGCTTAATAATACGCCATTTACATAAGAATTCAGCAAATTATGAAAGCCTATGATTCTTTTTTCCCCTTTGCCATCAATAACATTTTTTACACAAAGTTGAAACATACGGAGTTTAAGTAAAGAGGTTTGAACAAAAATAAAAAAAAGAAGCAAATTATAACAATTTTTATATTTCCCTTCGATATCATGTTTATTTTTCCACAACTAGCGTGTAGACGCTACGCATTCGTATATAAATATATTGCAAAAGAAATGTGAAGAATGCCAGTCTTCATTATTCCAAGCTTTGTTCAGACTGGAAAACTGCTGTCCTAATTCCACACTTCCGGGTATCATTTACCCGCCACGAAATATCGGGCGAACCTTCAAAACAGAATATTGTCGCGATGGTTTGGGTGCTAAATATTGAATTAATATTCATAAATATACAAGTTGAGTCGAATTGGTATGTCATACCGTGCCGTGGTCTGAAAAAAAAACATGAATCAAATTTTGGCCAGAGAACTCGTCCTTTAGATATCTATAGATTAAAAAAATGACTCTCATATTGGCAAATACTCTCAACCTGGGACTTTGCAAGTCCCAGCTTTGAGAGTTTTTGCCATGATGAACTCCGGCTCGATGGGCCCTTAGCTCTGAAGGGCTATTTATTTTTTAAAAAGAGATATGCAGTGAAGTTAATAATTGTTTTGGGTTAAATTCTGGTCATGTTTACCTTTAGGCACCTCTCATTTTACCCTAAACGAACCAGTAGGCCGTTTTGTGGCAATGGGTCACACATTTTTCCCCCGGAATCCTGATTTTACGTGACAATTTATTTCAGAGAAAAATCAGGACACTCTAGTCTTAAACAATAATGAATATAACAGCTTAAAAAACAAACAAACATGGAACGTTTCGGGCTCTTCTTCACCCAACAACAAAAAAATACAATAAAGACATAAATACGTTATTAAATTCCAGATAGACCACAAAGATATCGTTGTCGTCTATCTGGAATTTCGTAACATATTTATATCTTTATTATATTTTGTTGTTGGCTGATGAAGAGATTTGAGCCCGAAACGTTCCGTGTTTGGTATTTTGATCTATTTTGAAGCTGTTATATTCATTTCTGTGTATTAATTTTTACAGCCCACAGCGACTAGCAGCCTATTATCACTTTGACACCCTAGTCTAGATTTTTGATAGCAATGACACAGACTGCCGCCGGGTTAGATGGGAAAAATCAGAAAACCTTCAGATCTATTCTATTTCTATCGATCCAGACTTCAGAAGTTGATTTGTTTGGGGATATGAGACGTCGTGAGAGTCAAGATTTACAAAGATTTCGCAAAATAGGTTTTCAAATTTTCTTTCAGCTTGTTGGTTTTGGGTATTATTTTCTTCATTGTTTTAGCCAAAGCCTCATGGGACTCTGGTCCATTCTAATTCTATAGAATGAATTTGACAATGAAGATCTGGCGAAAAGTACATAACGATAGACTTTAATCATATACAAAGGGTAGCAAACAAGTGAAGCTAAATAAGTGACAAGACGAAAGAGAATGACACGCTCCCTGACTATTCTGTATGAGCTACACTGGTTGCCTGTCAAGGAAGAAATCATTTTAAAGATTGCTCTGTTTTGTTTGAAAATCCTTAAATGATGAAGCAGATGTTAAAAGCATGCTAGAAATGTATATACCAAATAGGAATTTACTTCACTGACAAAACGAAACGTACTCTTAGAAATAACTATAATTAGAAATGTTTTGGAGGTCGTTCCTTTGCCCAGACTGGCCCCTTGTGTGGAATAACCTGCCCAGAAGGATAAAAGAAGTAAAATCTATTGATAGTTTTAAATAATTGTTAAAGCACTGTCTATTTACCATTACATTTTCATGATATTGATACATCACATACACTGCTGCTATTGATATCATTGGTCTATACGTTTTATATAGATACGTAATTTTTAAATATATATTTGTAACGTGCATTGAACATCACACAGTGATGAAAATGCGAAAAAGAACTGCAATGTATTATTTTATTATTATTATTATTATTACTACTATTATTATTATTATTATTATTATTATTATTATTATTATAATTATTATTATTATTATTATTATTATTATTATTATCATTCTTGACTCTTTCACGCTTTACTAACCATGATATACTCCGGCGTCATGGGCCTAATGGTTCTGAAGGACGTTTTTATTTGTTTGTTTTTTTTACATGTAGTGAAGAGAATATTATGTCATTTTCAAAACTGGCCAAAATTACAATTATATATTTCTGGACAACTTCACCCTCAGGCATCTCTTATTTACCCTTACCTAATAGCATTTGGGGGGAGGGGCGAAGTGGCCAAGTGGTTAAGGCATTGCACTGTGACCCGGAAGGTCCCGGATTCGAGCCCCGCCTCAGGAACTTAAGTCTTTTTTTCCTTAGAAAAGATACCCCCCCCCCCACACACACAATTTGCTCAGGATGATTCATGTTGATATCAGACATCTTGTTTGATGAATTATCTACTTTCCATCGTGGACTGCCAAGGCGACGATTTCTTATGATGTCCTGGCGGAAGGGCATAATTATATTTTATTTTTTAAATACTGTTTTAGGCGCAATCCAGATTTTTCGTGACAATTCTTTCGGGGAAAAATCACGAGACATAGTCATGACCTTGGATAGCGATGACAGAGATAGTCGCCGGGTTAGATGGATGAAACCAGAAATCCTTTACGTCTATTCTAGTTCTATCTAGTTATAGTGTATACAATTGGTCATTTTAGCCTTTATCTATTCCAGTTTACACTATTAATAAATCTGTTTGGAGGCGACAGGTCAAATATTTGTCGGGAAATTTGATTTTCAATGGCAAAAAAAAAAATGTCAGGGAAAAATCGTGACACTATATAGTCTGGGTTTTGGATAACAATGACACAGACAGGCACTGGGTAAGATGGGCTAAATCAGAAACCCTCGGATCTATTCTAGTTCTCTCGATCTAGACTTCAGAAATCGATTTGTTTGATAATATGAAATGGCGTGAGAGTCAATATTTAGAAATATAATATTATCGCAGTATTGGTTTTAAAGTTTCTTATTGTTAGTTTGCTTAGGGTATTATTGTCTTCATTATTGCGCATAGTTCAGTCCTTGGAAAATGTTCTTTACTTACATTCTCTCAACATACACATGTATAAAATTACTACCTGGCCGCTAACAGCGTCGTTTCTATCGAAGAAAAAAAAGTAATATCGCAGAACAGGCTTCACGTCTTGTCCTATGTGTTGTAAAGCGCTTTGAGCGTAAAGTGGATAATGCGCTATAATCTAAAGTTTTAAACTGTTATAAACTCGAGAAATATATCACGAGACTTACGGTTTTGAAGACCATTATCAAGCCGACATAATACTGTTTTGAACGAGACCACGGATATTTTTTTCTTTATTTTCCGAGTTTTATCAATCTAGAGTCCTCAATACTTACGCATTCTGAACTAACGCGTGTTAAACATTTTAGCCAGAACACCCGTCCTCCGTATTTTATCAATCGATTAAATATGACTTCATCAAAAGCTCTCAAACCTGGATTTTCTCAGATTGTAGAATCTTTGGCAGGATCGATCAGAGTAATTTTAATCGATCGATATATATATATATATATATATATATATATATATATATATATATATATATATATATATATATATATATATGAAGGACGAGTTTTCTAGCCAAGAAATAGTTAAAATACGTGTTTTTTCAGAGTACACGACAGAAATAGGGTTGAAATTATATGGGATCTCCGCTTTTTGAAAGCGTTGTCACAAAGTTTATTGGAAGACATCTCCTTTTACTTTGAATTACAATACAGTTGTTGAAGATTGCTGATCATGTCAGACATCCGTTTTGTCTGTAATGTGAGACCCATCCCTAGTGTGTAATTAGATGATTAGGACATCACAAAAAAAAGCATTAAAACACCGATGATGACTAGAAGAACAGCGATGGACATTATGAGTCAGTAATGATGGCTTGCATTTATCTTTTAAAAAAACGTTTATAGTCTGATCAATATATTTTAGTGAGAACTACACATAAAAATGGCTGCTAAAGACAATAACAAAGAGTGAGTGACGTCGATTTCTTTCCTTTTATAGAGCCATTGTAACCGATATTTCGTCGGTAACCTTAGAAAATGACAATTATATTTCATTTATATCTAAAAGGCTGCTGTGTGGTGTATCCTGCCAAAGAACATTTTAACGTTTTGGACAGAAAATATTATCTAGACTTCTTAAAATGAGGTGGCTGGCTTTCAAAAACCGCAAAGTTAAATATATGCATAACACGAGTTAACACGGTTCAGGAATCTAGGGCACTTTGGAATCGTCAAGAAAAAAGCTGAACTTTTACATGTTTACTCATGTTTAAAAATATTTTTTTAAAACAGCATATTTTTTTTTAAATCACTAATTTTAAAAACTTAAGATACTGTCTTTTGTCAAAACCCGACACATGCAGCCTTTCGAATAACACCCGTGGTTACCAACCAAAATCAGTCGAGGGTATGGAGCTCTGACAGCTCTGTGGTCTGGAGGACATGCCCTTTTAGAGAGAACGTCAAATAGCATTGCGCATGAAAAGTTCACAGTAATGCACCAGTTAAATCGTTTCTCAGCGTTCTTTTAGTCTGAGTTACATAACAATGAAGTCAGTGATTTACACGACGGGTAATTGTAATCTTGGGTGAATTCCTTATTATTTTTCATTCTTTGCAACACATCACTGTGAACTTTTCATCAATTTAAGTTTATTGGTTAAATTTTTTATTTGATAAAAGTATATATTTAAAAGTGAAATGTGATTTATCAAATACCTAGGGATAGCTCTTCAACCAAACGATAGATTTCCTCAGTTAATAAGAAAGACGCATGCGCAATGCTATGATGACGTTCTCTCTGTAAGGGCATGTGTGTGGAGGTGTGACGTCGTATGATGTTGTGACTGTCAAGTTGCTTGCCCCGCAATCTCCTTTGGTTCAACAGAATACGCTTCAACAGTAGGAACGTCACCTCCCTCATAATGACGCATGGTAACTTAGTAACTGGCTCTAAACTATCCGAACAATGGCGGACGACCTTATGAAATATTTCTCCGATTAGCATAAAAGCGTATCCAGAGGAAAAAAAAAACATTATAAATTTGATCATATTTTGACTTTTACACATTCTGATCACAAGACATATGAAAAGTTCTAGCCAGCATGAAGAATAAAAAGTATCGATTTTCTTTGGCCGCCGTTGCTGGGCGACGTGACATCAGACTATTGAATCCAATTACAGCTCCCCTTTATAATATAATCAACAGTCCTTCACCAGCTGAAACAAGAAACCAACTTTACCATTTCAGTATAGATAGAATGAAGTTGACGTCACTCGAGTCTTTGTTAATAGTTTTTGCCATCCACGTTTATGAGTAATTGGCTTCTACAATCATGACGTCATTTCCCCCCTGATGACGCATAGTAACTTAATAGCTGGCTCTAAACTATCGGAACAATGGCGGACGACTTATGAAATATTTCTCCGACGAGCATAAAAGTGTATCCAGAGGAGAATAACATTATAAATATGATCATGCTTTTACTTTTATACATTCTGATCACATGACATATTAAAAGTTCTAGCCAGCATGAAGAATAAAAAGTACCAATTTTCTTTGTTTATAACCACGCTGCTCGCCGTTGCGGCGCGACATGACATCAGACTATTGAATCCAATTCTCACTTACCTGTATTATCCAGACTATAAAAGTCATGGTTACACAGAATTTTGTGTGTTGGTCCGCTGTACTTCCGGATGTCAATGTTGTACGATTTTTAGCCAAGCGCATACTATCTAGAGTGAAATCAAGCTTGACCGGTGCCGAGGGATTGTTGCACTAGATATTATTCATAGCGCAGATTGTTGTGGCGCGGTTCGAAAATTATGTTATTTATGTCAGTAGGGTACATTCAGCGTTTATTCTTTACGACATCAATTGGATTCAATAGTTTGATGTCATGTCGCCCAGCAACGGCGGCCATCGTGGTTCTAAACAAAGAAAATCGGTACTTTTTATTCATCATGCTGGCTAGAAATTTTCATGCCTTGTGACCAGAATGTGTAAAAGTCAAAATATGATCAGGTTTATAATGGGTTTTTTTTTTCTCCTCTTTTATGCTCGTCGGAGAGATTATATTTCATACGGGCGTCCGCCATTGTTCGGATAGTTGAGAGTCAGTTAGTAAGTTACCATGCGTCATTACGAGGCAAGTGACGTTACGACTGTTGAAGCGTATTGCTAGAAATCATAATGTCCGATGGGAAAATAAACTACATGCATTATGAATATGTATATCATATATAAAAGATACCTATTTATTTGATAACATAATTTTATGCACTTGTGGATAAATAGCAACGGATGATTGTATTGTTAGTTTGGTTATGCCTGTGTGTGTGTGTGTGTGTGTGTGTGTGTGAGAGAGAGAGAGAGAGGGAGAGAGAGAGGGAGAGAGAGAGAGAGAGAGAGAGAGAGAGAGAGAGAGAGAGAGAGAGAGAGAGGGGTGGGGGGGGGGGGGGGGGGGGAGTAAGGCGTATTTCCTTTTTTACAGTTCATTTTTTTATTGATGGTATGCGTTTATGTAAAATGCTCACAACAATTGATAGCCAGATGAATCATATTGATGTACAAAACTTTAAATGTATATAGTCTGATTTATTTTAGTGAGAACTATCACCCAAAACAAAGAGCTGAGTGACGTCATCGTAGGTGTCTTCCTCACGTTTATAGATTATATTTGATTTCTATTAATGAGTATTGTAGCCAAGACTCTTTTATAGTGTTTTTTTTTACTAATTAATTACGAATAGGTTCGAACTTTTTAGATTATTGTTCCGTTCAAATATAAAAATATAAGATCTTTGTATATTTACTAAATTATGGCCGTATTCATGTATTCATGATTACATGTGATCCGGGATGCAAATTTCTGACACCTACTGCTATCCACTGCTTATAGGGAATGAGATTGGACGTCACCGGCGGAAAAGTTATTAGAGAGAGAACGTCATGTTGGTTGTGCGCATGCGTCTCTCGTCCTCGCTTCCGGTGAAAGCGGCTTGAGACGCTTCACCGAAAGCGAGGACGAGAGAGACGCATGCGCAAAACCAAATCGACGTTCTCTCTGTAAGGTGACCTCCAATCAAGGGACACTACTCTTCCGCTAATCTCATTACCTATATTCGAGTTATCCGGGATTCATTCGCTTATTCATCACAGGCATAGTCGTGAGGTTTCTGTATCCGTGGACACGGGTAAAGGAAACGAACCGACCAGATTCTGCCTACTGTACAAAACATCTGGTCGTTTTATGGTCGTTTCCTTGGCGATGGACACGCGGCCTAAAATAGTCCAAAAATTGAGCTGGTTATTGAAAAAAAATCACAATGCGGTTTTTATGGCTGGTGGTACATGAATAATATTCTATTTTGATAAATCTGGCATGACAGCTGGAGATAAAAGCATAGCGATTTTCATCGATTAAGTATGTACTATTTCTATGCCAGACGTTTTGTTGGCTATGTGAGGAGAATGAGAAATTACGAAATCTCATGGAAATCCATCGTAGGAGGAATGGCGAATATATCAAGCAAAAAAAAAAAAAAAAAAAAAAAACAAAATATAAAAAAAGACAAAAACCAAAACAAAAACAAAAACAACGAAACAGATACAAAAAAACAACAACAAAAACCAAAGAAAAAAAGACAACAAAAAAGTCACATCAATAATCTTTTTAAATGAGGAAGATTCAGCTTATGTGGCTTTGATGTCATCTGGTAACACCATTATTATCAATCTATTGCTTGAGATGTTGATGGCTAAAACACTCGCCTTTGGACGGGTGGGTCCAGGGTTCGATTCGCGATTTCAGCGACACAATGTTAAGTCCATGGAAAAGGCTATTTATGTTACTTATATTCTTTCAACCTTCTCCTCGCTCTGTAAAATGAATACCCGTTATTGTCTCCGTCGCAAATGAATTGTATTATCGCATTATAACCGTCAGTCTCGTTCTATCTACATTTAAGCGTTGCTATTAGCTTAGGAGCCATTGTTAAGTTCTGTGCTGAGCACGTTTCGTGGAAATGAGAAGGCATTTTTATTTACTATTTGGTATACCTTTCAATCCGGAATTATGCCGATGCGAGTGAGATACTGGAAAAAGAATTATGAGTCTTAAATTTTGCGGCTATGCGGTCTTATGGTATGACTCTCGCCTTTGGATCGGAATTTTCAGGGTTTAAGACCCGCTCTGAACGGCGCAAAGTTGAGGACTTAAAACAAATTCTCTCACCGTACCCAGGTGTAAAATATGCACCTGGTCGTTAACAGCGTTGTCTCTGTCAGAAAAATTGTAATATCGCCTGACAGCCGTCATTGTCTTGTCTCTTCTTACATGTTAAGTGTTGCTGTTAGCTTGGGAGCCCTTATGTAAAATGCTTCGAGCACATCACATTTAATGGATATTGCGCTATAGAAATTCTCTAGTTTTGTATGTAATTCTTTTTGAGTTGAAAGAACCCAAATATTTTGGGTGAATGCATTTCCTGTCTTATTCAGTGCCATGGTCCGTGACATAATACTCGTAACTAAAGTTTACACGGGCGGAAGCAAAATCGAGCTGTCATCATAGAGCTGTTGCTCTTGCGCATGATTTGGTGTGGTTTGTAATTCTTGTTCTCTCCTAAAAGTAAAAGCCATCAACCTTTAAGAAATGTTGTTTACGTCTCGTCTGGACGAAATTGACGTCACTCAGCTTTGCGCTTTGTTATTGTTTTAGCCAGCATTTTATGAGTAGTTCTCACTACTTTGTATCAATAAGATTATAGATAGTATGCAGATGACGTCACTCAGGCCTTTGTTATTGTTTTTGCCATCCGCGTTTGTGAGTTGTTCTCACTAAACTGTATTAACCAGACTATAAAAGTTCATGGTTACACAGAGTTTGTGTGTTGGTCCGTTATACTTCCGGATGGCAATGTTGTGAACTCCTTGGCCAAGCGCATTCTATCTATAACATTAAAGATTGCACACAGTTTTGTGTGTTGGTTCGGTATGTCCGGCTATAAGATGTTATTCGCTTTTTGGATAAACGCCTCGCATCCATTAGTGCTCGATACAATATTCTTCCACAGTCGTAACGTCACTTCCCTCGTAATGACGCATGGTAACTTAGTAACTGGCTCTAAACTATCGGAACAATGACGGACGCCCTTATCAAATATTTCTCCGACGAGCATAAAAACGTATCCAGAGAGAAAAAAAACCCATAAATCTGATCATGTTTAACTTTTACACATTCTGATCACAAGACATATGAAAAAGAATAAAAAGGACAGATTTTCTTTATTAGAACCACGATGGCCGCCGTTGCTGGGCGACGTGACATCAGACTTTTGAATCCAATTAATAAGTAAACTGCCGTGCATTTAAACATTTGGCCAGAAAACGTATTCCTCAAATATCCAGCAATTTAAATGACCCTTATCTTGGCAAAAACTCTCAAACCTGGGACTTTGAAAATGTTTATTTAAATCACTCGATATAGACCCTAAAGACAAATTTCCCCTTGGGGATGAATAAAGGGAATTTTATTTTATTTTCATTTATTTTTTATTTTAAACTTGTTCTGAGTTTGTTGATGGTCTTAGCATAGTACACTTATCACCCACACCCTCCCCTATCCTAATCAATGTTTTTACAACTTCCAAGTGTTTGCATTGAATGACAACATAAAGTTATGCAATTAATGCCCTCTACTAGATAATTTCCTATGTTCTAAGTTATTAAATGGACAATTATAAAGATACCAACTTCAAGATAAGTATTATAAACATCCAAGATATAGAGATTGTCCAGATTGTCACTTTTTAACTTCAGAAACGTTTAAAATAATAATACACAACTATAGGCAGATCAAAAAGACTACATATAATAAGGACGCCTAAGAGAGCCAGTCAAAATGTAAAGAAAGTATAGAGGGTAAAATCTAAACAATACTCACAACAAACGACGTTTCGGATCTTGGCCTTTTTCAGGGTATGGACAAGCAAATCAAGCAAAAAGTAAATCGTAAATGTAATGTTTTTTTCTCGTCATAGTTTGCATATATTGTCTGTCTTTTGAGAAATGGCAAGCACTGTAACGTCGTTTAACTATATCTATATCGAGCGAAAGAATTTGACGTCACTCAGCTCTTTGTGATTATTTTTGGACAGCCATTTGGATGTTTGGTTCTCACAAAATTCTATCAATCAGACTATAAACGTTAAAGGTTACACATCGTTTTGTGTGTTGGTACGTTTAATCAGACTGGCGGATGCTATGAGTATTACACATAAAGGCATAGCATTAATCCCAAATACCTTCTAGATTTCCTTGATATTATATGATTAACCTTTGACATTATATTCTTTGTGTATCCAGCCATCTTCCAATTAAGCCGTCTTGGTTCGAGACGATTTCTTTATCCACAGATTTTCCCCAAAATTCCTCCGTTTGGACGTATTTCGATCCTATCGTTTAATTACATGTTCTTTTTATTTTTATTTTACTGTACTTTTTTAAAAGTTTGGTATTGGCAATCTTCATACTTACCCAGTATCAATCATGTAAACGAGGATACTAGTATATTAAACTGTGCCATAGTGCCCAAAAACGGTATTATGCCTGGATTAATTTTTTTTTCATAATTAGAATTTTTTTGTGTGTTGAAAATAGGTAGTTTTGTGACTTCAATGTTTTAAATGTTCTAATTTTCTAGTACAGGTCAGTTTGTCTTCATGCCCATGTTATTTTCTTCCAATTTATTCTGAAATTATACCACAGTGACGCGATAGGTAACAATTGAAATAGCTCTCGATACAAAAGTAAAGGGATCGGTTCGACCCCGACTCTAGACAATGTTATTTCAGATTCCCCTCTCCACCAAGGAATGCTTGCCCGTGAATATTTATTGGTAAATCTTGCGGAAAGCATTTTTGCGATGTGTGACCTATAGTCTCGGAGTGGTATTATAATGTAGGAGTTAACAGCACATCAAAAAGTGATATCAAAGTTAAGATTTCGAAAAATATGATTTTTTTTTTGTTTTCGTTCATATCTGAAGATTTATTCGGTGCCCTCAATAAAACACCAATTGACAAAAAGTTGCACACTTCCAACTATAAATTCAATTTTTAATAAATTAACTTTCTCCTTAACATCAATTTCTAGAACTTTCCTAAAAGCTTCACGGCACCCACTAAATACACTAAGAAAAAAATAACAACATAATAAATATTTCATTCTTATTCAAACAAGAATGCAACACGTACAATCTCTACTTTACATTGTTCAGTAAAATGAGCTCTATAACACAGTGTCAAGTTTTTATAGCTATAAAAAGTTTAAATTAAAAAATAAAATTAGGATGTACAAAAGAAATCAGAATGAGAAATTTGTTGGTTGCATCGTTATGAATGTGACGATTTATCCATGGTTCGAAAGGAGAGGATAAACCATCTCGACATAATACCGTTTTGAGACGTTGGGCCATATAATAATATACTGTATCACCCTATCAATTTTGCAGCAGACAATCATTACTGACAAGATTATGATACTGCAACAGGGATGATCTCTCGTGCTCGTGAGCTTTAAGATTCTAAAGAACTGAAGTACCAATATTGACAAATGATTGACCAATGCTTTTTTTAGTATCTACTACGGGAAATCAAATTAAATTGTTTTCAGAATAAGCAACTATCTTGACGTTCAATTGAGAAGCAGCGAGGTGACTATTTCTCCAACCCGTTTTATGTGAACGAACCCTCTAAATATGTGACCAATCTTCTCAAAACGGTATATCTCAGGGTGAACCTGATAGTAAAACTATAATTTTTAGCGGAACTTATATTATAAAATAAAGTAGTCCTTAGAGAGCCATCAGGCCCATGGAGCCGAAGTTTATCACTGTTTTTAAAGCGTAAAACCGTCAAAATCCATTCCTCGCTACTTTTTGGATTGGACGCTAGTCTATCGCAAAGTACATTCTGTCAGATTTAATAGACTCAGTTACTCAATCACTGTTGTGTGGACAGGGCGGGGTCAGAAAAAAAATCTCGAACAATTCTAGTCCCTTTGCGTGGGAAGCAAGAACTCAGCCAGTTGAGCAATCGGAATGTTCTAGTTAAAACAAACGCTTTCATAAAATAAGAGTGGGGTTTGTTCCTTAAATTCCAAAAGATTTATTAATCCAATTCTGATCAATTTGATTTTCTTAACTCCCTCCTTGCTAACCATAGAAAAATCGTCACATTCGTTACGATTTAACCAACAATTTTCTCAATCTGATTTTTCTTCTCAAATCACATCATTTAAAGAGGATATTTTGTTATAGCTATAAACTCTTGACACCGTCTTGTAGAGCTTATTTTGCTGAAGAATATTATATTATATAGAATGTGCTTTTTTCTTTTTTTTCTGTTTGAATAAGTAAATCGGTTTTTCTTTAGGGTGGGTGTAAAATTTTGGGTAAAATTCTGAAAATGTACGGTAAGGAGGTCTTCTACATGTCGACATAATGCTAGGTTCACGCGGTGGGTCACACATATTTATTTCTTAATCAAACAATGTCTGTATTGACTTTGTAGAAATCTATCCATTCCGTATTTTCCTCTCCTTAATTGTTTCTGTCGATTCCATGTTTTTCTCCTCTATTATTTCCAATAATATTGATCATTTCTACTGTAAACACACGGGATCAGCCAAAAGCCAAATATATTGGAAATTTGTTTATTTTATCGGGTTCTTAATGGTAGAGGAGACAGTGGACAAAGTTGGTAAGATATTCCACCAATGCAGAAAGGTAAACAAGCTTGATGTTCGCTTTTGCATAATTACCCACCGAGTCAATTGGGGAATTTGTCACATTAATTTTTATTTCTTTCTTTGAGCAAGTCAAACCAAGAATCCATCAGCTCTCAAATTAGGGGAAGGAAATAAAGATGGGTCGGTCACACTTTGACAAGGGAAGGGAGTAACGTCTTCTGTCAGTCTCTTAATTGGTAACCTCAAGTGACACATACGATTGGGTGTCCGAAACAGACATGGAGATAGTCACAAGCCGTCAAATTGAAAGTGGCAAACCTCACTTGGGAGGCTACCTAGAAGAAAGCCAAGGAAAGAAACAAATAACAAGTAAGCTTCAATTTATTATACGAAAACAGATAAAATGGACGTTTCGGGTTTCCCCTCTATCAACAACACAGGATGAATGAAACACTACAGACGAATGAGATAATGTGGTAGTGACGTTGTTAAGATTTAAAAAAAAACATTGATGGTATGTAAATTGTGGTTCATGATAAATTTTTCTACTTTATTTTTTTTTCTTTTGACCATTTCATCCGATAAACCGTTAAAAACGTACTGGTCCCAGGGTTGTGCTTTCTTGATGATGGTTTTGTTCAATTTGGCTTTTCTTGTTTCAAGAATAACATTTTCCCCCCGACTACAGTGAGAGAAAGTAAGAAAAACGCCTGCTATAATTACAGTGGGACCAAACCAGGGAAAAAACCGCACACGTATTTGGATAATATATTGTATATTCAGTACTGACAATTATTCAAATAGTGATCCATGAGCAATCGGACTCTTTCCTGTGGTCATTTTCCTGTTTACCATTCATCCGATAAACTATCATAAAAAGCACGTAGTTCTTTCAATTACGGTCCCAGTTTCGGCAATCTTGGTGATGGTTTCATTCAATGTGTGCTTTTTGTTTTTACATTGGGTCATGGTCGTAGAAAGGGTTGCTGAACTATTATTATAGTAATCAGTGAGAGGTAAGAGCAAGATACAATAATATGTGAATTGGAATAAGGGCTAACCCACACGGAGACTGACTCCGACGATCCGGCACTGCGGTTCTCTGCCGTCTTCCGGATAAAGACGTCGGCACGGACAAAATACTAAGAATAAAGAGAAGAGCCGCTAGACCTACCCATACCAAGCACCCGACGTCCACTGTCGCTTCTTTAGGTGCTTGGTATGGGTAGGTCTAGCGGCTCTTCTCTTTATTCTTATTATTTTGTCCTTACCCGACGTCTTTATCCGGAAGACGGCAGAGGACGGCAGTGCCGGGTCGTCGGAGTCAGTCTCCGGTGTGAGTTAGCCATGCTGTCGTGATGGTTGTAGTTGATCATGGTGGAAGTTGTCGTAATGATGGTGCTGATGATGATAATGTTGCTCGTTTATTGGTAATAAATATTGACGTTTAAATCTTTAACATGAATAGATGTAATTAGTGAAACAAAAAGTCATGAAGTGCACGAATAAGAATGTTGTTGATGTTTTTGTGGTTGAAGAAAAATAGATAAAAAAAAGAAGACAAAGAAGGAGAAGGAGACAAAGAAGAGGATGAGGATGAGCAGGAGTAGTAGTAGTAGTAGTAGTAGTAGTAGTAGTAGTAGTAGTAGTAGTAGTAGTAGTAGTAGTAGTAGTAGGAATAGGAGGAGGAGGATGAGAAGGAGGCGATGAGGGGCAGGAGGCAGCGAGGGGGCGGGGGGCAGGAGGAGGAAGATGAGGAGGAGGAAAAGACGTCGACGAAAAAAAAAGAAGAAAAAGGAATTTGAGGATGATAATTATGATGAATTTCGTGAAGATGATATTGATGAGGATGAATGTGAATAAGATAAATATAAAGAAAAGGATCATGAGGAGGACTAGGAGGAGGAGGAGGAGGAGGAGGAAGAAGAAGAAGAAGAAGAAGAAGAAGAAGAAGAAGAAGAAGAAGAAGAAGAAGAAGAAGAAGAAGAAGAAGAAGAAGAAGAAGAAGAAGAAGAAGAAGAAGAAGAAGAAGAAGAGGTGGAGGAGGAGGAGGAGTAAGAGAAGGAAGATGAGGAAGATGATGAGGAGGAGAAAGAAGATGCGGCGAAGGAGGAGAAAGAGATGATAATGATGGTTTTGATGCTGCTGATGGATAAATATGGAACAAGAGATTGATGACCATGGTTATGATGATAGTCAACCTTCTGCGTCTGTCTTTCTCAATCTTCATAGGGAACAAAGTCACGGAGAAGCTTGTTGAATACCAGAATAATCAGTGGGGAAAAGTTATATTCAGAAGGTATGTGAGTAAGGATAATGTTGCTTCTGTTGAGATGGGATTGAAAGAGATGATAATGTCGATGACCTATTTCTCGATCAAAGGTCCAGTCTTGATTTATTTTTCAATCGGTGGCCTCTGATGGGTTTGGAAAAGATATCTTACTGGAAGATAGAGGATAATGATGGTGATAATGATGGTGATGACGATGATGATGATGATGATGATGATGATGATGATGATGATGATGATGATGATGATGATAATGATAATGATTATGATGATTGATGATGATGATGATGATGATGATGATGATGATGAATGATGATGATGATGATGATGATGATGATGATGATGATGATGGTGATGATGCTAATGTTGTTGATAATGATGATAACGACGAGGTGGAGGAGGAAGAGTAGGAGGAGGAAGAGGAGGAGGAGAGGGAGGAGGAGGAGCAGGAGGAGGAGGATAAAATTGATAATGGTGACGGTGAAGATGATGATTTGAAGTGAGATTCAGAACCCGCGTAGTCGCACCTTGGTAGAAAATAAATTAACGCTCTCATTCAGTCTGTTGAGTGAATGCATTTGCTGCCTGATTCAGCCCCATGACTCATGATAAAATAATAATTACATATTGATTAATTAGGTAGCAGGCACTGGTGTAAGATAATGAAAAGTGTGTCGGAAACGGTGTCAGACAAAGCAAGAAAGAAAAAAAAATACATCCTAAAAAATTAGTCTTCCTCGACTGGGGATCGAACCTCAGAACTTATGGTTACTGGTCAGACGTGCATTTAAAGACTCCCAACTATCGTAAAACCTGTGTTGTGTAATGGTAGCACGTCTGATCAGTAATGAGGAGGTCTGAGGTTCCATCCTCAGTCGAGGAGGACTGATGAATGTTTTGGATGTTTTATTTTTCCTTTCTTGTAATTTTCTTTCTTGCTCTGTCTGGCACTATTTCACACACACACACACACACACACACACACACACACACACACGTTAAATAAATTACAAAGACGGAAACACACGGAATGATATCGAAGCATTGGGCCTTGTACGCATGAGGAAGTGTGATTTGTGATTTGTGTTCGCTCGTAGAAAAACAAGCAAGCCTTGAGAAAAATCTAAGTTGTCGTTATAATAGTAATGTTATTCAGTATTCACTGTGTTGGACACTCTCAAGGCACGTTATCGGTGGCACACGCATTCCCGTTATAAAACCATTGAATCAATCACCAAGGAAAATTTAAAGTTTCATTTGTATTGAGCTGTGAGGCAAAAATACACGCATTTCCTAGCCTTTTCAATCCATAAATAAATGACAATATTTCCACTTTTCTCTGAACGATGTTATCGAAGATGATGACAATGATAAACGTGATGATTGATGATACTGATAAAAATATTATTTTGTTGCAATAAATAGCATAACGAAGGCTGTTCCATCAAGAAAAAAATTAAAATGGATTTGATCCAACGAGGAGACAACAAAAATAGATGGCAAGCAAATATCAATTTTAAAAACAACACAAAAATAACTCGGAAGTAGATAATCTGTCTACTGAATGAACTTTAATACCACGCTTTTACAAAATGGGTAATGGGGATGTGAGGGCAACGTTCACTACATACTAGTAATATGGTCAATATACCTAAAAGCTTTTCAATGACATGACATAATATCATGTGTTATATATGTTGCTTTCCGTGTCTGAATAATGAATTTTTTTCTACTTGAAGATCAAAGGAAAAAATAACGATAAGTAAGCTTCAATTTATTGAACGAAGACAGATAATGTGACCGTTTTGGGTTTTCCCTTTATCGACAAAACACGATGAATGAAACACGAAGGACGATCGTCGTTTGTTGATAAAGGTGAAACCTGAAACGTCCGGATTATCTGTCTTAGTTAAAAAAATTGACGTTCCATTTTAATACTTATCGTTATGTTTTCTTGTGTCTGAGAGTCATTTCTCTTGCTATCTTTTCATCTCCAAGACGTTCTTTGAAATTGATGAGATTTAATTTTATTTTGATGATTGATCGACCCTGAAGTAGTTATCGCAGCAAGGGTATGATATTAGAAAAACACGTTTTAAAATGTTATAAATAGAATTGGGGGTATTGAACATTTTCTCTAGATTTCAATTTTTTAAAATCGGTTAAAAGGTTTAAAAAAGAATTAACAGCATCAATTTGTTCTAACTCAACTATCTCTAAAATTCTATTCCTAGCAATGTGTTCATCCTAAAATAATGCCGTTTCAATGCGACTGGCCACATATAAGGTGCTTTCTATAGCAACAAAAACCGAAAAACAATGATTTAGACTGATTCAATGGTATAACCCAAGTAGATAGAGAATCAATGTATATTATATGAATCTAGCCTGAGATCATAAGTCACAACCATTACAACATGTTTCCTAAAAGAGCCACACTCAAATGATTGAATATGATATATCATCTGCAAAAAAAAGTAAATAATATTATAAAATAATATGGAGTGGTGATTTTAAAAAAAACCCCAAAGATACCACCTCATAAAAAGATGAATTATTAAGAGCGGTTTGATCTCATATATATATACTAAAGGCTCCAGACGAAAAGACATATTAATTCCAGACTATGGACACAGCCCATGATAAATAGGACAAATTCTGTTTTATGCAATCATTAAACAATATAGAAAGATGGATAAATTGACTGATTTAGAATCCATCGTTTCTGTTACTCGTGAAGTCCCGGGTTTATGGATCAATAGGATTCAATAGTCTGATGTCACGTCCGGCCAGCTTTGTTCTAAACAAAGAAAATCAGTATTTTATTCTTCATTGCTGGCTAGAACTTTTCATATGTCATGTGATCAGAATGTATAGAAGTCAAAACATGATCAGATTTATATTTTTTTTCTCCTCTGGATACACTTTTATGCTCGTTGGAGAAGTATTTCATAAGGAAGAAGAAGAAGAAGAAGAAGAAGAAGAAGAAGAAGAAGAAGAAGAAGAAGAAGAAGAAGAAGAAGAAGAAGAAGAAGAAGAAGAAGAAGAAGAAGAAGAAGAAGAAGAAGAAGAAGAAGAAGAAGAAGAAGAAGAAGAAGAATGAAGAAAGAAGAAGAAGAGAAGAAGAAGAAGAAGAAGAAGAAGAAGAAGAAGAAGAAGAAGAAGAAGAAGAAGAAGAAGAAGAAGAAGAAGAAGAAGAAGAAGAAGAAGAAGGACAACAACCACAAGAATAACATTTTAAAGAGGAAGGCGAAACAGAATCACAAGGATAAAAAAAAAGGAATTTGAAATCATTTGACACCTTGCCCAAGGCGCTGACAGCATGAGGAAAGCACAAAGAAACAAAACTGTTGGCCATATCATTCGAAAAATCTTTTGGCTCAAATGAGCGGAATTCTTTGTTTGCTCAAGCAAAAAGTTGCCAAACTTTCAAATTTAATCATTATTGATGCTTTGCGTTTAGGTAAATCACTCATAACATCCGCCAGCATGATGTGGCCGCCAATGCACAAAACTATGTGTAACCTTGAACGGTTGTAGTCTGTGTTAATATAATTTTGTGAAAACTAATTATAAAAATGTCTGTCTAAAAACAATAACAAAGAGCTGAATGAGTCAATTTCGTTCCTTCTACAATCAGATTCTAGTCAAAGCTCCTCTATCCGGCATCCAATCATATGTTTTCAGCTAGACTGCAGTAACGTTTAGTGGATATCGCTCTATATAAAAGCTCAAAAGTGTGAGTGTGTGTTTGTATGTGTGTGTGTGTGTGTGTGTGTGTGTGTGTGAGAGAGAGATAGATAGATAGATAGATAGAGAGATAGAGAGAGAGAGTGAGAGAGAGAGAGAAAAAGAGAGAGAGAGAGAGAGGAGAGAGAGAGAGAGAGAGAGAGAGAGAGAGAGAGAGAGAGAGAGAGAGAGAGAGAGAGAGAACTCACTGCTTATATTCTTCACACGAATACAAATGGAATATCTGGCTTTGTAATCAGAAGGTCTGAAGTCTGAAGTTCAATACTTAGTCAAAGAGTGCTTGCTGATTTTTCACTTTGATTTTTATTTTGAATTTTAAATTCTACTTACGTTGTAATCAATCGTTCACGTATTTTAAAATTTAAAAAATCTCTTAACAGCTCCTGATCCCAAAATAAATATTATAAGGAATACCGCCCCCCCCCCCCCTTCCTAAAAAACCCAAATCCTCCCTCCCTGAAAAAAAAACGAACAACAGAATCAAAACAAAACAAAAAACAACAACAGTATTTTGATTACTACCATTTTAAAATTCTTATTCTTATTATTCCTAGCGACATTTATTTCAAAGTTGTTATGACTGGATAAATAAATGAATGAATGAACTCACCAAATTAAATGTTACGAAAGACGAGTTGTTTACATCCCCCCCCCCCCCCCCCCCCCCCCCCCCCCCCTTCTCAGTCACCTCTAGCCAGACATTATGGAAAACAAGAGCTGAAAAAAAAATTAATAAACATTTTACATTTCAGATCAAAATCAAAAAAAAAAAAAAAACAAAAAACGGTTGAACGAAAGGAAACGATGGGAAATTGAGCAGCTTGATTCTCATGCCGGAGGATCTAAGACCGTGCATATCTTATCTGATCATAACAAGTAAAACTGCCGTACTCTTGAAAAACACGGAATAAAAAATTTGGCCAGAAAACTAGTCCATCAAATACCGATCGATTTAAATGACTCTCATTTTGGCAAAAAACTCTCAAACCTGGCACTTCGCGAAGTCCCGGGTTTGAGAGTTTTTGCCATGATGAGGGTCATGTAAATAGATCGATAGTTGAAGGACGAGTTTTCTGGCCAAATTTTTGAATGCGAATTTTTACAGGGCACAGCAGATAACTGGATAAAAGCGATTGATATACGAGTATCATTTTCAGTTTTATAATATTGTCTCGTTCTTTGAGCAACTGGGTAGTTACTTACAATCACAAGGTCGAACTCTTTGACTTCGGGCGTTTTATTATTTCAATGAAATGGATTATCCCACTCCACGTCTCATTAATGAATTTTATGAATTTGCAATGACAATAAATGTATGTTTGTTTACGGTGGGCTCAATAAAGACTTTAAAACATATATTTAATACAGAGAAAAAATAATCATAAGCAGTTTATTTTAATAGTCAAGATAATTTGAATCATGCCATTTTTATTAATCTGGAGAGTTGAAAAGAGATTTACATTTTAGAAGTGAATGAAAGATTTGTGTATACAAATTCTGTTAAATACATACTTTATGTGACCCTTCGGATCAATATTATATGTGCTTATATAGAAATGAATGATTCCGAGAAGTTTAATTTTAAATTCAAAATTATAAGATACCAGACAGATGTTTAAGTTTTTTTTTTTAAAAACAAAAAAAAAAAAAAAAAAAAAAAACCATTAACATTTTCTTTAATATAGATATGCTTTATCTTACATTAGTGACCCTCCGTCTCAAAGTGGTATTATGTCGGCATGAACTAGGTTCTGGAGATTGAATTCATAGTAACAAATTTGAACCTTTGGGCTAATCTATATTCCTGTTGTTAGAGGATTCATAAAATGTCTTCCATTGCAAAATATCCAAAGTTTGTATCTCTCATCATTATGTTTGGAAATCCACTCTTACTTGCCTTATTCATTCCGATACAATACCACGTAACTCGGGTCTTCGTTATTGCTGTTTGCCATCCGCGTTAATGAGTAATTCCCACTAAACTATATTCACCAGACTATAAACGTTCTTTGTTACACACAGTTTTGTGTGTTGGTCCGTTATACTTCCGGATGACAATGTTGTGAGCTACTTAGCCAAGTGCATACTATCTATAGAGACGATTTGGATTACATTTTGTAACGGCCATGTTTGCTTGATATCGAGCGCAAATTAAATAGTCTCACAAGCAAAGGTATCAACTGAATCCGATCCCTCGTGAATCGAATATTATAATTTATAACATCTGTATACCCAGTAATAATTGGGTAGCTGGATCTCTTAGGCCTGACGGAAAGTACTTTACAAAAGACTAGCGACCTATCCAGATAGAAGCAAACAATCGGAAAACAGAACAATTTTATGATGACAGAGGGTCCACTATATTATTGTGTGTGTGTGTGTGTTTGTGTGTGTGTGTTCGTGTGCTTGAGTGTGTGTGATTTCTATTATTATTTTACTACATTCCAGTGGTCCATAACAATGTTTAATCAAGCCTATAATTGCGCTCGGTTATCAAACCTGCAAATATGTGCTCCAACGCCTCAAAACGGTATTATGTCGGGATGAACTAGGTGGAGAAAAAGTTCAATTATAGGCACAAATATAATATGAAACTTGGAGTTAACAAAAGGTCAAAATTCGTACTCGTTGTCATTTTAAATCCACATTCACTATTAGGAGTCCGAGTCATCCCGAGGTAATGTCGTTTAAAGACGACGGGTCACATTTGACCACGTCGGCCAGTGAGAGTCAAATAATGAAGCCAAACAACGAAGAGAGGAAACAAACAAGCAATAAATAAGATTTTGGAACCGGTAAAGTAGAAGGTGTGACGTCAAGACGTTTCTTCCCTATTGCAGAGAGTAGAAGGAACAAAGTTGACGTCATTCAGCTCTTTGTTATTGTTTGTAGGAAGATCATTTGGTGAGTAGTTCTCACTAAATTATATCAATCAGACAAAAATGTTAAAGATTACACAGAGATTTTGGGTTGGTACTGATGTGACAACCCAATTCCTTATGGGCTCACTGTTGTAATGGAAATCTAAAGAAAATGACGCAAAATATTGTCCATTACAACAATGTAAAACTAATAATAATAGTAATAATAATAATAATAATAATAATAATAATAATAATAATAATAATAATAATAATAATAATAATAATAATAACAACAACAACAACAACAACAATAATAATAATGATAATAATAGTATAGTAATAATAATAATGATAATAATATAATAATAATAATAATAATAATAATAATATAATAATAATAATAATAACAACAACAACAACAATAATAATAATGATAATAATAGTATAGTAATAATAATAATGATAATTAATATAATAATAATAATAATAATAATAATAATAATAATAATAATAATAATAATAATAATAATAATAATAATAATAATAATAATAATAATAACAATAATAATAATAATAATGCATGCATCAAGTCCTCAAGACGACTGGTCTTACACTTCGAATAATATTGGAACCAGAATTTTGACGTCCCACAATTGCTCCCAATTACGTATGTTTATCAGACCTTCAAAATATTTTACATTGATCAGTGAAATTTAAAGAAAGAACCCAACAACGAAGAGAGAAAACAAAAAGCAATAAAAAAAGTAAAGAAGCAATCAAAAAGTTTCAAATTATGAAACTCCTAATTAACAAAAAAAAAAAAAATCAATATTGAAAGAAAATGAAGGACGAAAATTGAGATCTGTATTGATGCTAAGTGTTTAGTTGAAATACTCACAACATCCACAGCCAGATATCAACTATCAACAAACACACACGCACACAAAACAACTAACACAAACTATGTGTAACCTTGAACGTTTATAGTTTTATTCATATAATTTATTTTGGAAAAAATCATTAGAATCGCTGTCTAGAACAATACTTACAAAGAGCTGAGTGACGTTAATTTCATTCCTTCTATTTGTAAAAAAATGTCGAAGGAGAAAGAATGAAAAAGATAGAGACCCGTATTAAAGACAATAAGGGTGTTGTAGCCTAGCTCAAGAACCGGAAAGAGATAGAGATAGACAGAGAAGAATTTGAAGTGGTTCAAGCCGTCTGAGATAGGGAACAAATCCCCTGGGGTTGGCTTTTTTTTATCAGGGTAAAGAGAAAGGTTAGGTGTGGCCGATGCCTCAAACCGGTGTTATGTCAGAATAATTTAGACGCTAGAAAAGGACTAGAGAATTTTTGGAACAGCGTGGCTCAGTGGTACGGTCTTTGCTTCGAACCCAAAAGGTACCGAGTTCGATCACCTGTATAGCTGTATAGCTTTGAGTTAGTCACATCGCCCTAGCTCTCTTTGCAGGGCTGCCCTGCTGCTGACACCTAGTATATCCCAGTCTTCCCTTGGACTAGATTTTAAAGACAAATTTCCCTATGGGGATGAATAAAGGGAATTTTGTTTTAATTTATAATATTTTTTTTAATTTATAGAGCGCAATATCCACTGCATAAGACATGACACCTGTTTGGCGATATTACAATTTTTTTTCTGACATAGACAACGCTGTTCATGGCGAGTCAACCATTTTACCCAAGAGTACGGTGAGAGGATGTGAGTAAAAAGCCTTATCCAAGGATTCAACTATGCGCAGCTCAAAGGGGGACTCGAACCCAGTGTGACGACCGATTTTCTTTCGCCATGCGTCTATTTCAAAACCACTTCAAAATTTAGAGGACAAAGATATTTGCAAAGGGAAATTAACACCTTGAGTTAAAACATTCAAAACATGGACAGTCTTGTTCTCCAATGTTAACATAAAACGGCTCTAAATTTTGCTAGCGGGATTTGGTCAATATGTTGGAAAACTTCCCATTGTATAAAGGAACGCTAGATCGTACCACTCACTTTCCGCTTGAGGCTTATTCACCTCTTCAATTGTCTGCCCATTGTCTGCATATCTCCTGCTAATAACCCTTTCCAAACAAGACTCCAACGTGTGTTTATGCCCTCAAGTTCGCGTCTCTTTCCATTATCCTCTACCTCAGGTACACGAACATCATTGGTCATCTAAATAGGACCACTCTTTCTGATTGGCTATCCCCATAATTGTTTGGCGTGACCTTATTTTACAAAACCAAATTCATCTCACAACTGAGTCACACGCATACACTAAGAAATCGAAGAAAAAAGAACCAATTCTCCAATTTCAAACTTGTAAAAAGTTTAACTTTCTCTCGGTTGAAGGTAATTCATTATTGGTTTAACTTATTCAAAGTGGAACGAGATATTACTGTGAACTCAATGCTTCACCTACCTTTGCTTTATTTGGATGATCGTAAGTTGAGATATTTGTACAAACTATATCTATAAGTATATTATACTATAGTTAACATTTGTTTATAATCTATCCTATTATTTTTATTTATATTCAATGTGTATATTGCATGATGTCTGTAATCAACCACCAATCCCGGCCACACATCATAATCACAACTATAATTTATAAATCATAAGATATAGGTGACATAACCCTGTTAAATTCTCATCATGTAAGATAGCTCAACTGTCAGTTGATGGTTGATACAAATGCAATAACTAACCATTATCATGGAGTCACTGCTTCTCCTTGCCTTTGGTCGGCAAATTAAAGCTATTATGATATGTCGCTCAGGGACGACCCGGTGGCGAAAGACAAACTAGATTTGGCTCTAAGACCTTTTTGTTTTAACTCTTAATTGAAGGTCCTTGCCTAGCACCCAGTCCCTGATGTCAGTCCTCGCCGACACAGAACTTTCCTGTCAGCCCATAACGACAACACACTGTTGTGAAGTCAAGAACAACCCTGGAATCAGGAGCCAACCCTTGAACTAGCTTATACCGTTTTCAAATGAACCAATCGCTGACACAGATGATTAAAAATAATTAAATAATTGATAAATTAGATCCACTCCATTAGAGCCATTCTTCCTGAGATTAAATGAATACAGAAAAAAACAATTAAATTGGCAATTACATATCATCCATAATTTGCATTCTACCTTCTACTTTATATCTCTATCTTTTCCTGTAACAATCTAATTAAACTTATGTATAGAATTGCTATTATTGTATTGGGCGTTACTATTGTCTTGACTCACTAGTTATTAATACAATTAGTTATAAGGGACTCTAAGACTATTCTTAATCACCCCTAGATTAAACAACCGTTTGTGGTGTAGGTTGAGTGGCGCAGCTGATAACGAGAGCCATAGCGAGCATATTAGGTTCGAATCCAGACCATTGAGCTTATCGGTTGGACTCAAACCACAAATAAACCACAAACCACGCCACACCCATGACCGGACCTCCCGATCAAAAGGCGAGTGTCATACCACAAGACTGCACAGAAGAATTTGAAGTGGATCAAGCCATCTAAAATAGGGAACAATTCACCTGGGGTTGTTTTTATCAGGTTAAGGGAAAGGTTACTTTTGACCCGCTGCCTCAAACCTCAAAGTCATAAATTTTTAGATGCTAAACAAAAGAACGAGAGCATTTATATACCCCAAATCCACTAAACGTGCTCAATGCGCTTTACAAGGGATTTCTAGCCAACAGCAACACTTAACATGTAGTACGAGACATGACGCCTGTTAGGCGATATTACAATCTTTTTTTCCAAACACAGACAACGCTGTTCATGGCGAGGTACTTAGTTAACCCTGAGTACGGTGAGAACATGTGAGTTAAAATAAAATTCTCCAAGTCCAAGGACTCAACAATGCGCCGCTCAAAGGAGGACTCGAACCTAGGACCTTCCCATCCAAACACGAGTGTCATACCGCAAGACTGCATAACCGCACAGAAGTATTTGAAATGGTTCAAGCCGTTTAAATAAAATAAAATAAAAAATAAAATTCCCTTTATTCATCCCATTTGGGAAATTTGTCTCTAGGGTCTATTCCATGGGAAAACTGGAACAACCCAGGCGTCAGCCGCAGTGCAGCGCCGCAAATTGAGCTAGGGCGAGGTAACTTGCTCAAGGCCAAACAGCGCAGCGGGTAATCGAACTCGGCACGCTGCCCCATACTGATAGAGATAGTGGGCAAATCCACTGGGGTTGTTTTTTGTTTTATCAGGGTTAAGGGAAATGTTTCATGTGACCCGTTGACTCAAACCGTTAATAAGTCATAAGGTTTAGAAGCAGCCTGATGGTCTTGTGGTATCACACTCGCTTTTGGATCGGGCGGTGCTGGGTTCGAGCCTTGCACGGCGCACAGTTGAATCCTTAAATAGGTTATTTATTCATATTCTCTCACCGTATTCAGCTGTAAAAATAGTAAAGTACCCGGTCGTCAACAGCGTTGTCTCTGTCGAAAACAAATTGTAATAT
The DNA here is from genome assembly GCF_034508935.2 of Berghia stephanieae. Lineage (NCBI taxonomy): Eukaryota > Metazoa > Mollusca > Gastropoda > Nudibranchia > Aeolidiidae > Berghia > Berghia stephanieae. The sequence continues at coordinate 26,999,640 of NC_088366.1, forward strand.
CGCCTAACAGGCGTCATGTTTCGTTCTCCATGTTAAGTGTAATTGTTGGTCAGGTACCTTTATAGAGCGCTTTGAGCACGTTTAGTGGGTATTGCGCAATATAAAAGCTCATTTATTTTAGATGCTAATTATCTGATTGTTCGAGTTCAATCAGAACTATAAATCGTGTGTTATTATCATATGTCTAAAAGTAAAAAATGTGTGATGTCAAAAATTTGGGGCCTGTCTCATTGAATGTTTTAAACCACTCTTCCGGACGACTGAATGCATACCTTGTGTGTGTGTGTGTGTGTGTGTGTGTGTGTGTGTGTGTGTGTATTATATGCTGGTCGCCAATAAAGATGATGCATTATCGCTCTTTTACGTCCCGGAATCCTTCGAATATGTTTAAACATCCTGCTACTGAAATAGATGGGCCACCTTATGATTGGACATGTAGCCTATTTATTAATAGTACTCCGAAGGGTTTTTGGAACCTGAAAAATAAAAGATGTGACGTCAAGACTTTTCTTCCCTATTGCAGATAGTAGAAGGAGCAAAACTGGCGTCATTCATCTCTTTGTTATTGTTTTTATGAAGATTTTTTGATGATTAGTTCTCACTTAATCAAATCAACAAGATTACTCATAGATTTTGGGTTGCTACATCATGTAAGGTTGGCGGATGTTGTAAGTGTTTTACATGAACGCATAACATCAATAGACTCAAATTCTCTTTCTGATCAAAGTAATTTAATTGTTTCTTACTATTATCCTAACTTTTTTCTTTAATCATTTATTTTGCACTCATTCATCCCGATATATTACCGTTTTGAGACAATGTAACCCACTGTTTCAATTTGATATTATGCAGAAATGATTTTGATAACAAACACTGATAACACAGTTGAAAATATAAATCTTGTGTTATTTTCATAATATGTCTTTTGCTGACAATAGACCCAGTTTCAAAATGTTACAACAGTAATTTTTCCTTTTTTTACAGTTTCTTTTAAACTTTGATTTCCCTGTTTGTACATGTTTTTTAAAGCGATATAGATAGAACAAAGTTGACTTCACTTTTTTTGCCCTCCACGTTTATGAGTAATTCTCACTTAACTGTTTTATCCAGACTATAAAAGTTCATGGTTACACAGAGTTTTGTGTGATGGTCCGTTATACTTCCGGATGGCTATGTTGTGAGCTTCTTAGCCAAGCGCATTCTATCTCTAATTGGATTCAATAGTCTGATGTCACGTCGCCCAGCAATGGCGAGCAGCGTGGTTCTAAACAAAGAAAATGGGTATTTTTTATTCCTCATGCTGGCTATAACTTTTCATATGTCATGTGATCAGAATGTATAAAAGTAAAAACATGATCATATTTATAATGTTTTCTCCGCTGTATACACTTTTATGCTCGTCGGTGAAATATTTCCGCCATTGCTCCGATAGTTTAGAGCCAGTTACTAAGTTGCCATGCGTCATTACGAGGGAAGTGACGTCATGACAATAATTGAAGCGTATTGATGCATTGCGTTTATCAAAAAAACAGCTGCCATCTGGATTTTACGTTCCAACAGTCTGATTGATACAATAATAGTACAGTGAGAACTACTCATAAAAAAGTTTGCTATAACAATAACAAAGAACTGAGTGGCGTCAATTTCGTTGTGCGGGTCACATTATAAACATCAGGTTCACGTGACATAATATTCTTTTGGGTCAATAGGTCACATGTTCCAGCCTGTATAGATAGTATGCAGATGACGTCACTCAGGCCTTTGTTATTGTTTTTGCCATCCGCGTTTGTGAGTTGTTCTCACTAAACTGTATTAACCAGACTATAAAAGTTCATGGTTACACAGAGTTTGTGTGTTGGTCCGTTATACTTCCGGATGGCAATGTTGTGAACTCCTTGGCCAAGTGCATTCTATCTATAGATAGTTCGAAGATGACGTCACACAGGTCTTTGTTATTTTTTTTTTTTTTGCCACCCGCGTTTATGAGTGATGCTCACTGAACTGTATTAACCCGACTATAAACGTTCATGGATACACAGTTTTGTGTGTTGGTCCGTTATACTTCCGGATGGCAATGTTGCCATCCGGAAGTATAACGGTTGCCATCCGGAAGTATAACGGACCAACACACAAAACTGTGTATCCATGAACGTTTATAGATAGAATGCGCTTGGCGAAGGAGTTCACAACATTGCCATCCGGAAGTATAACGGACCAACACACAAACCCTGTGTAACCATGAACTTTTATAGTCTGGTTAATACAGTTTAGTGAGAACAACTCACAAACGCGGATGGCAAAAACCATAACAAAGGCCTGAGTGACGTCATCTGCATACTATCTATAGTTGGGTTAATACAGTTCAGTGAGCATTACTCATAAACGCGGATGGCAAAAAAAAACAATAACAAAGACTTGAGTGACGTCATCTTCGAACCATCTATAGATAGAATGCGCTTGGCCAAGGAGTTCACAACTTTGCCATCCGGAAGTATAACGGACCAACACACAAACTCTGTGTAACCATGAACTTTTATAGTCTGGTTAATACAGTTTAGTGAGAACAACTCACAAACGCGGATGGCAAAAACAATAACAAAGGCCTGAATGACGTCATCTGCATACTATCTATAGATATTCATATATTTATATACATATACAGAGAGAGGGAAAGGGGGAGAGAGAGAGAGGGGGGGGGGGGCGAAGAGAGAGAGAGAGAGAGAGAGAGAGAGAGAGAGAGAGAGAGAGAGAGAGAGAGAGAGAGAGAGAGAGAGAGAGAGAGAACGAAGTTGAGGTCACTCAGGTCTTTGTTGTTGTCTTTTTGCCATCAATGTTGATGAGTTAATTCTTATTAAACGGTATTAACCAGACTATAAACGTTCAAGGTTACACATATTTTTGTGTGTTGGTCCGTTATATTTCCGGATGGCGATCTTGTGAGTTTCTTAGTCAAGCCCACAACGTCTAGAGAGAAAGAGAGAGAGAGAGAGAGAGAGAGAGAGAGAGAGAGAGAGAGAGTAACATAAATGTATAAAAACAAAGTTTACAAGGTTTTGCATATTGTATCTTGTGTTCCAATGACTCAATCTGTCATTATGTCGGGGTGAGTTAGATGCTGACAATAAAAAGTGCAAGTAGTGCTAGTGCAATCCATTCCAGACACATTAAAAAGATAAACAAACATCTTCTCACACAAAGGACAATGAATGGAAGAATTGCGCTAAAATCGACCTCTTCAAACGTCTTGCTCAAGATCTCTTATTTACGTCTTGGAATCGTGAAATTGAAGTCAAGAGGATGAACGGACTGTCGTTGTATGAAAATAAGGTATTTACAATTTTGGCCAGAAAACTCGTCCTTCAAATATCCATCAATTAAATTGACCATCATTTTGTCAAAAGCTCTCAAACCTGAGACTTCGATCCTGAAGTCCCAGGTTGAGAATTTTTGATGAGACTATTATCTTAAATAATCGATCGATATTTGAGGAAGACATTTCTGGCCAAAATAATTAAATTCGTGTTTTTTTTACGGTAAGGCAAAAAGACGCTAGATGTCTTCAAAAATATTAATGCCTGATAATAAGAACAAGAATAATATAGCTATCTGATGCCGACGTGTTATAAATGGGAATGAACGGAAATTGAAAAAGTTGGTGTTGCTTCGAAAACAAAATGATTGACTTGAATTGGACATGTTTTGAAGAGAGAGGTAGAGATAAATAGAGACATAGATTGAGAGAGAGAATCGGGGGGGGGGGGGGGGGGGGGGGGGGGGGGGGGGTGGGTGGCTCAGCGGTGCGGTCTTTCCTACGTACCCGAAAGGTTCGATTGCCCGCTGCGCTGTGTGGCCTTGATCAAGTCACCTCGCCCTAGCTCAATTTGCGGCGCTGCACTGCGGCTGACGTCTGGGTTATTCCAGTCTTCCCTTGGAATAGACCCTAGAGACATATTTCCCCTATGGGATTTATAAAAGAAATTATATTATTTATTTTATATCTTTATTTATGAGAAAGAGAGAGAGAGAGAGAGAGAGAGAGAAAGAGAGAGTGAGAGAGAGAGAAAGAGAGAGAGAGTGAAGGGAAGACAAGACAAGAGAGAGAGAGAGAGCGAGAGAGAGAGAGAGAGAGAGCGAGAGAGAGATATAGAAAGAGAGAGAGTGTGAAGGGAAGACAAGACGAGAGAGAGAGAGAGAAAGAGAGAGAGAGAGAGATAGAGAGAGAGAGAAGAAAGATAGACAACAATATATATATATATATATATATATATATATATATATATATATATATATATATATGTGTGTGTATTGTATCGTTTGGAAACAAATATGGTACGAATACCAAACTCATGTAACACACAGTCCTGACGATGGCTGAAAGGCCTGAAACATCGATATAGACTGGCTCCAACATCGGAGTGGCCGAGTGGTTAAGGCATTGCACTGTGATCCGGATGACCCGGATTCGAGCCCCGCTTCAGGCACTTTCGTTTTTCTCCTTGAGCAAGAATATTAACCCCTAATTTGCTCACTTGGATAACATGGGTGATTCCTGTTGACATCAGACATCTTGTTTGATGAGTTATCTA